>NW_027478956.1:0-328926 GCF_051014685.1 Ptiloglossa arizonensis
ACCCAAAAATTCCAATTGCATCTGAAAGTAGAAACTCGCCCGATTACAAGGGTATGTGTAGTTTTTCCCTAGGCCATTCTGGTTATGCGTTTGGAGCAGCAGAATTGCGAAAAATTTGTTGTCTTTTCAACCATTTCTTAGCTTCAAACTCGCATATCTCGCGAACGGATTGACCTTACCCAAAAATTCCTATTGCATCTGAAAGTAGAAACTAGCCCGATTACAACGGTATGTGTATTTTCTCCCTAGGCCATTCTGGTTAAGCGTTTGGAGCAGCAGAATTGCGAAAAATTTTTTGCCTTCTCAACCATTTCTTGGCTTCAAACTCCCATATCTCGCGAACGGATTGACCTAACCCAAAAATTCCAATTGCATCTGAAAGTAGAAGCTCCCCCGATTACAACGGTATGTGTATTTTTTCCCTAGGCCATTCTGGTTAAGCGTTTGGAGCAGCAGAAGTGCGAAAAATTTTTTGCCTTCTCAACCATTTCTTGGCTTCAAACTCCCATATCTCGCGAACGGATTGACCTATCCCAAAAATTCCTATTGCACCTGAAAGTAGAAACTCGCCCGATTACAAGGGTATGTGTATTTTTTCCCTAGGCCATTCTGGTTAAGCGTTTGGAGCAGCAGAAGTGCGAAAAATTTTTTGCCTTCTCAAACATTTCTTGGCTTCAAACTCCCATATCTCGCGAACGGATTGACCCAACCCAAAAATTCCTATTGCATCTGAAAGTAGAAACTCGCCCGATTACAACGGTGTGTGTATTTTTTCCCTAGGCCATTCTGGTTAAGCGTTTGGAGCAGCAGAAGTGCGAAAAATTTGTTGTCTTTTCAACCATTTCTTAGCTTCAAACTCGCATATCTCGCGAACGGATTGACCTAACCCAAAAATTCCTATTGCATCTGAAAGTAGAAACTAGCCCGATTACAACGGTATGTGTATTTTTTCCCTAGGCCATTCTGGTTAAGCGTTTGGAGCAGCAGAATTGCGAAAAATTTGTTGTCTTCTCAACCATTTCTTAGCTTCAAACTCCCATATCTCGCGAACGGATTGACCTAACCCAAAAATTCCTATTGCATCTGAAAGTAGAAACTCGCCCGATTATAACGGTATGTGTATTTTTTCCCTAGGACATTCTGGTTAAGCGTTTGGAGCAGCAGAATTGCGAAAAATTTTTTGCCTTCTCAACCATTTCTTGGCTTCAAACTCCCATATCTCGCGAACGGATTGACCCAACCCAAAAATTCCTATTGCATCTGAAAGTAGAAACTCGCCCGATTACAACGGTGTGTGTATTTTTTCCCTAGGCCATTCTGGTTAAGCGTTTGGAGCAGCAGAAGTGCGAAAAATTTGTTGTCTTTTCAACCATTTCTTAGCTTCAAACTCGCATATCTCGCGAACGGATTGACCTAACCCAAAAATTCCTATTGCATCTGAAAGTAGAAACTAGCCCGATTACAACGGTATGTGTATTTTCTCCCTAGGCCATTCTGGTTAAGCGTTTGGAGCAGCAGAATTGCGAAAAATTTTTTGCCTTCTCAACCATTTCTTGGCTTCAAACTCCCATATCTCGCGAACGGATTGACCTAACCCAAAAATTCCTGTTGCATCTGAAAGTAGAAACTCGCCCGATTACAACGGTATGTGTATTTTTTACCTAGGCCATTCTTGTGAAGCGTTTGGAGCAGCAGAATTGCGAAAAATTTTTTGCCTTCTCAACCATTTCTTGCCTTCAAACTTCCATATCTCGCGAACGGATTGACCTAACCCAAAAATTCCCATTGCATCTGAAAGTAGAAGCTCGCCCGATTACAACGGTATGTGTATTTTTTCCCTAGGCCATTCTGGATAAGCGTTTGGAGCAGCAGAATGGCGTAAAATTTTTTGCCTTCTCAACCATTTCTTGGCTTCAAACTCCCATATCTCGCGAAAGGATTGACCTAACCCAAAAATTCCAATTGCATCTGAAAGTAGAAACTCGCCCGATTACAAGGGTATGTGTAGTTTTTCCCTAGGCCATTCTGGTTATGCGTTTGGAGCAGCAGAATTGCGAAAAATTTGTTGTCTTTTCAACCATTTCTTAGCTTCAAACTCGCATATCTCGCGAACGGATTGACCTTACCCAAAAATTCCTATTGCATCTGAAAGTAGAAACTAGCCCGATTACAACGGTATGTGTATTTTCTCCCTAGGCCATTCTGGTTAAGCGTTTGGAGCAGCAGAATTGCGAAAAATTTTTTGCCTTCTCAACCATTTCTTGGCTTCAAACTCCCATATCTCGCGAACGGATTGACCTAACCCAAAAATTCCAATTGCATCTGAAAGTAGAAGCTCCCCCGATTACAACGGTATGTGTATTTTTTCCCTAGGCCATTCTGGTTAAGCGTTTGGAGCAGCAGAAGTGCGAAAAATTTTTTGCCTTCTCAACCATTTCTTGGCTTCAAACTCCCATATCTCGCGAACGGATTGACCTATCCCAAAAATTCCTATTGCACCTGAAAGTAGAAACTCGCCCGATTACAAGGGTATGTGTATTTTTTCCCTAGGCCATTCTGGTTAAGCGTTTGGAGCAGCAGAAGTGCGAAAAATTTTTTGCCTTCTCAAACATTTCTTGGCTTCAAACTCCCATATCTCGCGAACGGATTGACCCAACCCAAAAATTCCTATTGCATCTGAAAGTAGAAACTCGCCCGATTACAACGGTGTGTGTATTTTTTCCCTAGGCCATTCTGGTTAAGCGTTTGGAGCAGCAGAAATGCGAAAAATTTGTTGTCTTTTCAACCATTTCTTAGCTTCAAACTCGCATATCTCGCGAACGGATTGACCTAACCCAAAAATTCCTATTGCATCTGAAAGTAGAAACTAGCCCGATTACAACGGTATGTGTATTTTCTCCCTAGGCCATTCTGGTTAAGCGTTTGGAGCAGCAGAATTGCGAAAAATTTTTTGCCTTCTCAACCATTTCTTGGCTTCAAACTCCCATATCTCGCGAACGGATTGACCTAACCCAAAAATTCCTGTTGCATCTGAAAGTAGAAACTCGCCCGATTACAACGGTATGTGTATTTTTTACCTAGGCCATTCTTGTGAAGCGTTTGGAGCAGCAGAATTGCGAAAAATTTTTTGCCTTCTCAACCATTTCTTGCCTTCAAACTTCCATATCTCGCGAACGGATTGACCTAACCCAAAAATTCCCATTGCATCTGAAAGTAGAAACTCGCCCGATTACAACGGTATGTGTATTTTTTCCCTAGGCCATTCTGGTCAAGCGTTTGGAGCAGCAGAATTAGGAAAAATTTTTTGCCGTCTCAACCATTTCTTGGCTTCAAACTCCCATATCTCGCGAACGGATTGACCTAACCCAAAAATTCCTATTACATCTGAAAGTAGAAACTCGCCCGATTACAACGGTATGTGTATTTTTTCCCTAGGCCATTCTGGATAAGCGTTTGGAGCAGCAGAATGGCGTAAAATTTTTTGCCTTCTAAACCATTTCTTGGCTTCAAACTCCCATATCTCGCGAAAGGATTGACCTAACCCAAAAATTCCAATTGCATCTGAAAGTAGAAACTCGCCCGATTACAAGGGTATGTGTAGTTTTTCCCTAGGCCATTCTGGTTATGCGTTTGGAGCAGCAGAATTGCGAAAAATTTGTTGTCTTTTCAACCATTTCTTAGCTTCAAACTCGCATATCTCGCGAACGGATTGACCTTACCCAAAAATTCCTATTGCATCTGAAAGTAGAAACTAGCCTGATTACAACGGTATGTGTATTTTCTCCCTAGGCCATTCTGGTTAAGCGTTTGGAGCATTAGAATTGCGAAAAATTTTTTGCCTTCTCAACCATTTCTTGGCTTCAAACTCCCATATCTCGCGAACGGATTGACCTAACCCAAAAATTCCAATTGCATCTGAAAGTAGAAGCTCCCCCGATTACAACGGTATGTGCATTTTTTCCCTAGGCCATTCTGGTTAAGCGTTTGGAGCAGCAGAATTGCGAAAAATTTTTTGCCTTCTCAACCATTTCTTGGCTTCAAACTCCCATATCTCGCGAACGGATTGACCCAACCCAAAAATTCCTATTGCATCTGAAAGTAGAAACTCGCCCGATTACAACGGTGTGTGTATTTTTTCCCTAGGCCATTCTGGTTAAGCGTTTGGAGCAGCAGAAATGCGAAAAATTTGTTGTCTTTTCAACCATTTCTTAGCTTCAAACTCGCATATCTCGCGAACGGATTGACCTAACCCAAAAATTCCTATTGCATCTGAAAGTAGAAACTAGCCCGATTACAACGGTATGTGTATTTTCTCCCTAGGCCATTCTGGTTAAGCGTTTGGAGCAGCAGAATTGCGAAAAATTTTTTGCCTTCTCAACCATTTCTTGGCTTCAAACTCCCATATCTCGCGAACGGATTGACCTAACCCAAAAATTCCTGTTGCATCTGAAAGTAGAAACTCGCCCGATTACAACGGTATGTGTATTTTTTACCTAGGCCATTCTTGTGAAGCGTTTGGAGCAGCAGAATTGCGAAAAATTTTTTGCCTTCTCAACCATTTCTTGCCTTCAAACTTCCATATCTCGCGAACGGATTGACCTAACCCAAAAATTCCCATTGCATCTGAAAGTAGAAACTCGCCCGATTACAACGGTATGTGTATTTTTTCCCTAGGCCATTCTGGTTATGCGTTTGGAGCAGCAGAAATGCGAAAAATTTGTTGTCTTCTCAACCATTTCTTAGCTTCAAACTCCCATATCTCGCGAACGGATTGACCTAACCCAAAAATTCCTATTGCATCTGAAAGTAGAAACTCGCCGGATTACAACGGTATGTGTATTTTTTCCCTAGGCCATTCTGGTCAAGCGTTTGGAGCAGCAGAATTGCGAAAAATTTTTTGCCGTCTCAACCATTTCTTGGCTTCAAACTCCCATATCTCGCGAACGGATTGACCTAACCCAAAAATTCCTATTGCATCTGAAAGTAGAAACTCGCCCGATTACAACGGTATGTGTATTTTTTCCCTAGGCCATTCTGGATAAGCGTTTGGAGCAGCAGAATGGCGTAAAATTTTTTGCCTTCTCAACCATTTCTTGGCTTCAAACTCCCATATCTCGCGAAAGGATTGACCTAACCCAAAAATTCCAATTGCATCTGAAAGTAGAAACTCGCCCGATTACAAGGGTATGTGTAGTTTTTCCCTAGGCCATTCTGGTTATGCGTTTGGAGCAGCAGAATTGCGAAAAATTTGTTGTCTTCTCAACCATTTCTTAGCTTCAAACTCCCATATTTCGCGAACGGATTGACCTAACCCAAAAATTCCTATTGCATCTGAAAGTAGAAACTTGCCCGATTACAACGGTATGTGTATTCTTTCCCTAGGCCATTCTGGTTAAGCGTTTGGAGCAGCAGAATTGCGAAAAATTTGTTGTCTTCTCAACCATTTCTTAGCTTCAAACTCCCATATCTCGCGAACGGATTGACCTAACCCAAAAATTCCTATTGCATCTGAAAGTAGAAACTCGCCCGATTACAACGGTATGTGTATTTTTTCCCTAGGCCATTCTGGTTAAGCGTTTGGAGCAGCAGAATTGCGAAAAATTTTTTGCCTTCTCAACCATTTCTTGGCTTCAAACTCCCATATCTCGCGAACGGATTGACCCAACCCAAAAATTCCTATTGCATCTGAAAGTAGAAACTCGCCCGATTACAACGGTGTGTTAATTTTTTCCCTAGGCCATTCTGGTTAAGGGTTTGGAGCAGCAGAAATGCGAAAAATTTGTTGTCTTTTCAACCATTTCTTAGCTTCAAACTCGCATATCTCGCGAACGGATTGACCTAACCCAAAAATTCCTGTTGCATCTGAAAGTAGAAACTCGCCGGATTACAACGGTATGTGTATTTTTTCCCTAGGCCATTCTGGTCAAGCGTTTGGAGCAGCAGAATTAGGAAAAATTTTTTGCCGTCTCAACCATTTCTTGGCTTCAAACTCCCATATCTCGCGAACGGATTGACCTAACCCAAAAATTCCTATTGCATCTGAAAGTAGAAACTCGCCCGATTACAACGGTATGTGTATTTTTTCCCTAGGCCATTCTGGATAAGCGTTTGGAGCAGCAGAATGGCGTAAAATTTTTTGCCTTCTCAACCATTTCTTGGCTTCAAACTCCCATATCTCGCGAAAGGATTGACCTAACCCAAAAATTCCAATTGCATCTGAAAGTAGAAACTCGCCCGATTACAAGGGTATGTGTATTTTTTCCCTAGGCCATTCTGGTTAAGCGTTTGGAGCAGCAGAATTGCGAAAAATTTTTTGCCTTCTCAACCATTTCTTGGCTTCAAACTCCCATATCTCGCGAACGGATTGACCCAACCCAAAAATTCCTATTGCATCTGAAAGTAGAAACTCGCCCGATTACAACGGTGTGTGTATTTTTTCCCTAGGCCATTCTGGTTAAGCGTTTGGAGCAGCAGAAATGCGAAAAATTTGTTGTCTTTTCAACCAATTCTTAGCTTCAAACTCGCATATCTCGCGAACGGATTGACCTAACCCAAAAATTCCTATTGCATCTGAAAGTAGAAACTAGCCCGATTACAACGGTATGTGTATTTTCTCCCTAGGCCATTCTGGTTAAGCGTTTGGAGCAGCAGAATTGCGAAAAATTTTTTGCCTTCTCAACCATTTCTTGGCTTCAAACTCCCATATCTCGCGAACGGATTGACCTAACCCAAAAATTCCTGTTGCATCTGAAAGTAGAAACTCGCCCGATTACAACGGTATGTGTATTTTTTACCTAGGCCATTCTTGTGAAGCGTTTGGAGCAGCAGAATTGCGAAAAATTTTTTGCCTTCTCAACCATTTCTTGCCTTCAAACTTCCATATCTCGCGAACGGATTGACCTAACCCAAAAATTCCCATTGCATCTGAAAGTAGAAACTCGCCCGATTACAACGGTATGTGTATTTTTTCCCTAGGCCATTCTGGTTATGCGTTTGGAGCAGCAGAAATGCGAAAAATTTGTTGTCTTCTCAACCATTTCTTAGATTCAAACTCCCATATCTCGCGAACGGATTGACCTAACCCAAAAATTCCTATTGCATCTGAAAGTAGAAACTCGCCGGATTACAACTGTATGTGTATTTTTTCCCTAGGCCATTCTGGTCAAGCGTTTGGAGCAGCAGAATTGCGAAAAATTTTTTGTTGTCTCAACCATTTCTTGGCTTCAAACTCCCATATCTCGCGAACGGATTGACCTAACCCAAAAATTCCTATTGCATCTGAAAGTAGAAACTAGCCCGATTACAACGGTATGTGTATTTTCTCCCTAGGCCATTCTGGTTAAGCGTTTGGAGCAGCAGAATTGCGAAAAATTTTTTGCCTTCTCAACCATTTCTTGGCTTCAAACTCCCATATCTCGCGAACGGATTGACCTAACCCAAAAATTCCTGTTGCATCTGAAAGTAGAAACTCGCCCGATTACAACGGTATGTGTATTTTTTACCTAGGCCATTCTTGTGAAGCGTTTGGAGCAGCAGAATTGCGAAAAATTTTTTGCCTTCTCAACCATTTCTTGCCTTCAAACTTCCATATCTCGCGAACGGATTGACCTAACCCAAAAATTCCCATTGCATCTGAAAGTAGAAACTCGCCCGATTACAACGGTATGTGTATTTTTTCCCTAGGCCATTCTGGTTAAGCGTTTGGAGCAGCAGAAATGCGAAAAATTTGTTGTCTTTTCAACCATTTCTTAGCTTCAAACTCGCATATCTCGCGAACGGATTGACCTAACCCAAAAATTCCTATTGCATCTGAAAGTAGAAACTAGCCCGATTACAACGGTATGTGTATTTTCTCCCTAGGCCATTCTGGTTAAGCGTTTGGAGCAGCAGAATTGCGAAAAATTTTTTGCCTTCTCAACCATTTCTTGGCTTCAAACTCCCATATCTCGCGAACGGATTGACCTAACCCAAAAATTCCTATTGCATCTGAAAGTAGAAACTCGCCCGATTACAACGGTATGTGTATTTTTTCCCTAGGCCATTCTGGATAAGCGTTTGGAGCAGCAGAATGGCGTAAAATTTTTTGCCTTCTCAACCATTTCTTGGCTTCAAACTCCCATATCTCGCGAAAGGATTGACCTAACCCAAAAATTCCAATTGCATCTGAAAGTAGAAACTCGCCCGATTACAAGGGTATGTGTAGTTTTTCCCTAGGCCATTCTGGTTATGCGTTTGGAGCAGCAGAATTGCGAAAAATTTGTTGTCTTTTCAACCATTTCTTAGCTTCAAACTCGCATATCTCGCGAACGGATTGACCTAACCCAAAAATTCCTATTGCATCTGAAAGTAGAAACTAGCCCGATTACAACGGTGTGTGTATTTTCTCCCTAGGCCATTCTGGTTAAGCGTTTGGAGCAGCAGAATTGCGAAAAATTTTTTGCCTTCTCAACCATTTCTTGGCTTCAAACTCCCATATCTCGCGAACGGATTGACCTAACCCAAAAATTCCTGTTGCATCTGAAAGTAGAAACTCGCCCGATTACAACGGTATGTGTATTTTTTACCTAGGCCATTCTTGTGAAGCGTTTGGAGCAGCAGAATGGCGTAAAATTTTTTGCCTTCTCAACCATTTCTTGGCTTCAAACTCCCATATCTCGCGAAAGGATTGACCTAACCCAAAAATTCCAATTGCATCTGAAAGTAGAAACTCGCCCGATTACAAGGGTATGTGTAGTTTTTCCCTAGGCCATTCTGGTTATGCGTTTGGAGCAGCAGAATTGCGAAAAATTTGTTGTCTTTTCAACCATTTCTTAGCTTCAAACTCGCATATCTCGCGAACGGATTGACCTTACCCAAAAATTCCTATTGCATCTGAAAGTAGAAACTAGCCCGATTACAACGGTATGTGTATTTTCTCCCTAGGCCATTCTGGTTAAGCGTTTGGAGCACCAGAATTGCGAAAAATTTTTTGCCTTCTCAACCATTTCTTGGCTTCAAACTCCCATATCTCGCGAACGGATTGACCTAACCCAAAAATTCCAATTGCATCTGAAAGTAGAAGCTCCCCCGATTACAACGGTATGTGTATTTTTTCCCTAGGCCATTCTGGTTAAGCGTTTGGAGCAGCAGAAGTGCGAAAAATTTTTTGCCTTCTCAACCATTTCTTGGCTTCAAACTCCCATATCTCGCGAACGGATTGACCTAACCCAAAAATTCCTATTGCACCTGAAAGTAGAAACTCGCCCGATTACAAAGGTATGTGTATTTTTTCCCTAGGCCATTCTGGTTAAGCGTTTGGAGCAGCAGAAGTGCGAAAAATTTTTTGCCTTCTCAAACATTTCTTGGCTTCAAACTCCCATATCTCGCGAACGGATTGACCTAACCCAAAAATTCCTATTGCATCTGAAAGTAGAAACTCGCCCGATTACAACGGTATGTGTATTTCTTCCCTAGGCCATTCTGGTTATGCGTTTGGAGCAGCAGAAATGCGAAAAATTTGTTGTCTTCTCAACCATTTCTTAGCTTCAAACTCCCATATCTCGCGAACGGATTGACCTAACCCAAAAATTCCTATTGCATCTGAAAGTAGAAACTTGCCCGATTACAACGGTATGTGTATTTTTTCCCTAGGCCATTCTGGTTAAGTGTTTGGAGCAGCAGAAATTTGTTGTCTTTTCAACCATTTCTTAGCTTCAAACTCGCATATCTCGCGAACGGATTGACCTAACCCAAAAATTCCTATTGCATCTGAAAGTAGAAACTAGCCCGATTACAACGGTATGTGTATTTTCTCCCTAGGCCATTCTGGTTAAGCGTTTGGAGCAGCAGAATTGCGAACAATTTTTTGCCTTCTCAACCATTTCTTGGCTTCAAACTCCCATATCTCGCGAACGGATTGACCTAACCCAAAAATTCCTGTTGCATCTGAAAGTAGAAACTCGCCCGATTACAACGGTATGTGTATTTTTTACCTAGGCCATTCTTGTGAAGCGTTTGGAGCAGCAGAATTGCGAAAAATTTTTTGCCTTCTCAACCATTTCTTGCCTTCAAACTTCCATATCTCGCGAACGGATTGACCTAACCCAAAAATTCCCATTGCATCTGAAAGTAGAAACTCGCCCGATTACAACGGTATGTGTATTTCTTCCCTAGGCCATTCTGGTTATGCGTTTGGAGCAGCAGAAATGCGAAAAATTTGTTGTCTTCTCAACCATTTCTTAGCTTCAAACTCCCATATCTCGCGAACGGATTGACCTAACCCAAAAATTCCTATTGCATCTGAAAGTAGAAACTCGCCGGATTACAACGGTATGTGTATTTTTTCCCTAGACCATTCTGGTTAAGCGTTTGGAGCAGCAGAAATGCGAAAAATTTGTTGTCTTTTCAACCATTTCTTAGCTTCAAACTCGCATATCTCGCGAACGGATTGACCTAACCCAAAAATTCCTATTGCTTCTGAAAGTAGAAACTAGCCCGATTACAACGGTATGTGTATTTTCTCCCTAGGCCATTCTGGTTAAGCGTTTGGAGCAGCAGAATTGCGAAAAATTTTTTGCCTTCTCAACCATTTCTTGGCTTCAAACTCCCATATCTCGCGAACGGATTGACCTAACCCAAAAATTCCTGTTGCATCTGAAAGTAGAAACTCGCCCGATTACAACGGTATGTGTATTTTTTCCCTAGGCCATTCTGGATAAGCGTTTGGAGCAGCAGAATGGCGAAAAATTTTTTGCCTTCTCAACCATTTCTTGCCTTCAAACTTCCATATCTCGCGAACGGATTGACCTAACCCAAAAATTCCCATTGCATCTGAAAGTAGAAACTCGCCCGATTACAACGGTATGTGTATTTCTTCCCTAGGCCATTCTGGTTATGCGTTTGGAGCAGCAGAAATGCGAAAAATTTGTTGTCTTCTCAACCATTTCTTGGCTTCCAACTCCCATATCTCGCGAACGGATTGACCTAACCCAAAAATTCCTATTGCATCTGAAAGTAGAAACTCGCCCGATTACAACGCAGTGTGTATTTTTTCCCTAGGCCATTCTGGTTAAGCGTTTGGAGCAGCAGAATTGCGAAAAATTTGTTGTCTTTTCAACCATTTCTTAGCTTCAAACTCGCATATCTCGCGAACGGATTGACCTTACCCAAAAATTCCTATTGCATCTGAAAGTAGAAACTAGCCCGATTACAACGGTATGTGTATTTTCTCCCTAGGCCATTCTGGTTAAGCGTTTGGAGCAGCAGAATTGCGAAAAATTTTTTGCCTTCTCAACCATTTCTTGGCTTCAAACTCCCATATCTCGCGAACGGATTGACCTAACCCAAAAATTCCAATTGCATCTGAAAGTGGAAGCTCCCCCGATTACAACGGTATGTGTATTTTTTCCCTAGGCCATTCTGGTTAAGCGTTTGGAGCAGCAGAAGTGCGAACAATTTTTTGCCTTCTCAACCATTTCTTGGCTTCAAACTCCCATATCTCGCGAACGGATTGACCTAACCCAAAAATTCCTATTGCATCTGAAAGTAGAAGCTCCCCCGATTACAAAGGTATGTGTATTTTTTCCCTAGGCCATTCTGGTTAAGCGTTTGGAGCAGCAGAAGTGCGAAAAATTTTTTGCCTTCTCAACCATTTCTTGGCTTCAAACTCCCATATCTCGCGAACGGATTGACCTAACCCAAAAATTCCTATTGCACCTGAAAGTAGAAACTCGCCCGATTACAAAGGTATGTGTATTTTTTCCCTAGGCCATTCTGGTTAAGCGTTTGGAGCAGCAGAAGTGCGAAAAATTTTTTGCCTTCTCAAACATTTCTTGGCTTCAAACTCCCATATCTCGCGAACGGATTGACCTAACCCAAAAATTCCTATTGCATCTGAAAGTAGAAACTCGCCCGATTACAACGGTATGTGTATTTCTTCCCTAGGCCATTCTGGTTATGCGTTTGGAGCAGCAGAAATGCGAAAAATTTGTTTTCTTCTCAACCATTTCTTAGCTTCAAACTCCCATATCTCGCGAACGGATTGACCTAACCCAAAAATTCCTATTGCATCTGAAAGTAGAAACTTGCCCGATTACAACGGTATGTGTATTTTTTCCCTAGGCCATTCTGGTTAAGTGTTTGGAGCAGCAGAAATTTGTTGTCTTTTCAACCATTTCTTAGCTTCAAACTCGCATATCTCGCGAACGGATTGACCTAACCCAAAAATTCCTATTGCATCTGAAAGTAGAAACTAGCCCGATTACAACGGTATGTGTATTTTCTCCCTAGGCCATTCTGGTTAAGCGTTTGGAGCAGCAGAATTGCGAACAATTTTTTGCCTTCTCAACCATTTCTTGGCTTCAAACTCCCATATCTCGCGAACGGATTGACCTAACCCAAAAATTCCTGTTGCATCTGAAAGTAGAAACTCGCCCGATTACAACGGTATGTGTATTTTTTACCTAGGCCATTCTTGTGAAGCGTTTGGAGCAGCAGAATTGCGAAAAATTTTTTGCCTTCTCAACCATTTCTTGCCTTCAAACTTCCATATCTCGCGAACGGATTGACCTAACCCAAAAATTCCCATTGCATCTGAAAGTAGAAACTCGCCCGATTACAACGGTATGTGTATTTCTTCCCTAGGCCATTCTGGTTATGCGTTTGGAGCAGCAGAAATGCGAAAAATTTGTTGTCTTCTCAACCATTTCTTAGCTTCAAACTCCCATATCTCGCGAACGGATTGACCTAACCCAAAAATTCCTATTGCATCTGAAAGTAGAAACTCGCCGGATTACAACGGTATGTGTATTTTTTCCCTAGGCCATTCTGGTTAAGCGTTTGGAGCAGCAGAAATGCGAAAAATTTGTTGTCTTTTCAACCATTTCTTAGCTTCAAACTCGCATATCTCGCGAACGGATTGACCTAACCCAAAAATTCCTATTGCATCTGAAAGTAGAAACTAGCCCGATTACAACGGTATGTGTATTTTCTCCCTAGGCCATTCTGGTTAAGCGTTTGGAGCAGCAGAATTGCGAAAAATTTTTTGCCTTCTCAACCATTTCTTGGCTTCAAACTCCCATATCTCGCGAACGGATTGACCTAACCCAAAAATTCCTGTTGCATCTGAAAGTAGAAACTCGCCCGATTACAACGGTATGTGTATTTTTTCCCTAGGCCATTCTGGATAAGCGTTTGGAGCAGCAGAATGGCGAAAAATTTTTTGCCTTCTCAACCATTTCTTGCCTTCAAACTTCCATATCTCGCGAACGGATTGACCTAACCCAAAAATTCCCATTGCATCTGAAAGTAGAAACTCGCCCGATTACAACGGTATGTGTATTTCTTCCCTAGGCCATTCTGGTTATGCGTTTGGAGCAGCAGAAATGCGAAAAATTTGTTGTCTTCTCAACCATTTCTTGGCTTCCAACTCCCATATCTCGCGAACGGATTGACCTAACCCAAAAATTCCTATTGCATCTGAAAGTAGAAACTCGCCCGATTACAACGCAGTGTGTATTTTTTCCCTAGGCCATTCTGGTTAAGCGTTTGGAGCAGCAGAATTGCGAAAAATTTGTTGTCTTTTCAACCATTTCTTAGCTTCAAACTCGCATATCTCGCGAACGGATTGACCTTACCCAAAAATTCCTATTGCATCTGAAAGTAGAAACTAGCCCGATTACAACGGTATGTGTATTTTCTCCCTAGGCCATTCTGGTTAAGCGTTTGGAGCAGCAGAATTGCGAAAAATTTTTTGCCTTCTCAACCATTTCTTGGCTTCAAACTCCCATATCTCGCGAACGGATTGACCTAACCCAAAAATTCCAATTGCATCTGAAAGTGGAAGCTCCCCCGATTACAACGGTATGTGTATTTTTTCCCTAGGCCATTCTGGTTAAGCGTTTGGAGCAGCAGAAGTGCGAACAATTTTTTGCCTTCTCAACCATTTCTTGGCTTCAAACTCCCATATCTCGCGAACGGATTGACCTAACCCAAAAATTCCTATTGCATCTGAAAGTAGAAACTCCCCCGATTACAACGGTGTGTGTATTTTTTCCCTAGGCCATTCTGGTTATGCGTTTGGAGCAGCAGAACTGCGAAAAATTTGTTGTCTTCTCAACCATTTCTTAGCTTCAAACTCCCATATCTCGCGAACGGATTGACCTAACCCAATAATTCCTGTAGCGTCTGGAAGAAGAAACTCGCCCGAATACAACGGTATGTGTATTTTTTCCCTAAGCCATTCTGGTTAAGCGTTTGGAGCAGCAGAATTGCGAAAAATTTTTTGCGTTCTCAACCATTTCTTGGTTTCAAAGTCCCATATCTCGCGAACGGATTGACCTATCCCAAAAATTCCTGTAGCGTCTGGAAGTAGAAACTCGCCCGATTACAACGGTTTGTGTATTTTTGCCCTAGCCCATTCTGGTCAAGCGTTTGGAGCAGCAGAATTGCGAAAAATTTTTTGCCTTCTCAACCATTTCTTGGCTTCAAACTTCCATATCTCGCGAACGGATTGACCTATCCCAAAAATTCCTGTAGCGTCTGGAAGTAGAAACTCGCCCGATTACAACGGTATGTGTATTTTTGCCATAGCCCATTCTGGTCAAGCGTTTGGAGCAGCAGAAGTGCGAAAAATTTGTTGTCTTCTCAACCATTTCTTGGCTTCAAACTCCCATATCTCGCGAACGGATTGACCTAACCCAAAAATTCCTGTTGCGTCTGAAAGTAGAAACTCGCCCGATTACAGCGGTATGTGTATTTTTTCCCTAGCCCATTCTGGTCAAGCGTTTGGAGCAGCAGAATTGCGAAAAATTTGTTGTCTTCTCAACCATTTCTTAGCTTCAAACTCCCATATCTCGCGAACGGATTGACCTAATCCAAAAATTCCTGTTGCATCTGAAAGTAGCAGCTCGCCCGATTACAACGGTATGTGTATTTTTTCCCTAGGCCATTCTGGTTAAGCGTTTGGAGCAGCAGAAATGCGAAAAATTTTTTGCCTTCTCAACCATTTCTTTGCTTCAAACTCCCATATCTCGCGAACGGATTGACCTAACCCGAAAATTCCTATTGCATCTGAAAGTAGAAACTCGCCCGATTACAACGCAGTGTGTATTTTTTCCCTAGGCCATTCTGGTTAATCGTTTGGAGCAGCAGAATTGCGAAAAATTTTTTGCCTTCTCCACCATTTCTTGGCTTCCAACTCCCATATCTCGCGAACGGATTGACCAAACCCAAAAATTCCTGCTGCGTCTGAAAGTAGAAACTCGCCCGATTACAACTGTATGCGTATTTTTTCCCTAGGCCATTCTGGTTAAGCGTTTGGAGCAGCAGAATTGCGAAAAATTTGTTGTCTTCTCAACCATTTCTTAGCTTCAAACTCGCATATCTCGCGAACGGATTGAACTAACCCAAAAATTCCTATTGCATCTTAAAGTAGAAACTAGCCCGATTACAACGGTATGTGTATTTTCTCCCTGGGCCATTCTGGTTAAGCGTTTGGATTAGCAGAATTGCGATAAATTTTTTGCCTTCTGAACCATTTCTTGGCTTCAAACTTCCATATCTCGCGAACGGATTGACCTATCCCAAAAATTCCTGTAGCGTCTGGAAGTAGAAACTCGCCCGATTACAACGGTATGTGTATTTTTGCCCTAGCCCATTCTGGTCAAGCGTTTGGAGCAGCAGAAGTGCGAAAAATTTGTTGTCTTCTCAACCATTTCTTGGCTTCAAACTCCCATATCTCGCGAACGGATTGACATAACCCAAAAATTCCTGTTGCGTCTGAAAGTAGAAACTCGCCCGATTACAGCGGTATGTGTATTTTTTCCCTAGCCCATTCTGGTTAAGCGTTTGGAGCAGCAGAATAGCGAAAAATTTTGTGCCTTCTCAACCATTTCTTGGCTTCAAACTCCCATATCTCGCGAACGGATTGACCTAACCCAAAAATTCCAATGGCATCTGAAAGTAGAAGCTCGCCCGATTACAGCGGTATGTGTATTTTTTCCCTAGGCAATTCTGGTTATGCGTTTGGAGCAGCAGAACTGCGAAAAATTTGTTGTCTTCTCAACCATTTCTTAGCTTCAAACTCCCATATCTCGCGAACGGATTGACCTAACACAAAAATTCCTGTAGCGTCTGGAAGTAGAAACTCGCCCGATTACAGCGGTATGTGTATTTTTTCCCTAGCCCATTCTGGTCAAGCGTTTGGAGCAGCAGAATTGCGAAAACTTTGTTGTCTTCTCAACCATTTCTTAGCTTCAAACTCCCATATCTCGCGAACGGATTGACCTAATCCAAAAATTCCTATTGCATCTGAAAGTAGCAGCTCGCCCGATTACAACGGTATGTGTATTTTTTCCCTAGGCCATTCTGGTTAAGCGTTTGGAGCAGCAGAAATGCGAAAAATTTTTTGCCTTCTCAACCATTTCTTTGCTTCAAACTCCCATATCTCGCGAACGGATTGACCTAACCCGAAAATTCCTGTGGCGTCTGAAAGTAGAAACTCGCCCGATTACATCGGTATGTGTATTTTTTCCCTAGCCCATTCTGGTTAAGCGTTTGGATCAGCAGAATTGCGAAAAATTTGTTGTCTTTTCAACCATTTCTTAGTTTCAAAGTCCCATAACTCGCGAACGGATTGACCAAACCCAAAAATTCCTGCTGCGTCTGAAAGTAGAAACTCGCCCGATTACAACTGTATGCGTATTTTTTCCCTAGGCCATTCTGGTTAAGCGTTTGGAGCAGCAGAATTGCGAAAAATTTGTTGTCTTCTCAACCATTTCTTAGCTTCAAACTCGCATATCTCGCGAACGGATTGAACTAACCCAAAAATTCCTATTGCATCTGAAAGTAGAAACTAGCCCGATTACAACGGTATGTGTATTTTCTCCCTAGGCCATTCTGGTTAAGCGCTTGGATTAGCAGAATTGCGATAAATTTTTTGCCTTCTGAACCATTTCTTGGCTTCAAACTCCCATATCTCGCGAACGGATTGACCTAACCCAAAAATTCCTATTGCATCTGAAAGTAGAAACTCGCCCGATTACAACGGTATGTGTATTTTTTCCCTAGGCCGTTCTGGTTAAGCGTTTGGAGCAGCAGAATTGCGAAAAATTTTTTGCCTTCTCAACCATTTCTTGGATTCAACTTCCATATCTCGCGAACGGATTGACCTAACCCAAAAATTCCTGTTGCGTCTGAAAGTAGAAACTCGCCTGATTACCAGGGTATGTGTATTTTTTCCCTAGGCCATTCTGGTTAAGCGTTTGGAGCAGCAGAATTGCGAAAAATTTTTTGCCTTCTCAACCATTTCTTGGCTTCAAACTCCCATATCTCGCAAACGGATTGACCTAACCCAAAAATTCCTATTACATCTCAAAGTAGAATCTCGCCCGATTACAGCGGTATGTGTATTTTTTCCCTAGGCAATTCTGGTTCAACGTTTGGAGCAGCAGAATTGCGAAAAATTTTTTGCCTTCTCAATCATTTCTCAGCTTCAAACTCCCATATCTCGCGAACGGATTGACCTAACCCAAAAATTCCTATTGCATCTGAAAGTAGAAACTCGCCCGATTACAGCGGTATGTGTATTTTTTCCCTAGGCAATTCTGGTTATGCGTTTGGAGCAGCAGAACTGCGAAAAATTTGTTGTCTTCTCAACCATTTCTTAGCTTCAAACTCCCATATCTCGCGAACGGATTGACCTAACCCAAAAATTCCTGTAGCGTCTGGAAGTAGAAACTCGCCCGATTACAGCGGTATGTGTATTTTTTCCCTAGCCCATTCTGGTCAAGCGTTTGGAGCAGCAGAATTGCGAAAAATTTGTTGTCTTCTCAACCATTTCTTAGCTTCAAACTCCCATATCTCGCGAACGGATTGACCTAATCCAAAAATTCCTATTGCATCTGAAAGTAGAAGCTCGCCCGATTACAACGGTATGTGTATTTTTTCCCTAGGCCATTCTGGTTAAGCGTTTGGAGCAGCAGAAATGCGAAAAATTTTTTGCCTTCTCAACCATTTCTTGGCTTCAAACTCCCATATCTCGCAAACGGATTGACCTAACCCAAAAATTCCTATTACATCTCAAAGTAGAATCTCGCCCGATTACAGCGGTATGTGTATTTTTTCCCTAGGCAATTCTGGTTCAACGTTTGGAGCAGCAGAATTGCGAAAAATTTTTTGCCTTCTCAATCATTTCTCAGCTTCAAACTCCCATATCTCGCGAACGGATTGACCTAACCCAAAAATTCCTATTGCATCTGAAAGTAGAAACTCGCCCGATTACAGCGGTATGTGTATTTTTTCCCTAGCCCATTCTGGTCAAGCGTTTGGAGCAGCAGAATTGCGAAAAATTTGTTGTCTTCTCAACCATTTCTTAGCTTCAAACTCCCATATCTCGCGAACGGATTGACCTAATCCAAAAATTCCTATTGCATCTGAAAGTAGAAACTCGCCCGATTACAACGGGATGTGTATTTTCTCCCTAGGCCATTCTGGTTAAGCGTTTGGAGCAGCAGAAATGCGAAAAATTTTTTGCCTTCTCAACCATTTCTTTGCTTCAAACTCCCATATCTCGCGAACGGATTGACCAAACCCAAAAATTCCTGCTGCGTCTGAAAGTAGAAACTCGCCCGATTACAACTGTATGCGTATTTTCTCCCTAGGCCATTCTGGTTAAGCGTTTGGATTAGCAGAATTGCGATAAATTTTTTGCCTTCTGAACCATTTCTTGGCTTCAAACTCCCATATCTCGCGAACGGATTGACCTAACCCAAAAATTCCTATTGCATCTGAAAGTAGAAACTCGCCCGATTACAACGGTATGTGTATTTTTTCCCTAGGCCGTTCTGGTTAAGCGTTTGGAGCAGCAGAATTGCGAAAAATTTTTTGCCTTCTCAACCATTTCTTGGATTCAACTTCCATATCTCGCGAACGGATTGACCTAACCCAAAAATTCCTGTTGCGTCTGAAAGTAGAAACTCGCCTGATTACCAGGGTATGTGTATTTTTTCCCTAGGCCATTCTGGTTAAGCGTTTGGAGCAGCAGAATTGCGAAAAATTTTTTGCCTTCTCAACCATTTCTTGGCTTCAAACTCCCATATCTCGCAAACGGATTGACCTAACCCAAAAATTCCTATTACATCTCAAAGTAGAATCTCGCCCGATTACAGCGGTATGTGTATTTTTTCCCTAGGCAATTCTGGTTCAACGTTTGGAGCAGCAGAATTGCGAAAAATTTTTTGCCTTCTCAATCATTTCTCAGCTTCAAACTCCCATATCTCGCGAACGGATTGACCTAACCCAAAAATTCCTATTGCATCTGAAAGTAGAAACTCGCCCGATTACAGCGGTATGTGTATTTTTTCCCTAGCCCATTCTGGTCAAGCGTTTGGAGCAGCAGAATTGCGAAAAATTTGTTGTCTTCTCAACCATTTCTTAGCTTCAAACTCCCATATCTCGCGAACGGATTGACCTAATCCAAAAATTCCTATTGCATCTGAAAGTAGAAACTCGCCCGATTACAACGGTATGTGTATTTTCTCCCTAGGCCATTCTGGTTAAGCGTTTGGAGCAGCAGAAATGCGAAAAATTTTTTGCCTTCTCAACCATTTCTTTGCTTCAAACTCCCATATCTCGCGAACGGATTGACCAAACCCAAAAATTCCTGCTGCGTCTGAAAGTAGAAACTCGCCCGATTACAACTGTATGCGTATTTTTTCCCTAGGCCATACTGGTTAAGCGTTTGGAGCAGCAGAATTACGAAAAATTTGTTGTCTTCTCAACCATTTCTTAGCTTCAAACTCGCATATCTCGCGAACGGATTGAACTAACCCAAAAATTCCTATTGCATCTGAAAGTAGAAACTAGCCCGATTACAACGGTATGTGTATTTTCTCCCTAGGCCATTCCGGTTAAGCGTTTGGATTAGCAGAATTGCGATAAATTTTTTGCCTTCTGAACCATTTCTTGGCTTCAAATTCCCATATCTTGCGAACGGATTGACCTAACCCAAAAATTCCTATTGCACCTGAAAGTAGAAACTCGCCCGATTACAACGGTATGTGTATTTTTTCCCTAGGCCATTCTGGTTAAGCGTTTGGAGCAGCAGAATTGCGAAAAATTTTTTGCCTTCTCAACCATTTCTTGGATTCAAACTCCCATATCTCGCGAACGGATTGACCTAACCCAAAAATTCCTGTTGCGTCTGAAAGTAGAAACTCGCCTGATTACCACGGTATGTGTATTTTTTCCCTAGGCCATTCTGGTTAAGCGTTTGGAGCAGCAGAATTGCGAAAAATTTTTTGCCTTCTCAACCATTTCTTGGCTTCAAACTCCCATATCTCGCAAACGGATTGACCTAACCCAAAAATTCCTATTACATCTCAAAGTAGAATCTCGCCCGATTACAACGGTATGTGTATTTTTTCCCTAGGCAATTCTGGTTAAACGTTTGGAGCAGCAGAATTGCGAAAAATTTTTTGCCTTCTCAATCATTTCTCAGCTTCAAACTCCCATATCTCTCGAACGGATTGACCTAACCCAAAAATTCCTATTGCATCTGAAAGTAGAAACTAGGCCGATTACAACGGCATGTGTATTTTTTCCCTAGGCCATTCTGGTTATGCGTTTGGAGCAGCAGAACTGCGAAAAATTTGTTGTCTTCTCAACCATTTCTTAGCTTCAAACTCCCATATCTCGCGAACGGATTGACCTAACCCAAAAATTCCTGTAGCGTCTGGAAGTAGAAACTCGCCCGATTACAGCGGTATGTGTATTTTTTCCCTAGCCCATTCTGGTCAAGCGTTTGGAGCAGCAGAATTGCGAAAAATTTGTTGTCTTCTCAACCATTTCTTAGCTTCAAACTCCCATATCTCGCGAACGGATTGACCTAATCCAAAAATTCCTATTGCATCTGAAAGTAGCAGCTCGCCCGATTACAACGGTATGTGTATTTTTTCGCTAGGCCATTCTGGTTAAGCGTTTGGAGCAGCAGAAATGCGAAAAATTTTTTGCCTTCTCAACCATTTCTTTGCTTCAAACTCCCATATCTCGCGAACGGATTGACCTAACCCGAAAATTCGTGTGGCGTCTGAAAGTAGAAACTCGCCCGATTACATCGGTATGTGTATTTTTTCCCTAGCCCATTCTGGTTAAGCGTTTGGATCAGCAGAATTGCGAAAAATTTGTTGTCTTTTCAACCATTTCTTAGTTTCAAAGTCCCATATCTCGCGAACGGATTGACCAAACCCAAAAATTCCTGCTGCGTCTGAAAGTAGAAACTCGCCCGATTACAACTGTATGCGTATTTTTTCCCTAGGCCATTCTGGTTAAGCGTTTGGAGCAGCAGAATTGCGAAAAATTTGTTTTCTTCTCAACCATTTCTTAGCTTCAAACTCGCATATCTCGCGAACGGATTGAACTAGCCCAAAAATTCCTATTGCATCTGAAAGTAGAAACTAGCCCGATTACAACGGTATGTGTATTTTCTCCCTAGGCCATTCTGGTTAAGCGTTTGGATTAGCAGAATTGCGATAAATTTTTTGCCTTCTGAACCATTTCTTGGCTTCAAACTCCCATATCTCGCGAACGGATTGACCTAACCCAAAAATTCCTATTGCATCTGAAAGTAGAAACTCGCCCGATTACAACAGTATGTGTATTTTTTCCCTAGGCCATTCTGGTTAAGCGTTTGGAGCAGCAGAATTGCGAAAAATTTTTTGCCTTCTCAACCATTTCTTGGATTCAACTTCCATATCTCGCGAACGGATTGACCTAACCCAAAAATTCCTGTTGCGTCTGAAAGTAGAAACACGCCTGATTACCACGGTATGTGTATTTTTTCCCTAGGACATTCTGGTTAAGCGTCTGGAGCATCAGAATTGCGAAAAATTTTTTGCCTTCTCAACCATTTCTTGGCTTCAAACTCCCATATCTCGCAAACGGAATGACCTAACCCAAAAATTCCTATTACATCTCAAAGTAGAATCTCGCCCGATTACAGCGGTATGTGTATTTTTTCCCTAGGCAATTCTGGTTAAACGTTTGGAGCAGCAGAATTGCGAAAAATTTTTTGCCTTCTCAATCATTTCTCAGCTTCAAACTCCCATATCTCGCGAACGGATTGACCTAACCCAAAAATTCCTATTGCATCTGATAGTAGAAACTCGCCCGATTACAGCGGTATGTGTATTTTTTCCCTAGGCAATTCTGGTTATGCGTTTGGAGCAGCAGAACTGCGAAAAATTTGTTGTCTTCTCAACCATTTCTTAGCTTCAAACTCCCATATCTCGCGAACGGATTGACCTAACCCAAAAATTCCTGTAGCGTCTGGAAGTAGAAACTCGCCCGATTACAGCGGTATGTGTATTTTTTCCCTAGCCCATTCTGGTCAAGCGTTTGGAGCAGCAGAATTGCGAAAAATTTGTTGTCTTCTCAACCATTTCTTAGCTTCAAACTCCCATATCTCGCGAACGGATTGACCTAATCCAAAAATTCCTATTGCATCTGAAAGTAGAAGCTCGCCCGATTACAACGGTATGTGTATTTTTTCCCTAGGCCATTCTGGTTAAGCGTTTGGAGCAGCAGAAATGCGAAAAATTTTTTGCCTTCTCAACCATTTCTTTGCTTCAAACTCCCATATCTCGCGAACGGATTGACCTAACCCGAAAATTCCTGTGGCGTCTGAAAGCAGAAACTCGCCCGATTACATCGGTATGTGTATTTTTTCCCTAGCCCATTCTGGTTAAGCGTTTGGATCAGCAGAATTGCGAAAAATTTGTTGTCTTTTCAACCATTTCTTAGTTTCAAAGTCCCATAACTCGCGAACGGATTGAACAAACCCAAAAATTCCTGCTGCGTCTGAAAGTAGAAACTCGCCCGATTACAACTGTATGCGTATTTTTTCCCTAGGCCATTCTGGTTAAGCGTTTGGAGCAGCAGAATTGCGAAAAATTTGTTGTCTTCTCAACCATTTCTTAGCTTCAAACTCGCATATCTCGCGAACGGATTGAACTAACCCAAAAATTCCTATTGCATCTGAAAGTAGAAACTAGCCCGATTACAACGGTATGTGTATTTTCTCCCTAGGCCATTCTGGTTAAGCGTTTGGATTAGCAGAATTGCGATAAATTTTTTGCCTTCTGAACCATTTCTTGGCTTCAAACTCCCATATCTCGCGAACGGATTGACCTAACCCAAAAATTCCTATTGCATCTGAAAGTAGAAACTCGCCCGATTACAACGGTATGTGTATTTTTTCCCTTGGCCATTCTGGTTAAGCGTTTGGAGCAGCAGAATTGCGAAAAATTTTTTGCCTTCTCAACCATTTCTTGGATTCAAACTCCCATATCTCGCGAACGGATTGACCTAACCCAAAAATTCCTGTTGCGTCTGAAAGTAGAAACTCGCCTGATTACCACGGTATGTGTATTTTTTCCCTAGGCCATTCTGGTTAAGCGTTTGGAGCAGCAGAATTGCGAAAAATTTTTTGCCTTCTCAACCATTTCTTGGCTTCAAACTCCCATATCTCGCAAACGGATTGACCTAACCCAAAAATTCCTATTACATCTCAAAGTAGAATCTCGCCCGATTACAGCGGTATGTGTATTTTTTCCCTAGGCAATTCTGGTTAAACGTTTGGAGCAGCAGAATTGCGAAAAATTTTTTGCCTTCTCAATCATTTCTCAGCTTCAAACTCCCATATCTCGCGAACGGATTGACCTAACCCAAAAATTCCTATTGCATCTGAAAGAAGAAACTAGGCCGATTACAACGGCATGTGTATTTTTTCCCTAGGCCATTCTGGTTAAGCGTTTGGAGCAGCAGAATTGCGAAAAATTTTTTGCCTTCTCATCCATTTCTTGGCTTCACACTCCCATATCTCGCAAACGGATTGACCTAACCCAAAAATTCCTATTACATCTCAAAGTAGAATCTCGCCCGATTACAGCGGTATGTGTATTTTTTCCCTAGGCAATTCTGGTTAAACGTTTGGAGCAGCAGAATTGCGAAAAATTTTTTGCCTTCTCAATCATTTCTCAGCTTCAAACTCCCATATCTAGCGAACGGATTGACCTAACCCAAAAATTCCTATTGCATCTGAAAGAAGAAACTAGGCCGATTACAACGGCATGTGTATTTTTTCCCTAGGCCATTCTGGTTAAGCGTTTGGAGCAGCAGAATTGCGAAAAATTTTTTGCCTTCTCATCCATTTCTTGGCTTCAAACTCCCATATCTCGCAAACGGATTGACCTAACCCAAAAATTCCTATTACATCTCAAAGTAGAATCTCGCCCGATTACAGCGGTATGTGTATTTTTTCCCTAGGCAATTCTGGTTAAACGTTTGGAGCAGCAGAATTGCGAAAAATTTTTTGCCTTCTCAATCATTTCTCAGCATCAAACTCCCATATCTCCCGAACGGATTGACCTAACCCAAAAATTCCTATTGCATCTGAAAGTAGAAACTCGCCCGATTACAGCGGTATGTGTATTTTTTCCCTAGGCAATTCTGGTTATGCGTTTGGAGCAGCAGAACTGCGAAAAATTTGTTGTCTTCTCAACCATTTCTTAGCTTCAAACTCCCATATCTCGCGAACGGATTGACCTAACCCAAAAATTCCTGTAGCGTCTGGAAGTAGAAACTCGCCCGATTACAGCGGTATGTGTATTTTTTCCCTAGCCCATTCTGGTTAAGCGTTTGGAGCAGCAGAAATGCGAAAAATTTTTTGCCTTCTCAACCATTTCTTTGCTTCAAACTCCCATATCTCGCGAACGGATTGACCTAACCCAAAAATTCCTATTGCATCTGAAAGTAGAAACTCGCCCGATTACAACGGTATGTGTATTTTTTCCCTAGGCCATTCTGGTTAAGCGTTTGGAGCAGCAGAATTGCGAAAAATTTTTTGCCTTCTCAACCATTTCTTGGATTCAAACTCCCATATCTCGCGAACGGATTGACCTAACCCAAAAATTCCTGTTGCGTCTGAAAGTAGAAACTCGCCTGATTACCACGGTATGTGTATTTTTTCCCTAGGCCATTCTGGTTAAGCGTTTGGAGCAGCAGAATTGCGAAAAATTTTTTGCCTTCTCAACCATTTCTTGGCTTCAAACTCCCATATCTCGCAAACGGATTGACCTAACCCAAAAATTCCTATTACATCTCAAAGTAGAATCTCGCCCGATTACAGCGGTATGTGTATTTTTTCCCTAGGCAATTCTGGTTAAACGTTTGGAGCAGCAGAATTGCGAAAAATTTTTTGCCTTCTCAATCATTTCTCAGCTTCAAACTCCCATATCTCGCGAACGGATTGACCTAACCCAAAAATTCCTATTGCATCTGAAAGAAGAAACTAGGCCGATTACAACGGCATGTGTATTTTTTCCCTAGGCCATTCTGGTTAAGCGTTTGGAGCAGCAGAATTGCGAAAAATTTTTTGCCTTCTCATCCATTTCTTGGCTTCACACTCCCATATCTCGCAAACGGATTGACCTAACCCAAAAATTCCTATTACATCTCAAAGTAGAATCTCGCCCGATTACAGCGGTATGTGTATTTTTTCCCTAGGCAATTCTGGTTAAACGTTTGGAGCAGCAGAATTGCGAAAAATTTTTTGCCTTCTCAATCATTTCTCAGCTTCAAACTCCCATATCTAGCGAACGGATTGACCTAACCCAAAAATTCCTATTGCATCTGAAAGAAGAAACTAGGCCGATTACAACGGCATGTGTATTTTTTCCCTAGGCCATTCTGGTTAAGCGTTTGGAGCAGCAGAATTGCGAAAAATTTTTTGCCTTCTCATCCATTTCTTGGCTTCAAACTCCCATATCTCGCAAACGGATTGACCTAACCCAAAAATTCCTATTACATCTCAAAGTAGAATCTCGCCCGATTACAGCGGTATGTGTATTTTTTCCCTAGGCAATTCTGGTTAAACGTTTGGAGCAGCAGAATTGCGAAAAATTTTTTGCCTTCTCAATCATTTCTCAGCATCAAACTCCCATATCTCCCGAACGGATTGACCTAACCCAAAAATTCCTATTGCATCTGAAAGTAGAAACTCGCCCGATTACAGCGGTATGTGTATTTTTTCCCTAGGCAATTCTGGTTATGCGTTTGGAGCAGCAGAACTGCGAAAAATTTGTTGTCTTCTCAACCATTTCTTAGCTTCAAACTCCCATATCTCGCGAACGGATTGACCTAACCCAAAAATTCCTGTAGCGTCTGGAAGTAGAAACTCGCCCGATTACAGCGGTATGTGTATTTTTTCCCTAGCCCATTCTGGTTAAGCGTTTGGAGCAGCAGAAATGCGAAAAATTTTTTGCCTTCTCAACCATTTCTTTGCTTCAAACTCCCTGATCTCGCGAACGGATTGACCTAACCCGAAAATTCCTGTGGCGTCTGAAAGTAGAAACTCGCCCGATTACATCGGTATGTGTATTTTTTCCCTAGCCCATTCTGGTTAAGCGTTTGGATCAGCAGAATTGCGAAAAATTTGTTGTCTTTTCAACCATTTCTTAGTTTCAAAGTCCCATAACTCGCGAACGGATTGACCAAACCCAAAAATTCCTGCTGCGTCTGAAAGTAGAAACTCGCCCGATTACAACTGTATGCGTATTTTTTCCCTAGGCCATTCTGGTTAAGCGTTTGGAGCAGCAGAATTGCGAAAAATTTGTTGTCTTCTCAACCATTTCTTAGCTTCAAACTCGCATATCTCGCGAACGGATTGACCTAACCCAAAAATTCCTATTGCATCTGAAAGTAGAAACTAGCCCGATTACAACGGTATGTGTATTTTCTCCCTAGGCCATTCTGGTTAAGCGTTTGGATTAGCAGAATTGCGATAAATTTTTTGCCTTCTGAACCATTTCTTGGCTTCAAACTCCCATATCTCGCGAACGGATTGACCTAACCCAAAAATTCCTATTGCATCTGAAAGTAGAAACTAGGCCGATTACAACGGCATGTGTATTTTTTCCCTAGGCCATTCTGGTTAAGCGTTTGGAGCAGCAGAATTGCGAAAAATTTTTTGCCTTCTCATCCATTTCTTGGATTCAAACTCCCATATCTCGCGAACGGGTTGACCTAACCCAAAAATTCCTGTTGCGTCTGAAAGTAGAAACTCGCCCGATTACAGTGGTATGTGTAGTTTTTCCCTAGGCCATTCTGGTTATGCGTTTGGAACAGCAGAACTGCGAAAAATTTGTTGTCTTCTCAACCATTTCTTAGCTTCAAACTCGCATATCTCGCGAACGGATTGAACTAACCCAAAAATTCCTATTGCATCTGAAAGTAGAAACTCGCCTGATTACCACGGTATGTGTATTTTTTCCCTAGGCCATTCTGGTTAAGCGTTTGGAGCAGTAGAATTGCGAAAAATTTTTTGCCTTCTCAACCATTTCTTGGCTTCAAACTCCCATATCTCGCAAACGGATTGACCTAACCCAAAAATTCCTATTACATCTCAAAGTAGAATCTCGCCCGATTACAGCGGTATGTGTATTTTTTCCCTAGGCAATTCTGGTTAAACGTTTGGAGCAGCAGAATTACGAAAAATTTTTTGCCTTCTCAATCATTTCTCAGCTTCAAACTCCCATATCTCGCGAACGGATTGACCTAACCCAAAAATTCCTATTGCATCTGAAAGAAGAAACTAGGCCGATTACAACGGCATGTGTATTTTTTCCCTAGGCCATTCTGGTTAAGCGTTTGGAGCAGCAGAATTGCGAAAAATTTTTTGCCTTCTCAACCATTTCTTGGATTCAAACTCCCATATCTCGCGAACGGATTGACCTAACCCAAAAATTCCTGTTGCGTCTGAAAGTAGAAACTCGCCTGATTACCACGGTATGTGTATTTTTTCCCTAGGCCATTCTGGTTAAGCGTTTGGAGCAGCAGAATTGCGAAAAATTTTTTGCCTTCTCAACCATTTCTTGGCTTCAAACTCCCATATCTCGCAAACGGATTGACCTAACCCAAAAATTCCTATTACATCTCAAAGTAGAATCTCGCCCGATTACAGCGGTATGTGTATTTTTTTCCTAGGCAATTCTGGTTAAACGTTTGGAGCAGCAGAATTGCGAAAAATTTTTTGCCTTCTCAATCATTTCTCAGCTTCAAACTCCCATATCTCGCGAACGGATTGACCTAACCCAAAAATTCCTATTGCATCTGAAAGAAGAAACTAGGCCGATTACAACGGCATGTGTATTTTTTCCCTAGGCCATTCTGGTTAAGCGTTTGGAGCAGCAGAATTGCGAAAAATTTTTTGCCTTCTCATCCATTTCTTGGCTTCAAACTCCCATATCTCGCAAACGGATTGACCTAACCCAAAAATTCCTATTACATCTCAAAGTAGAATCTCGCCCGATTACAGCGGTATGTGTATTTTTTCCCTAGGCAATTCTGGTTAAACGTTTGGAGCAGCAGAATTGCGAAAAATTTTTTGCCTTCTCAATCATTTCTCAGCTTCAAACTCCCATATCTCGCGAACGGATTGACCTAACCCAAAAATTCCTATTGCATCTGAAAGAAGAAACTAGGCCGATTACAACGGCATGTGTATTTTTTCCCTAGGCCATTCTGGTTAAGCGTTTGGAGCAGCAGAATTGCGAAAAATTTTTTGCCTTCTCATCCATTTCTTGGCTTCAAACTCCCATATCTCGCAAACGGATTGACCTAACCCAAAAATTCCTATTACATCTCAAAGTAGAATCTCGCCCGATTACAGCGGTATGTGTATTTTTTCCCTAGGCAATTCTGGTTAAACGTTTGGAGCAGCAGAATTGCGAAAAATTTTTTGCCTTCTCAATCATTTCTCAGCATCAAACTCCCATATCTCCCGAACGGATTGACCTAACCCAAAAATTCCTATTGCATCTGAAAGTAGAAACTCGCCCGATTACAGCGGTGTGTGTATTTTTTCCCTAGGCAATTCTGGTTATGCGTTTGGAGCAGCAGAACTGCGAAAAATTTGTTGTCTTCTCAACCATTTCTTAGCTTCAAACTCCCATATCTCGCGAACGGATTGACCTAACCCAAAAATTCCTGTAGCGTCTGGAAGTAGAAACTCGCCCGATTACAGCGGTATGTGTATTTTTTCCCTAGCCCATTCTGGTTAAGCGTTTGGAGCAGCAGAAATGCGAAAAATTTTTTGCCTTCTCAACCATTTCTTTGCTTCAAACTCCCTGATCTCGCGAACGGATTGACCTAACCCGAAAATTCCTGTGGCGTCTGAAAGTAGAAACTCGCCCGATTACATCGGTATGTGTATTTTTTCCCTAGCCCATTCTGGTTAAGCGTTTGGATCAGCAGAATTGCGAAAAATTTGTTGTCTTTTCAACCATTTCTTAGTTTCAAAGTCCCATAACTCGCGAACGGATTGACCAAACCCAAAAATTCCTGCTGCGTCTGAAAGTAGAAACTCGCCCGATTACAACTGTATGCGTATTTTTTCCCTAGGCCATTCTGGTTAAGCGTTTGGAGCAGCAGAATTGCGAAAAACTTGTTGTCTTCTCAACCATTTCTTAGCTTCAAACTCGCATATCTCGCGAACGGATTGACCTAACCCAAAAATTCCTATTGCATCTGAAAGTAGAAACTAGCCCGATTACAACGGTATGTGTATTTTCTCCCTAGGCCATTCTGGTTAAGCGTTTGGATTAGCAGAATTGCGATAAATTTTTTGCCTTCTGAACCATTTCTTGGCTTCAAACTCCCATATCTCGCGAACGGATTGACCTAACCCAAAAATTCCTATTGCATCTGAAAGTAGAAACTAGGCCGATTACAACGGCATGTGTATTTTTTCCCTAGGCCATTCTGGTTAAGCGTTTGGAGCAGCAGAATTGCGAAAAATTTTTTGCCTTCTCATCCATTTCTTGGATTCAAACTCCCATATCTCGCGAACGGGTTGACCTAACCCAAAAATTCCTGTTGCGTCTGAAAGTAGAAACTCGCCCGATTACAGTGGTATGTGTAGTTTTTCCCTAGGCCATTCTGGTTATGCGTTTGGAACAGCAGAACTGCGAAAAATTTGTTGTCTTCTCAACCATTTCTTAGCTTCAAACTCGCATATCTCGCGAACGGATTGAACTAACCCAAAAATTCCTATTGCATCTGAAAGTAGAAACTAGCCCGATTACAACGGTATGTGTATTTTCTCCCTAGGCCATTCTGGTTAAGCGTTTGGATTAGCAGAATTGCGATAAATTTTTTGCCTTCTGAACCATTTCTTGGCTTCAAACTCCCATATCTCGCGAACGGATTGACCTAACCCAAAAATTCCTATTGCATCTGAAAGTAGAAACTCGCCCGATTACAACGGTATGTGTATTTTTTCCCTAGGCCATTCTGGTTAAGCGTTTGGAGCAGCAGAATTGCGAAAAATTTTTTGCCTTCTCAACCATTTCTTGGATTCAAACTCCCATATCTCGCGAACGGATTGACCTAACCCAAAAATTCCTGTTGCGTCTGAAAGTAGAAACTCGCCTGATTACCACGGTATGTGTATTTTTTCCCTAGGCCATTCTGGTTAAGCGTTTGGAGCAGTAGAATTGCGAAAAATTTTTTGCCTTCTCAACCATTTCTTGGCTTCAAACTCCCATATCTCGCAAACGGATTGACCTAACCCAAAAATTCCTATTACATCTCAAAGTAGAATCTCGCCCGATTACAGCGGTATGTGTATTTTTTCCCTAGGCAATTCTGGTTAAACGTTTGGAGCAGCAGAATTACGAAAAATTTTTTGCCTTCTCAATCATTTCTCAGCTTCAAACTCCCATATCTCGCGAACGGATTGACCTAACCCAAAAATTCCTATTGCATCTGAAAGAAGAAACTAGGCCGATTACAACGGCATGTGTATTTTTTCCCTAGGCCATTCTGGTTAAGCGTTTGGAGCAGCAGAATTGCGAAAAATTTTTTGCCTTCTCATCCATTTCTTGGCTTCAAACTCCCATATCTCGCAAACGGATTGACCTAACCCAAAAATTCCTATTACATCTCAAAGTAGAATCTCGCCCGATTACAGCGGTATGTGTATTTTTTCCCTAGGCAATTCTGGTTAAACGTTTGAAGCAGCAGAATTGCGAAAAATTTTTTGCCTTCTCAATCATTTCTCAGCTTCAAACTCCCATATCTCGCGAACGGATTGACCTAACCCAAAAATTCCTATTGCATCTGAAAGAAGAAACTGGGCCGATTACAACGGCATGTGTATTTTTTCCCTAGGCCATTCTGGTTAAGCGTTTGGAGCAGCAGAATTGCGAAAAATTTTTTGCCTTCTCATCCATTTCTTGGCTTCAAACTCCCATATCTCGCAAACGGATTGACCTAACCCAAAAATTCCTATTACATCTCAAAGTAGAATCTCGCCCGATTACAGCGGTATGTGTATTTTTTCCCTAGGCAATTCTGGTTAAACGTTTGGAGCAGCAGAATTGCGAAAAATTTTTTGCCTTCTCAATCATTTCTCAGCATCAAACTCCGATATCTCCCGAACGGATTGACCTAACCCAAAAATTCCTATTGCATCTGAAAGTAGAAACTCGCCCGATTACAGCGGTATGTGTATTTTTTCCCTAGGCAATTCTGGTTATGCGTTTGGAGCAGCAGAACTGCGAAAAATTTGTTGTCTTCTCAACCATTTCTTAGCTTCAAACTCCCATATCTCGCGAACGGATAGACCTAACCCAAAAATTCCTGTAGCGCCTGGAAGTAGAAACTCGCCCGATTACAGCGGTATGTGTATTTTTTCCCTAGCCCATTCTGGTCAAGCGTTTGGAGCAGCAGAATTGCGAAAAATTTGTTGTCTTCTCAACCATTTCTTAGCTTCAAACTCCCATATATCGCGAACGGATTGACCTAATCCAAAAATTCCTATTGCATCTGAAAGTAGAAGCTCGCCCGATTACAACGGTATGTGTATTTTTTCCCTAGGCCATTCTGGTTAAGCGTTTGGAGCAGCAGAAATGCGAAAAATTTTTTGCCTTCTCAACCATTTCTTTGCTTCAAACTCCCTGATCTCGCGAACGGATTGACCTAACCCGAAAATTCCTGTGGCGTCTGAAAGTAGAAACTCGCCCGATTACATCGGTATGTGTATTTTTTCCCTAGCCCATTCTGGTTAAGCGTTTGGATCAGCAGAATTGCGAAAAATTTGTTGTCTTTTCAACCATTTCTTAGTTTCAAGGTCCCATAACTCGCGAACGGATTGACCAAACCCAAAAATTCCTGCTGCGTCTGAAAGTAGAAACTCGCCCGATTACAACTGTATGCGTATTTTTTCCCTAGGCCATTCTGGTTAAGCGTTTGGAGCAGCAGAATTGCGAAAAATTTGTTGTCTTCTCAACCATTTCTTAGCTTCAAACTCGCATATCTCGCGAACGGATTGACCTAACCCAAAAATTCCTATTGCATCTGAAAGTAGAAACTAGCCCGATTACAACGGTATGTGTATTTTCTCCCTAGGCCATTCTGGTTAAGCGTTTGGATTTGCAGAATTGCGATAAATTTTTTGCCTTCTGAACCATTTCTTGGCTTCAAACTCCCATATCTCGCGAACGGATTGACCTAACCCAAAAATTCCTATTGCATCTGAAAGTAGAAACTAGGCCGATTTCAACGGCATGTGTATTTTTTCCCTAGGCCATTCTGGTTAAGCGTTTGGAGCAGCAGAATTGCGAAAAATTTTTTGCCTTCTCATCCATTTCTTGGATTCAAACTCCCATATCTCGCGAACGGGTTGACCTAACCCAAAAATTCCTGTTGCGTCTGAAAGTAGAAACTCGCCCGATTACATCGGTATGTGTATTTTTTCCCTAGCCCATTCTGGTTAAGCGTTTGGATCAGCAGAATTGCGAAAAATTTGTTGTCTTTTCAACCATTTCTTAGTTTCAAAGTCCCATAACTCGCGAACGGATTGACCAAACCCAAAAATTCCTGCTGCGTCTGAAAGTAGAAACTCGCCCGATTACAACTGTATGCGTATTTTTTCCCTAGGCCATTCTGGTTAAGCGTTTGGAGCAGCAGAATTGCGAAAAATTTGTTTTCTTCTCAACCATTTCTTAGCTTCAAACTCGCATATCTCGCGAACGGATTGAACTAGCCCAAAAATTCCTATTACATCTCAAAGTAGAATCTCGCCCGATTACAGCGGTATGTGTATTTTTTCCCTAGGCAATTCTGGTTAAACGTTTGGAGCAGCAGAATTGCGAAAAATTTTTTGCCTTCTCAATCATTTCTCAGCTTCAAACTCCCATATCTCTCGAACGGATTGACCTAACCCAAAAATTCCTATTGCATCTGAAAGTAGAAACTAGGCCGATTACAACGGCATGTGTATTTTTTCCCTAGGCCATTCTGGTTATGCGTTTGGAGCAGCAGAACTGCGAAAAATTTGTTGTATTCTCAACCATTTCTTAGCTTCAAACTCCCATATCTCGCGAACGGATTGACCAAACCCAAAAATTCCTGCTGCGTCTGAAAGTAGAAACTCGCCCGATTACAACTGTATGCGTATTTTTTCCCTAGGCCATTCTGGTTAAGCGTTTGGAGCAGCAGAATTGCGAAAAATTTGTTTTCTTCTCAACCATTTCTTAGCTTCAAACTCGCATATCTCGCGAACGGATTGAACTAGCCCAAAAATTCCTATTGCATCTGAAAGTAGAAACTAGCCCGATTACAACGGTATGTGTATTTTCTCCCTAGGCCATTCTGGTTAAGCGTTTGGATTAGCAGAATTGCGATAAATTTTTTGCCTTCTGAACCATTTCTTGGCTTCAAACTCCCATATCTCGCGAACGGATTGACCTAACCCAAAAATGCCTATTGCATCTGAAAGTAGAAACTCGCCCGATTACAACAGTATGTGTATTTTTTCCCTAGGCCATTCTGGTTAAGCGTTTGGAGCAGCAGAATTGCGAAAAATTTTTTGCCTTCTCAACCATTTCTTGGATTCAACTTCCATATCTCGCGAACGGATTGACCTAACCCAAAAATTCCTGTTGCGTCTGAAAGTAGAAACTCGCCTGATTACCACGGTATGTGTATTTTTTCCCTAGGACATTCTGGTTAAGCGTTTCGAGCAGCAGAATTGCGAAAAATTTTTTGCCTTCTCAACCATTTCTTGGCTTCAAACTCCCATATCTCGCAAACGGAATGACCTAACCCAAAAATTCCTATTACATCTCAAAGTAGAATCTCGCCCGATTACAGCGGTATGTGTATTTTTTCCCTAGGCAATTCTGGTTAAACGTTTGGAGCAGCAGAATTGCGAAAAATTTTTTGCCTTCTCAATCATTTCTCAGCTTCAAACTCCCATATCTCGCGAACGGATTGACCTAACCCAAAAATCCCTATTGCATCTGATAGTAGAAACTCGCCCGATTACAGCGGTATGTGTATTTTTTCCCTAGGCAATTCTGGTTATGCGTTTGGAGCAGCAGAACTGCGAAAAATTTGTTGTCTTCTCAACCATTTCTTAGCTTCAAACTCCCATATCTCGCGAACGGATTGACCTAACCCAAAAACTCCTGTAGCGTCTGGAAGTAGAAACTCGCCCGATTACAGCGGTATGTGTATTTTTTCCCTAGCCCATTCTGGTCAAGCGTTTGGAGCAGCAGAATTGCGAAAAATTTGTTGTCTTCTCAACCATTTCTTAGCTTCAAACTCCCATATCTCGCGAACGGATTGACCTAATCCAAAAATTCCTATTGCATCTGAAAGTAGAAGCTCGCCCGATTACAACGGTATTTGTATTTTTTCCCTAGGCCATTCTGGTTAAGCGTTTGGAGCAGCAGAAATGCGAAAAATTTTTTGCCTTCTCAACCATTTCTTTGCTTCAAACTCGCATATCTCGCGAACGGATTGAACTAACCCAAAAATTCCTATTGCATCTGAAAGTAGAAACTAGCCCGATTACAACGGTATGTGTATTTTCTCCCTAGGCCATTCTGGTTAAGCGTTTGGATTAGCAGAATTGCGATAAATTTTTTGCCTTCTGAACCATTTCTTGGCTTCAAACTCCCATATCTCGCGAACGGATTGACCTAACCCAAAAATTCCTATTGCATCTGAAAGTAGAAACTCGCCCGATTACAACGGTATGTGTATTTTTTCCCTAGGCCATTCTGGTTAAGCGTTTGGAGCAGCAGAATTGCGAAAAATTTTTTGCCTTCTCAACCATTTCTTGGATTCAAACTCCCATATCTCGCGAACGGATTGACCTAACCCAAAAATTCCTGTTGCGTCTGAAAGTAGAAACTCGCCTGATTACCACGGTATGTGTATTTTTTCCCTAGGCCATTCTGGTTAAGCGTTTGGAGCAGCAGAATTGCGAAAAATTTTTTGCCTTCTCAACCATTTCTTGGCTTCAAACTCCCATATCTCGCAAACGGATTGACCTAACCCAAAAATTCCTATTACATCTCAAAGTAGAATCTCGCCCGATTACAGCGGTATGTGTATTTTTTCCCTAGGCAATTCTGGTTAAACGTTTGGAGCAGCAGAATTGCGAAAAATTTTTTGCCTTCTCAATCATTTCTCAGCTTCAAACTCCCATATCTCGCGAACGGATTGACCTAACCCAAAAATTCCTATTGCATCTGAAAGAAGAAACTAGGCCGATTACAACGGCATGTGTATTTTTTCCCTAGGCCATTCTGGTTAAGCGTTTGGAGCAGCAGAATTGCGAAAAATTTTTTGCCTTCTCATCCATTTCTTGGCTTCAAACTCCCATATCTCGCAAACGGATTGACCTAACCCAAAAATTCCTATTACATCTCAAAGTAGAATCTCGCCCGATTACAGCGGTATGTGTATTTTTTCCCTAGGCAATTCTGGTTAAACGTTTGGAGCAGCAGAATTGCGAAAAATTTTTTGCCTTCTCAATCATTTCTCAGCTTCAAACTCCCATATCTCGCGAACGGATTGACCTAACCCAAAAATTCCTATTGCATCTGAAAGAAGAAACTAGGCCGATTACAACGGCATGTGTATTTTTTCCCTAGGCCATTCTGGTTAAGCGTTTGGAGCAGCAGAATTGCGAAAAATTTTTTGCCTTCTCATCCATTTCTTGGCTTCAAACTCCCATATCTCGCAAACGGATTGACCTAACCCAAAAATTCCTATTACATCTCAAAGTAGAATCTCGCCCGATTACAGCGGTATGTGTATTTTTTCCCTAGGCAATTCTGGTTAAACGTTTGGAGCAGCAGAATTGCGAAAAATTTTTTGCCTTCTCAATCATTTCTCAGCATCAAACTCCCATATCTCCCGAACGGATTGACCTAACCCAAAAATTCCTATTGCATCTGAAAGTAGAAACTCGCCCGATTACAGCGGTATGTGTATTTTTTCCCTAGGCAATTCTGGTTATGCGTTTGGAGCAGCAGAACTGCGAAAAATTTGTTGTCTTCTCAACCATTTCTTAGCTTCAAACTCCCATATCTCGCGAACGGATTGACCTAACCCAAAAATTCCTGTAGCGTCTGGAAGTAGAAACTCGCCCGATTACAGCGGTATGTGTATTTTTTCCCTAGCCCATTCTGGTCAAGCGTTTGGAGCAGCAGAATTGCGAAAAATTTGTTGTCTTCTCAACCATTTCTTAGCTTCAAACTCCCATATATCGCGAACGGATTGACCTAATCCAAAAATTCCTATTGCATCTGAAAGTAGAAGCTCGCCCGATTACAACGGTATGTGTATTTTTTCCCTAGGCCATTCTGGTTAAGCGTTTGGAGCAGCAGAAGTGCGAAAAATTTTTTGCCTTCTCAACCATTTCTTTGCTTCAAACTCCCTGATCTCGCGAACGGATTGACCTAACCCGAAAATTCCTGTGGCGTCTGAAAGTAGAAACTCGCCCGATTACATCGGTATGTGTATTTTTTCCCTAGCCCATTCTGGTTAAGCGTTTGGATCAGCAGAATTGCGAAAAATTTGTTGTCTTTTCAACCATTTCTTAGTTTCAAAGTCCCATAACTCGCGAACGGATTGACCAAACCCAAAAATTCCTGCTGCGTCTGAAAGTAGAAACTCGCCCGATTACAACTGTATGCGTATTTTTTCCCTAGGCCATTCTGGTTAAGCGTTTGGAGCAGCAGAATTGCGAAAAATTTGTTGTCTTCTCAACCATTTCTTAGCTTCAAACTCGCATATCTCGCGAACGGATTGACCTAACCCAAAAATTCCTATTGCATCTGAAAGTAGAAACTAGCCCGATTACAACGGTATGTGTATTTTCTCCCTAGGCCATTCTGGTTAAGCGTTTGGATTAGCAGAATTGCGATAAATTTTTTGCCTTCTGAACCATTTCTTGGCTTCAAACTCCCATATCTCGCGAACGGATTGACCTAACCCAAAAATTCCTATTGCATCTGAAAGTAGAAACTCGCCCGATTACAACGGTATGTGTATTTTTTCCCTAGGCAATTCTGGTTAAGCGTTTGGAGCAGCAGAATTGCGAAAAATTTTTTGCCTTCTCAACCATTTCTTGGATTCAAACTCCCATATCTCGCGAACGGATTGACCTAACCCAAAAATTCCTGTTGCGTCTGAAAGTAGAAACTCGCCTGATTACCACGGTATGTGTATTTTTTCCCTAGGCCATTCTGGTTAAGCGTTTGGAGCAGCAGAATTGCGAAAAATTTTTTGCCTTCTCAACCATTTCTTGGCTTCAAACTCCCATATCTCGCAAACGGATTGACCTAACCCAAAAATTCCTATTACATCTCAAAGTAGAATCTCGCCCGATTACAGCGGTATGTGTATTTTTTCCCTAGGCAATTCTGGTTAAACGTTTGGAGCAGCAGAATTGCGAAAAATTTTTTGCCTTCTCAATCATTTCTCAGCTTCAAACTCCCATATCTCGCGAACGGATTGACCTAACCCAAAAATTCCTATTGCATCTGAAAGAAGAAACTAGGCCGATTACAACGGCATGTGTATTTTTTCCCTAGGCCATTCTGGTTAAGCGTTTGGAGCAGCAGAATTGCGAAAAATTTTTTGCCTTCTCATCCATTTCTTGGCTTCAAACTCCCATATCTCGCAAACGGATTGACCTAACCCAAAAATTCCTATTACATCTCAAAGTAGAATCTCGCCCGATTACAGCGGTATGTGTATTTTTTCCCTAGGCAATTCTGGTTAAACGTTTGGAGCAGCAGAATTGCGAAAAATTTTTTGCCTTCTCAATCATTTCTCAGCTTCAAACTCCCATATCTCGCGAACGGATTGACCTAACCCAAAAATTCCTATTGCATCTGAAAGAAGAAACTAGGCCGATTACAACGGCATGTGTATTTTTTCCCTAGGCCATTCTGGTTAAGCGTTTGGAGCAGCAGAATTGCGAAAAATTTTTTGCCTTCTCATCCATTTCTTGGCTTCAAACTCCCATATCTCGCAAACGGATTGACCTAACCCAAAAATTCCTATTACATCTCAAAGTAGAATCTCGCCCGATTACAGCGGTATGTGTATTTTTTCCCTAGGCAATTCTGGTTAAACGTTTGGAGCAGCAGAATTGCGAAAAATTTTTTGCCTTCTCAATCATTTCTCAGCTTCAAACTCCCATATCTCGCGAACGGATTGACCTAACCCAAAAATTCCTATTGCATCTGAAAGAAGAAACTAGGCCGATTACAACGGCATGTGTATTTTTTCCCTAGGCCATTCTGGTTATGCGTTTGGAGCAGCAGAACTGCGAAAAATTTGTTGTCTTCTCAACCATTTCTTAGCTTCAAACTCCCATATCTCGCGAACGGATTGACCTAACCCAAAAATTCCTGTAGCGTCTGGAAGTAGAAACTCGCCCGATTACAGCGGTATGTGTATTTTTTCCCTAGCCCATTCTGGTCAAGCGTTTGGAGCAGCAGAATTGCGAAAAATTTGTTGTCTTCTCAACCATTTCTTAGCTTCAAACTCCCATATATCGCGAACGGATTGACCTAATCCAAAAATTCCTATTGCATCTGAAAGTAGAAGCTCGCCCGATTACAACGGTATGTGTATTTTTTCCCTAGGCCATTCTGGTTAAGCGTTTGGAGCAGCAGAAATGCGAAAAATTTTTTGCCTTCTCAACCATTTCTTTGCTTCAAACTCCCTGATCTCGCGAACGGATTGACCAAACCCAAAAATTCCTGCTGCGTCTGAAAGTAGAAACTCGCCCGATTACAACTGTATGCGTATTTTTTCCCTAGGCCATTCTGGTTAAGCGTTTGGAGCAGCAGAATTGCGAAAAATTTGTTGTCTTCTCAACCATTTCTTAGCTTCAAACTCGCATATCTCGCGAACGGATTGACCTAACCCAAAAATTCCTATTACATCTGAAAGTAGAAACTAGCCCGATTACAACGGTATGTGTATTTTCTCCCTAGGCCATTCTGGTTAAGCGTTTGGATTAGCAGAATTGCGATAAATTTTTTGCCTTCTGAACCATTTCTTGGCTTCAAACTCCCATATCTCGCGAACGGATTGACCTAACCCAAAAATTCCTATTGCATCTGAAAGTAGAAACTAGGCCGATTACAACGGCATGTGTATTTTTTCCCTAGGCCATTCTGGTTAAGCGTTTGGAGCAGCAGAATTGCGAAAAATTTTTTGCCTTCTCATCCATTTCTTGGATTCAAACTCCCATATCTCGCGAACGGGTTGACCTAACCCAAAAATTCCTGTTGCGTCTGAAAGTAGAAACTCGCCCGATTACAGCGGTATGTGTAGTTTTTCCCTAGGCCATTCTGGTTATGCGTTTGGAACAGCAGAACTGCGAAAAATTTGTTGTCTTCTCAACCATTTCTTAGCTTCAAACTCGCATATCTCGCGAACGGATTGACCTAACCCAAAAATTCCTATTGCATCTGAAAGTAGAAACTAGCCCGATTGCAACGGTATGTGTATTTTCTCCCTAGGCCATTCTGGTTAAGCGTTTGGAGCAGCAGAATTGCGAAAAATTTTTTGCCTTCTCAACCATTTCTTGGCTTCAAACTCCCATATCTCGCGAACGGATTGACCTAACCCAAAAATTCCTGTTGCATCTGAAAGTAGAAACTCGCCCGATTACAACGGTATGTGTATTTTTTCCCTAGGCCATTCTTGTGAAGCGTTTGGAGCAGCAGAATTGCGAAAAATTTTTTGCCTTCTCAACCATTTCTTGGCTTCAAACTTCCATATCTCGCGAACGGATTGACCTAACCCAAAAATTCCCATTGCATCTGAAAGTAGAAACTCGCCCGATTACAACGGTATGTGTATTTTTTCCCTAGGCCATTCTGGTTAAGCGTTTGGGGCAGCAGAAATGCGAAAAATTTTTTGCCTCCTCAACCATTTCTTGGCTTCAAACTCCCATATCTCGCGAACGGATTGACCTAACCCAAAAATTCCTATTGCATCTGAAAGTAGAAACTCGCCCGATTACAACGGTATGTGTATTTTTTCCCTAGGCCATTCTGGATAAGCGTTTGGAGCAGCAGAATGGCGAAAAATTTTTTGCCTTCTCAACCATTTCTTGGCTTCAAACTCCCATATCTCGCGAACGGATTGACCTAACCCAAAAATTCCAATTGCATCTGAAAGTAGAAACTCGCCCGATTACAACGGTATGTGTATTTTTTCCCTAGGCCATTCTGGTTATGCGTTTGGAACAGCAAAACTGCGAAAAATTTGTTGTGTTCTCAACCATTTCTTAGCTTCAAACTCCCATATCTCGCGAACGGATTGACCTAACCCAATAATTCCTGTAGCGTCTGGAAGTAGAAACTGGCCCGAATACAACGGTATGTGTATTTTTTCCCTAGGCCATTCTGGTTAATCGTTTGGAGCAGCAGAATTGCGAAAAATTTTTTGCCTTCTCAACCATTTCTTGGCTTCAAACTCCCATATCTCGCGAACGGATTGACCTAACCCAAAAATTCCTGTTGCGTCTGAAAGTAGAAACTCGCCCGATTACAACGGTATGTGTATTTTTTCCCTAGGCCATTCTGGATAAGCGTTTGGAGCAGCAGAATGGCGAAAAATTTTTTGCCTTCTCAACCATTTCTTGGCTTCAAACTCCCATATCTCGCGAACGGATTGACCTAACCCAAAAATTCCAATTGCATCTGAAAGTAGAAACTCGCCCGATTACAACGGTATGTGTATTTTTTCCCTAGGCCATTCTGGTTAAGCGTTTGGAGCAGCAGAATTGCGAAAAATTTTTTGCCTTCTCAACCATTTCTTGGCTTCAAACTCCCATATCTCGCGAACGGATTGACCTAACCCAAAAATTCCTATTGCATCTGAAAGTAGAAACTCGCCCGAATACAACGGTATGTGTATTTCTTCCCTAGGCCATTCTGGTTATGCGTTTGGAGCAGCAGAAATGCGAAAAATTTGTTGTCTTCTCAACCATTTCTTAGCTTCAAACTCCCATATCTCGCGAACGGATTGATCTAACACAATAATTCCTGTAGCGTCTGGAAGTAGAAACTGGCCCGAATTCAACGGTATGTGTATTTTTTCCCTAGGCCATTCTGGTTAATCGTTTGGAGCAGCAGAAATGCGAAAAATTTGTTGTCTTCTCAACCATTTCTTAGCTTCAAACTCCCATATCTCGCGAACGGATTGACCTAATCCAAAAATTCCTATTGCATCTGAAAGTAGAAGCTCGCCCGATTACAACGGTATGTGTATTTTTTCCCTAGGCCATTCTGGTTAAGCGTTTGGAGCAGCAGAAATGCGAAAAATTTTTTGCCTTCTCAACCATTTCTTTGCTTCAAACTCCCATATCTCGCGAACGGATTGACCTAACCCGAAAATTCCTGTGGCGTCTGAAAGTAGAAACTCGCCCGATTACATCGGTATGTGTATTTTTTCCCTAGCCCATTCTGGTTAAGCGTTTGGATCAGCAGAATTGCGAAAAATTTGTTGTCTTTTCAACCATATCTTAGTTTCAAAGTCCCATAACTCGCGAACGGATTGACCAAACCCAAAAATTCCTGCTGCGTCTGAAAGTAGAAACTCGCCCGATTACAACTGTATGCGCATTTTTTCCCTAGGCCATTCTGGTTAAGCGTTTGGAGCAGCAGAATTGCGAAAAATTTGTTGTCTTCTCAACCATTTCTTAGCTTCAAACTCGCATATCTCGCGAACGGATTGAACTAACCCAAAAATTCCTATTGCATCTGAAACTAGAAACTAGCCCGACTACAACGGTATGTGTATTTTCTCCCTAGGCCATTCTGGTTAAGCGTTTGGATTAGCAGAATTGCGATAAATTTTTTGCCTTCTGAACCATTTCTTGGCTTCAAACTCCCATATCTCGCGAACGGATTGACCTAACCCAAAAATTCCTATTGCATCTGAAAGTAGAAACTCGCCCGATTACAACGGTATGTGTATTTTTTCCCTAGGCCATTCTGGTTAAGCGTTTGGAGCAGCAGAATTGCGAAAAATTTTTTGCCTTCTCAACCATTTCTTGGCTTCAAACTCCCATATCTCGCAAACGGATTGACCTAACCCACAAATTCCTATTACATCTCAAAGTAGAATCTCGCCCGATTACAGCGGTATGTGTATTTTTTCCCTAGGCAATTCTGGTTAAACGATTGGAGCAGCAGTATTGCGAAAAATTTTTTGCCTTCTCAATCATTTCTCAGCTTCAAACTCCCATATCTCGCGAACGGATTGACCTAACCCAAAAATTCCTATTGCATCTGAAAGTAGAAACTAGGCCGATTACAACGGCATGTGTATTTTTTCCCTAGGCCATTCTGGTTAAGCGTTTGGAGCAGCAGAATTGCGAAAAATTTTTTGCCTTCTCAACCATTTCTTGGATTCAAACTCCCATATCTCGCGAACGGATTGACCTAACCCAAAAATTCCTGTTGCGTCTGAAAGTAGAAACTCGCCTGATTACCACGGTATGTGTATTTTTTCCCTAGGCCATTCTGGTTAAGCGTTTGGAGCAGCAGAATTGCGAAAAATTTTTTGCCTTCTCAACCATTTCTTGGCTTCAAACTCCCATATCTCGCAAACGGATTGACCTAACACAAAAATTCCTATTACATCTCAAAGTAGAATCTCGCCCGATTACAGCGGTATGTGTATTTTTTCTCTAGGCAATTCTGGTTAAACGTTTGGAGCAGCAGAATTGCGAAAAATTTTTTGCCTTCTCAATCATTTCTCAGCTTCAAACTCCCATATCTCGCGAACGGATTGACCCAACCCAAAAATTCCTATTGCATCTGAAAGTAGAAACTAGGCCGATTACAACGGCATGTGTATTTTTTCCCTAGGCCATTCTGGTTAAGCGTTTGGAGCAGCAGAATTGCGAAAAATTTTTTGCCTTCTCATCCATTTCTTGGATTCAAACTCCCATATCTCGCGAACGGGTTGACCTAACCAAAAAACTCCTGTTGCGTCTGAAAGTAGAAACTCGCCCGATTACAACGGTATGTGTATTTTTTCCCTAGGCCATTCTGGTTAAGCCTTTGGAGCAGCAGAATTGCGAAAAATTTTTTGCCTTCTGAACCATTTCTTGGCTTCAAACTCCCATATCTCGCGAACGGATTGACCTAACCCAAAAATTCCTATTGCATCTGAAAGTTGAAACTAGGCCGATTACAACGGCATGTGTATTTTTTCCCTAGGCCATTCTGGTTAAGCGTTTGGAGCAGCAGAATTGCGAAAAATTTTTTGCCTTCTCAACCATTTCTTGGCTTCAAACTCCCATATCTCGCGAACGGATTGACCTAACCCAAAAATTCCTATTGCATCTGAAAGTAGAAACTCGCCCGAATACAACGGTATGTGTATTTCTTCCCTAGGCCATTCTGGTTATGCGTTTGGAGCAGCAGAAATGCGAAAAATTTGTTGTCTTCTCAACCATTTCTTAGCTTCAAACTCCCATATCTCGCGAACGGATTGACCTAACCCAAAAATTCCTATTGCATCTGAAAGGAGAAACTCGCCCTATTACAACGGTATGTGTATTTTTTCCCTAGGCCATTCTGGTTAAGCGTTTGGAGCAGCAGAATTGCGAAAAATTTTTTGCCGTCTCAACCATTTCTTGGCTTCAAACTCCCATATCTCGCGAACGGATTGACCTAACCCAAAAATTCCTATTGCATCTGAAAGTAGAAACTCGCCCGATTACAACGGTATGTGTATTTTCTCCCTAGGCCATTCTGGTTAAGCGTTTGGAGCAGCAGAATTGCGAAAAATTTTTTGCCTTCTCAACCATTTCTTGGCTTCAAACTCCAATATCTCGCGAACGGATTGACCTAACCCAAAAATTCCTGTTGCATCTGAAAGTAGAAACTCGCCCGATTACAACGGTATGTGTATTTTTTCCCTAGGCCATTCTTGTGAAGCGTTTGGAGCAGCAGAATTGCGAAAAATTTTTTGCCTTCTCAACCATTTCTTGGCTTCAAACTTCCATATCTCGCGAACGGATTGACCTAACCCAAAAATTCCCATTGCATCTGAAAGTAGAAACTCGCCCGATTACAACGGTATGTGTATTTTTTCCCTAGGCCATTCTGGTTAAGCGTTTGGAGCAGCAGAAATGCGAAAAATTTTTTGCCTTCTCAACCATTTCTTGGCTTCAAACTCCCATATCTCGCGAACGGATTGACCTAATCCAAAAATTCCTATTGCATCTGAAAGTAGAAACTCGCCCGATTACAACGGTATGTGTATTTTTTCCCTAGGCCATTCTGGATAAACCTTTGGAGCAGCAGAATGGCGAAAAATTTTTTGCCTTCTCAACCATTTCTTGGCTTCAAACTCCCATATCTCGCGAACGGATTGACCTAACCCAAAAATTCCAATTGCATCTGAAAGTAGAAACTCGCCCGATTACAACGGTATGTGTATTTTTTCCCTAGGCCATTCTGGTTATGCGTTTGGATCAGCAGAACTGCGAAAAATTTGTTGTCTTCTCAACCATTTCTTAGCTTCAAACTCCCATATCTCGCGAACGGATTGACCTAACCCAAAAATTCCAATTGCGTCTGAAAGTAGAAACTCGCCCGATTACAACGGTATGTGTATTTTTTCCCTAGGCCATTCTGGTTAAGCGTTTGGAGCAGCAGAATGCGAAAAATTTTTTGCCTTCTCAACCATTTCTTGGCTTCAAACTCCCATATCTCGCGAACGGATTGACCTAACCCAAAAATTCCTATTGCATCTGAAAGTAGAAACTGGCCCGAATTCAACGGTATGTGTATTTCTTCCCTAGGCCATTCTGGTTAATCGTTTGGAGCAGCAGAATTGCGAAAAATTTTTTGCCGTCTCAACCATTTCTTGGCTTCAAACTCCATATCTCGCGAACGGATTGACCTAACCCAAAAATTCCTATTGCATCTGAAAGTAGAAACTCGCCCGATTACAGCGGTATGTGTATTTTTTCCCGAGGCCATTCTGGATAAGCGTTTGGAGCAGCAGAATGGCGAAAAATTTTTTGCCTTCTCAACCATTTCTTGGCTTCAAACTCCCATATCTCGCTAACGGATTGACCTAACACAAAAATTCCTATTGCATCTGAAAGTAGAAACTCGCCCGATTACAACGGTATGTGTATTTTCTCCCTAGGCCATTCTGGTTAAGCGTTTGGTGCAGCAGAATTGCGAAAAATTTTTTGCCTTCTCAACCATTTCTTGGCTTCAAACTACCATATCTCGCGAACGGATTGACCTAACCCAAAAACTCCTGTTGCATCTGAAAGTAGAAACTCGCCCGATTACAACGGTATATGTATTTTTTCCTAGGCCATTCTTGTGAAGCGTTTGGAGCAGCAGAATTGCGAAAAATTTTTTGCCTTCTCAACCATTTCTTGGCTTCAAACTTCCATATCTCGCGAACGGATTGACCAAACCCAAAAATTCCTGCTGCGTCTGAAAGTAGAAACTCGCCCGATTACAACTGTATGCGCATTTTTTCCCTAGGCCATTCTGGTTAAGCGTTTGGAGCAGCAGAATTGCGAAAAATTTGTTGTCTTCTCAACCATTTCTTAGCTTCAAACTCGCATATCTCGCGAACGGATTGAACTAACCCAAAAATTCCTATTGCATCTGAAACTAGAAACTAGCCCGATTACAACGGTATGTGTATTTTCTCCCTAGGCCATTCTGGTTAAGCGTTTGGATTAGCAGAATTGCGATAAATTTTTTGCCTTCTGAACCATTTCTTGGCTTCAAACTCCCATATCTCGCGAACGGATTGACCTAACCCAAAAATTCCTATTGCATCTGAAAGTAGAAACTCGCCCGATTACAACGGTATGTGTATTTTTTCCCTAGGCCATTCTGGTTAAGCGTTTGGAGCAGCAGAATTGCGAAAATTTTTTGCCTTCTCAACCATTTCTTGGCTTCAAACTCCCATATCTCGCAAACGGATTGACCTAACCCACAAATTCCTATTGCATCTCAAAGTAGAATCTCGCCCGATTACAGCGGTATGTGTATTTTTTCCCTAGGCAATTCTGGTTAAACGATTGGAGCAGCAGTATTGCGAAAAATTTTTTGCCTTCTCAATCATTTCTCAGCTTCAAACTCCCATATCTCGCGAACGGATTGACCTAACCCAAAAATTCCTATTGCATCTGAAAGTAGAAACTAGGCCGATTACAACGGCATGTGTATTTTTTCCCTAGGCCATTCTGGTTAAGCGTTTGGAGCAGCAGAATTGCGAAAAATTTGTTGCCTTCTCAACCATTTCTTGGATTCAAACTCCCATATCTCGCGAACGGATTGACCTAACCCAAAAATTCCTGTTGCGTCTGAAAGTAGAAACTCGCCTGATTACCACGGTATGTGTATTTTTTCCCTAGGCCATTCTGGTTAAGCGTTTGGAGCAGCAGAATTGCGAAAAATTTTTTGCCTTCTCAACCATTTCTTGGCTTCAAACTCCCATATCTCGCAAACGGATTGACCTAACACAAAAATTCCTATTACATCTCAAAGTAGAATCTCGCCCGATTACAGCGGTATGTGTATTTTTTCTCTAGGCAATTCTGGTTAAACGTTTGGAGCAGCAGAATTGCGAAAAATTTTTTGCCTTCTCAATCATTTCTCAGCTTCAAACTCCCATATCTCGCGAACGGATTGACCCAACCCAAAAATTCCTATTGCATCTGAAAGTAGAAACTAGGCCGATTACAACGGCATGTGTATTTTTTCCCTAGGCCATTCTGGTTAAGCGTTTGGAGCAGCAGAATTGCGAAAAATTTTTTGCCTTCTCATCCATTTCTTGGATTCAAACTCCCATATCTCGCGAACGGGTTGACCTAACCAAAAAACTCCTGTTGCGTCTGAAAGTAGAAACTCGCCCGATTACAACGGTATGTGTATTTTTTCCCTAGGCCATTCTGGTTAAGCCTTTGGAGCAGCAGAATTGCGAAAAATTTTTTGCCTTCTGAACCATTTCTTGGCTTCAAACTCCCATATCTCGCGAACGGATTGACCTAACCCAAAAATTCCTATTGCATCTGAAAGTTGAAACTAGGCCGATTACAACGGTATGTGTATTTTTTCCCTAGGCCATTCTGGTTAAGCGTTTGGAGCAGCAGAATTGCGAAAAATTTTTTGCCGTCTCAACCATTTCTTGGCTTCAAACTCCCATATCTCGCGAACGGATTGACCTAACCCAAAAATTCCTATTGCATCTGAAAGTAGAAACTCGCCCGATTACAACGGTATGTGTATTTTCTCCCTAGGCCATTCTGGTTAAGCGTTTGGAGCAGCAGAATTGCGAAAAATTTTTTGCCTTCTCAACCATTTCTTGGCTTCAAACTCCAATATCTCGCGAACGGATTGACCTAACCCAAAAATTCCTGTTGCATCTGAAAGTAGAAACTCGCCCGATTACAACGGTATGTGTATTTTTTCCCTAGGCCATTCTTGTGAAGCGTTTGGAGCAGCAGAATTGCGAAAAATTTTTTGCCTTCTCAACCATTTCTTGGCTTCAAACTTCCATATCTCGCGAACGGATTGACCTAACCCAAAAATTCCCATTGCATCTGAAAGTAGAAACTCGCCCGATTACAACGGTATGTGTATTTTTTCCCTAGGCCATTCTGGTTAAGCGTTTGGAGCAGCAGAAATGCGAAAAATTTTTTGCCTTCTCAACCATTTCTTGGCTTCAAACTCCCATATCTCGCGAACGGATTGACCTAATCCAAAAATTCCTATTGCATCTGAAAGTAGAAACTCGCCCGATTACAACGGTATGTGTATTTTTTCCCTAGGCCATTCTGGATAAGCCTTTGGAGCAGCAGAATGGCGAAAAATTTTTTGCCTTCTCAACCATTTCTTGGCTTCAAACTCCCATATCTCGCGAACGGATTGACCTAACCCAAAAATTCCAATTGCATCTGAAAGTAGAAACTCGCCCGATTACAACGGTATGTGTATTTTTTCCCTAGGCCATTCTGGTTATGCGTTTGGATCAGCAGAACTGCGAAAAATTTGTTGTCTTCTCAACCATTTCTTAGCTTCAAACTCCCATATCTCGCGAACGGATTGACCTAACCCAAAAATTCCAATTGCGTCTGAAAGTAGAAACTCGCCCGATTACAACGGTATGTGTATTTTTTCCCTAGGCCATTCTGGTTAAGCGTTTGGAGCAGCAGAATTGCGAAAAATTTTTTGCCTTCTCAACCATTTCTTGGCTTCAAACTCCCATATCTCGCGAACGGATTGACCTAACCCAAAAATTCCTATTGCATCTGAAAGTAGAAACTGGCCCGAATTCAACGGTATGTGTATTTCTTCCCTAGGCCATTCTGGTTAATCGTTTGGAGCAGCAGAATTGCGAAAAATTTTTTGCCGTCTCAACCATTTCTTGGCTTCAAACTCCCATATCTCGCGAACGGATTGACCTAACCCAAAAATTCCTATTGCATCTGAAAGTAGAAACTCGCCCGATTACAGCGGTATGTGTATTTTTTCCCGAGGCCATTCTGGATAAGCGTTTGGAGCAGCAGAATGGCGAAAAATTTTTTGCCTTCTCAACCATTTCTTGGCTTCAAACTCCCATATCTCGCTAACGGATTGACCTAACACAAAAATTCCTATTGCATCTGAAAGTAGAAACTCGCCCGATTACAACGGTATGTGTATTTTCTCCCTAGGCCATTCTGGTTAAGCGTTTGGTGCAGCAGAATTGCGAAAAATTTTTTGCCTTCTCAACCATTTCTTGGCTTCAAACTACCATATCTCGCGAACGGATTGACCTAACCCAAAAACTCCTGTTGCATCTGAAAGTAGAAACTCGCCCGATTACAACGGTATATGTATTTTTTCCCTAGGCCATTCTTGTGAAGCGTTTGGAGCAGCAGAATTGCGAAAAATTTTTTGCCTTCTCAACCATTTCTTGGCTTCAAACTTCCATATCTCGCGAACGGATTGACCTAACCCAAAAATTTCCATTGCATCTGAAGGTAGAAACTCGCCCGATTACAACGGTATGTGTATTTTTTCCCTAGGCCATTCTGGTTAAGCGTTTGGAGCAGCAGAAATGCGAAAAATTTTTTGCCTTCTCAACCATTTCTTGGCTTCAAACTCCCATATCTCGCGAACGGATTGACCTAACCCAAAAATTCCAATTGCATCCGAAAGTAGAAACTCGCCCGATTACAACGGTATGTGTATTTTTTCCCTAGGCCATTTTGGTTATGCGTTTGGAACAGCAGAACTGCGAAAAATTTGTTGTCTTCTCAACCATTTCTTAGCTTCAAACTCCCATATCTCGCGAACGGATTGACCTAACCCAATAATTCCTGTAGCGTCTGGAAGTAGAAACTGGCCCGAATACAACGGTATGTGTATTTTTTCCCTAGGCCATTCTGGTTAATCGTTTGGAGCAGCAGAATTGCGAAAAATTTTTTGCCTTCTCATCCATTTCTTTGATTCAAACTCCCATATCTAGCGAACGGATTGACCTAACCCAAAAACCCCTGTTGCGTCTGAAAGTAGAAACTCGCCCGATTACAGCGGTATGTGTATTTTTTCCCGAGGCCATTCTGGATAAGCGTTTGGAGCAGCAGAATGGCGAAAAATTTTTTGCCTTCTCAACCATTTCTTGGCTTCAAACTCCCATATCTCGCTAACGGATTGACCTAACCCAAAAATTCCTATTGCATCTGAAAGTAGAAACTCGCCCGATTACAACGGTATGTGTATTTTCTCCCTAGGCCATTCTGGTTAAGCGTTTGGAGCAGCAGAATTGCGAAAAATTTTTTGCCTTCTCAACCATTTCTTGGCTTCAAACTCCAATATCTCGCGAACGGATTGACCTAACCCAAAAATTCCTGTTGCATCTGAAAGTAGAAACTCGCCCGATTACAACGGTATGTGTATTTTTTCCCTAGGCCATTCTTGTGAAGCGTTTGGAGCAGCAGAATTGCGAAAAATTTTTTGCCTTCTCAACCATTTCTTGGCTTCAAACTTCCATATCTCGCGAACGGATTGACCTAACCCAAAAATTCCCATTGCATCTGAAAGTAGAAACTCGCCCGATTACAACGGTATGTGTATTTTTTCCCTAGGCCATTCTGGTTAAGCGTTTGGAGCAGCAGAAATGCGAAAAATTTTTTGCCTTCTCAACCATTTCTTGGCTTCAAACTCCCATATCTCGCGAACGGATTGACCTAATCCAAAAATTCCTATTGCATCTGAAAGTAGAAACTCGCCCGATTACAACGGTATGTGTATTTTTTCCCTAGGCCATTCTGGATAAGCGTTTGGAGCAGCAGAATGGCGAAAAATTTTTTGCCTTCTCAACCATTTCTTGGCTTCAAACTCCCATATCTCGCGAACGGATTGACCTAACCCAAAAATTCCAATTGCATCTGAAAGTAGAAACTCGCCCGATTACAACGGTATGTGTATTTTTTCCCTAGGCCATTCTGGTTATGCGTTTGGAACAGCAGAACTGCGAAAAATTTGTTGTCTTCTCAACCATTTCTTAGCTTCAAACTCCCATATCTCGCGAACGGATTGACCTAACCCAATAATTCCTGTAGCGTCTGGAAGTAGAAACTGGCCCGAATACAACGGTATGTGTATTTTTTCCCTAGGCCATTCTGGTTAATCGTTTGGAGCAGCAGAATTGCGAAAAATTTTTTGCCTTCTCAACCATTTCTTGGCTTCAAACTCCCATATCTCGCGAACGGATTGACCTAACCCAAAAATTCCTGTTGCGTCTGAAAGTAGAAACTCGCCCGATTACAACGGTATGTGTATTTTTTCCCTAGGCCATTCTGGATAAGCGTTTGGAGCAGCAGAATGGCGAAAAATTTTTTGCATTCTCAACCATTTCTTGGCTTCAAACTCCCATATCTCGCGAACGGATTGACCTAACCCAAAAATTCCAATTGCGTCTGAAAGTAGAAACTCGCCCGATTACAACGGTATGTGTATTTTTTCCCTAGGCCATTCTGGTTAAGCGTTTGGAGCAGCAGAATTGCGAAAAATTTTTTGCCTTCTCAACCATTTCTTGGCTTCAAACTCCCATATCTCGCGAACGGATTGACCTAACCCAAAAATTCCTATTGCATCTGAAAGTAGAAACTGGCCCGAATTCAACGGTATGTGTATTTCTTCCCTAGGCCATTCTGGTTAATCGTTTGGAGCAGCAGAATTGCGAAAAATTTTTTGCCGTCTCAACCATTTCTTGGCTTCAAACTCCCATATCTCGCGAACGGATTGACCTAACCCAAAAATTCCTATTGCATCTGAAAGTAGAAACTCGCCCGATTACAGCGGTATGTGTATTTTTTCCCGAGGCCATTCTGGATAAGCGTTTGGAGCAGCAGAATGGCGAAAAATTTTTTGCCTTCTCAACCATTTCTTGGCTTCAAACTCCCATATCTCGCTAACGGATTGACCTAACACAAAAATTCCTATTGCATCTGAAAGTAGAAACTCGCCCGATTACAACGGTATGTGTATTTTCTCCCTAGGCCATTCTGGTTAAGCGTTTGGTGCAGCAGAATTGCGAAAAATTTTTTGCCTTCTCAACCATTTCTTGGCTTCAAACTACCATATCTCGCGAACGGATTGACCTAACCCAAAAACTCCTGTTGCATCTGAAAGTAGAAACTCGCCCGATTACAACGGTATATGTATTTTTTCCCTAGGCCATTCTTGTGAAGCGTTTGGAGCAGCAGAATTGCGAAAAATTTTTTGCCTTCACAACCATTTCTTGGCTTCAAACTTCCATATCTCGCGAACGGATTGACCTAACCCAAAAATTTCCATTGCATCTGAAGGTAGAAACTCGCCCGATTACAACGGTATGTGTATTTTTTCCCTAGGCCATTCTGGTTAAGCGTTTGGAGCAGCAGAAATGCGAAAAATTTTTTGCCTTCTCAACCATTTCTTGGCTTCAAACTCCCATATCTCGCGAACGGATTGACCTAACCCAAAAATTCCAATTGCATCCGAAAGTAGAAACTCGCCCGATTACAACGGTATGTGTATTTTTTCCCTAGGCCATTTTGGTTATGCGTTTGGAACAGCAGAACTGCGAAAAATTTGTTGTCTTCTCAACCATTTCTTAGCTTCAAACTCCCATATCTCGCGAACGGATTGACCTAACCCAATAATTCCTGTAGCGTCTGGAAGTAGAAACTGGCCCGAATACAACGGTATGTGTATTTTTTCCCTAGGCCATTCTGGTTAATCGTTTGGAGCAGCAGAATTGCGAAAAATTTTTTGCCTTCTCATCCATTTCTTTGATTCAAACTCCCATATCTAGCGAACGGATTGACCTAACCCAAAAACCCCTGTTGCGTCTGAAAGTAGAAACTCGCCCGATTACAGCGGTATGTGTATTTTTTCCCGAGGCCATTCTGGATAAGCGTTTGGAGCAGCAGAATGGCGAAAAATTTTTGCCTTCTCAACCATTTCTTGGCTTCAAACTCCCATATCTCGCTAACGGATTGACCTAACCCAAAAATTCCTATTGCATCTGAAAGTAGAAACTCGCCCGATTACAACGGTATGTGTATTTTTTCCCTAGGCCATTCTGGTTAATCGTTTGGAGCAGCAGAATTGCGAAAAATTTTTTGCCTTCTCAACCATTTCTTGGCTTCAAACTCCCATATCTCGCGAACGGATTGACCTAACCCAAAAATTCCTGTTGCGTCTGAAAGTAGAAACTCGCCCGATTACAACGGTATGTGTATTTTTTCCCTAGGCCATTCTGGATAAGCGTTTGGAGCAGCAGAATGGCGAAAAATTTTTTGCATTCTCAACCATTTCTTGGCTTCAAACTCCCATATCTCGCGAACGGATTGACCTAACCCAAAAATTCCTGTTGCGTCTGAAAGTAGAAACTCGCCCGATTACAACGGTATGTGTATTTTTTCCCTAGGCCATTCTGGATAAGCGTTTGGAGCAGCAGAATGGCGAAAAATTTTTTGCATTCTCAACCATTTCTTGGCTTCAAACTCCCATATCTCGCGAACGGATTGACCTAACCCAAAAATTCCAATTGCGTCTGAAAGTAGAAACTCGCCCGATTACAACGGTATGTGTATTTTTTCCCTAGGCCATTCTGGTTAAGCGTTTGGAGCAGCAGAATTGCGAAAAATTTTTTGCCTTCTCAACCATTTCTTGGCTTCAAACTCCCATATCTCGCGAACGGATTGACCTAACCCAAAAATTCCTATTGCATCTGAAAGTAGAAACTGGCCCGAATTCAACGGTATGTGTATTTCTTCCCTAGGCCATTCTGGTTAATCGTTTGGAGCAGCAGAATTGCGAAAAATTTTTTGCCGTCTCAACCATTTCTTGGCTTCAAACTCCCATATCTCGCGAACGGATTGACCTAACCCAAAAATTCCTATTGCATCTGAAAGTAGAAACTCGCCCGATTACAGCGGTATGTGTATTTTTTCCCGAGGCCATTCTGGATAAGCGTTTGGAGCAGCAGAATGGCGAAAAATTTTTTGCCTTCTCAACCATTTCTTGGCTTCAAACTCCCATATCTCGCTAACGGATTGACCTAACACAAAAATTCCTATTGCATCTGAAAGTAGAAACTCGCCCGATTACAACGGTATGTGTATTTTCTCCCTAGGCCATTCTGGTTAAGCGTTTGGTGCAGCAGAATTGCGAAAAATTTTTTGCCTTCTCAACCATTTCTTGGCTTCAAACTACCATATCTCGCGAACGGATTGACCTAACCCAAAAACTCCTGTTGCATCTGAAAGTAGAAACTCGCCCGATTACAACGGTATATGTATTTTTTCCCTAGGCCATTCTTGTGAAGCGTTTGGAGCAGCAGAATTGCGAAAAATTTTTTGCCTTCTCAACCATTTCTTGGCTTCAAACTTCCATATCTCGCGAACGGATTGACCTAACCCAAAAATTTCCATTGCATCTGAAGGTAGAAACTCGCCCGATTACAACGGTATGTGTATTTTTTCCCTAGGCCATTCTGGTTAAGCGTTTGGAGCAGCAGAAATGCGAAAAATTTTTTGCCTTCTCAACCATTTCTTGGCTTCAAACTCCCATATCTCGCGAACGGATTGACCTAACCCAAAAATTCCAATTGCATCCGAAAGTAGAAACTCGCCCGATTACAACGGTATGTGTATTTTTTCCCTAGGCCATTTTGGTTATGCGTTTGGAACAGCAGAACTGCGAAAAATTTGTTGTCTTCTCAACCATTTCTTAGCTTCAAACTCCCATATCTCGCGAACGGATTGACCTAACCCAATAATTCCTGTAGCGTCTGGAAGTAGAAACTGGCCCGAATACAACGGTATGTGTATTTTTTCCCTAGGCCATTCTGGTTAATCGTTTGGAGCAGCAGAATTGCGAAAAATTTTTTGCCTTCTCATCCATTTCTTTGATTCAAACTCCCATATCTAGCGAACGGATTGACCTAACCCAAAAACCCCTGTTGCGTCTGAAAGTAGAAACTCGCCCGATTACAGCGGTATGTGTATTTTTTCCCGAGGCCATTCTGGATAAGCGTTTGGAGCAGCAGAATGGCGAAAAATTTTTGCCTTCTCAACCATTTCTTGGCTTCAAACTCCCATATCTCGCTAACGGATTGACCTAACCCAAAAATTCCTATTGCATCTGAAAGTAGAAACTCGCCCGATTACAACGGTATGTGTATTTTTTCCCTAGGCCATTCTGGTTAATCGTTTGGAGCAGCAGAATTGCGAAAAATTTTTTGCCTTCTCAACCATTTCTTGGCTTCAAACTCCCATATCTCGCGAACGGATTGACCTAACCCAAAAATTCCTGTTGCGTCTGAAAGTAGAAACTCGCCCGATTACAACGGTATGTGTATTTTTTCCCTAGGCCATTCTGGATAAGCGTTTGGAGCAGCAGAATGGCGAAAAATTTTTTGCATTCTCAACCATTTCTTGGCTTCAAACTCCCATATCTCGCGAACGGATTGACCTAACCCAAAAATTCCAATTGCGTCTGAAAGTAGAAACTCGCCCGATTACAACGGTATGTGTATTTTTTCCCTAGGCCATTCTGGTTAAGCGTTTGGAGCAGCAGAATTGCGAAAAATTTTTTGCCTTCTCAACCATTTCTTGGCTTCAAACTCCCATATCTCGCGAACGGATTGACCTAACCCAAAAATTCCTATTGCATCTGAAAGTAGAAACTGGCCCGAATTCAACGGTATGTGTATTTCTTCCCTAGGCCATTCTGGTTAATCGTTTGGAGCAGCAGAATTGCGAAAAATTTTTTGCCGTCTCAACCATTTCTTGGCTTCAAACTCCCATATCTCGCGAACGGATTGACCTAACCCAAAAATTCCTATTGCATCTGAAAGTAGAAACTCGCCCGATTACAGCGGTATGTGTATTTTTTCCCGAGGCCATTCTGGATAAGCGTTTGGAGCAGCAGAATGGCGAAAAATTTTTTGCCTTCTCAACCATTTCTTGGCTTCAAACTCCCATATCTCGCTAACGGATTGACCTAACACAAAAATTCCTATTGCATCTGAAAGTAGAAACTCGCCCGATTACAACGGTATGTGTATTTTCTCCCTAGGCCATTCTGGTTAAGCGTTTGGTGCAGCAGAATTGCGAAAAATTTTTTGCCTTCTCAACCATTTCTTGGCTTCAAACTTCCATATCTCGCGAACGGATTGACCTAACCCAAAAATTTCCATTGCATCTGAAGGTAGAAACTCGCCCGATTACAACGGTATGTGTATTTTTTCCCTAGGCCATTCTGGTTAAGCGTTTGGAGCAGCAGAAATGCGAAAAATTTTTTGCCTTCTCAACCATTTCTTGGCTTCAAACTCCCATATCTCGCGAACGGATTGACCTAACCCAAAAATTCCAATTGCATCCGAAAGTAGAAACTCGCCCGATTACAACGGTATGTGTATTTTTTCCCTAGGCCATTTTGGTTATGCGTTTGGAACAGCAGAACTGCGAAAAATTTGTTGTCTTCTCAACCATTTCTTAGCTTCAAACTCCCATATCTCGCGAACGGATTGACCTAACCCAATAATTCCTGTAGCGTCTGGAAGTAGAAACTGGCCCGAATACAACGGTATGTGTATTTTTTCCCTAGGCCATTCTGGTTAATCGTTTGGAGCAGCAGAATTGCGAAAAATTTTTTGCCTTCTCATCCATTTCTTTGATTCAAACTCCCATATCTAGCGAACGGATTGACCTAACCCAAAAACCCCTGTTGCGTCTGAAAGTAGAAACTCGCCCGATTACAGCGGTATGTGTATTTTTTCCCGAGGCCATTCTGGATAAGCGTTTGGAGCAGCAGAATGGCGAAAAATTTTTTGCCTTCTCAACCATTTCTTGGCTTCAAACTCCCATATCTCGCTAACGGATTGACCTAACCCAAAAATTCCTATTGCATCTGAAAGTAGAAACTCGCCCGATTACAACGGTATGTGTATTTTCTCCCTAGGCCATTCTGGTTAAGCGTTTGGAGCAGCAGAATTGCGAAAAATTTTTTGCCTTCTCAACCATTTCTTGGCTTCAAACTCCCATATCTCGCGAACGGATTGACCTAACCCAAAAACTCCTGTTGCATCTGAAAGTAGAAACTCGCCCGATTACAACGGTATATGTATTTTTTCCCTAGGCCATTCTTGTGAAGCGTTTGGAGCAGCAGAATTGAGAAAAATTTTTTGCCTTCTCAACCATTTCTTGGCTTCAAACTTCCATATCTCGCGAACGGATTGACCTAACCCAAAAATTCCCATTGCATCTGAAGGTAGAAACTCGCCCGATTACAACGGTATGTGTATTTCTTCCCTAGGCCATTCTGGTTATGCGTTTGGAGCAGCAGAAATGCGAAAAATTTGTTGTCTTCTCAACCATTTCTTAGCTTCAAACTCCCATATCTCGCGAACGGATTGACCTAACCCAAAAATTCCTATTGCATCTGAAAGTAGAAACTAGCCCGATTACAACGGTATGTGTATTTTTTCCCTAGGCCGTTCTGGTTAAGCGTTTGGAGCAGCAGAATTGCGAAAAATTTTTTGCCGTCTCAACCATTTCTTGGCTTCAAACTCCCATATCTCGCGAACGGATTGACCTAACCCAAAAATTCCCATTGCATCTGAAAGTAGAAACTCGCCCGATTACAGCGGTATTTTTTTTTTTTCCCGAGGCCATTCTGGTTAAGCGTTTGGAGCAGCAGAATTGCAAAAAATTTTTTGCCTTCTCAACCATTTCTTGGCTTCAAACTCCCATATCTCGCGAACGGATTGACCTAACTCAAAAATTCCTATTGCATCTGAAAGCAGAAACTCGCCCGATTACAACGGTGTGTGTATTTTTTCCCTAGGCCATTCTGGTTAAGCGTTTGGAGCAGCAGAATTGCGAAAAATTTGTTGTGTTTTCAACCATTTCTTAGCTTCAAACTCGCATATCTCGCGAACGGATTGACCTAACCCAAAAATTCCTATTGCATCTGAAAGTAGAAACTAGCCCGATTACAACGGTATGTGTATTTTCTCCCTAGGCCATTCTGGTTAAGCGTTTGGAGCAGCAGAATTGCGAAAAATTTTTTGCCTTCTCAACCATTTCTTGGCTTCAAACTCCCATATCTCGCGAACGGATTGACCTAACCCAAAAATTCCTGTTGCATCTGAAAGTAGAAACTCGCCCGATTACAACGGTATGTGTATTTTTTCCCTAGGCCACTCTTGTGAAGCGTTTGGAGCAGCAGAATTGCGAAAAATGTTTTGCCTTCTCAACCATTTCTTGGATTCAAACTTCCATATCTCGCGAACGGATTGACCTAACCCAAAAATTCCCATTGCATCTGAAAGTAGAAACTCGCCCGTTTACAACGGTATGTGTATTTTTTCCCTAGGCCATTCTGGTTAAGCGTTTGGAGCAGCAGAATGGCGAAAAATTTTTTGCCTTCTCAACCATTTCTTGGCTTCAAACTCCCATATCTCGCGAACGGATTGACCAAACCCAAAAATTCCAATTGCATCTGAAAGTAGAAACTCGCCCGATTACAACGGCATGTGTATTTTTTCCCTAGGCCATTCTGGTTATGCGTTTGGAACAGCAGAACTGCGAAAAATTTGTTGTCTTCTCAACCATTTCTTAGCTTCAAACTCCCATATCTCGCGAACGGATTGACCTAACCCAATAATTCCTGTAGCGTCTGGAAGTAGAAACTGGCCCGAATACAACGGTATGTGTATTTTTTCCCTAGGCCATTCTGGTTAATCGTTTGGAGCAGCAGAATTGCGAAAAATTTTTTGCCTTCTCAACCATTTCTTGGCTTCAAACTCCCATATCTCGCGAACGGATTGACCTAACTCAAAAATTCCTATTGCATCTGAAAGTAGAAACTCGCCCGATTACAACGGTATGTGTATTTTCTCCCTAGGCCATTCTGGTTAAGCGTTTGGAGCAGCAGAATTGCGAAAAATTTTTTGCCTTCTCAACCATTTCTTGGCTTCAAACTCCCATATCTCGCGAACGGATTGACCTAACCCAAAAACTCCTGTTGCATCTGAAAGTAGAAACTCGCCCGATTACAACGGTATATGTATTTTTTCCCTAGGCCATTCTTGTGAAGCGTTTGGAGCAGCAGAATTGAGAAAAATTTTTTGCCTTCTCAACCATTTCTTGGCTTCAAACTTCCATATCTCGCGAACGGATTGACCTAACCCAAAAATTCCCATTGCATCTGAAGGTAGAAACTCGCCCGATTACAACGGTATGTGTATTTCTTCCCTAGGCCATTCTGGTTATGCGTTTGGAGCAGCAGAAATGCGAAAAATTTGTTGTCTTCTCAACCATTTCTTAGCTTCAAACTCCCATATCTCGCGAACGGATTGACCTAACCCAAAAATTCCTATTGCATCTGAAAGTAGAAACTAGCCCGATTACAACGGTATGTGTATTTTTTCCCTAGGCCGTTCTGGTTAAGCGTTTGGAGCAGCAGAATTGCGAAAAATTTTTTGCCGTCTCAACCATTTCTTGGCTTCAAACTCCCATATCTCGCGAACGGATTGACCTAACCCAAAAATTCCCATTGCATCTGAAAGTAGAAACTCGCCCGATTACAGCGGTATGTGTATTTTTTCCCGAGGCCATTCTGGTTAAGCGTTTGGAGCAGCAGAATTGCAAAAAATTTTTTGCCTTCTCAACCATTTCTTGGCTTCAAACTCCCATATCTCGCGAACGGATTGACCTAACCCAAAAATTCCTGTTGCATCTGAAAGTAGAAACTCGCCCGATTACAACGGTGTGTGTATTTTTTCCCTAGGCCATTCTGGTTAAGCGTTTGGAGCAGCAGAATTGCGAAAAATTTGTTGTGTTTTCAACCATTTCTTAGCTTCAAACTCGCATATCTCGCGAACGGATTGACCTAACCCAAAAATTCCTATTGCATCTGAAAGTAGAAACTAGCCCGATTACAACGGTATGTGTATTTTCTCCCTAGGCCATTCTGGTTAAGCGTTTGGAGCAGCAGAATTGCGAAAAATTTTTTGCCTTCTCAACCATTTCTTGGCTTCAAACTCCCATATCTCGCGAACGGATTGACCTAACCCAAAAATTCCTGTTGCATCTGAAAGTAGAAACTCGCCCGATTACAACGGTATGTGTATTTTTTCCCTAGGCCACTCTTGTGAAGCGTTTGGAGCAGCAGAATTGCGAAAAATGTTTTGCCTTCTCAACCATTTCTTGGCTTCAAACTTCCATATCTCGCGAACGGATTGACCTAACCCAAAAATTCCCATTGCATCTGAAAGTAGAAACTCGCCCGTTTACAACGGTATGTGTATTTTTTCCCTAGGCCATTCTGGTTAAGCGTTTGGAGCAGCAGAATGGCGAAAAATTTTTTGCCTTCTCAACCATTTCTTGGCTTCAAACTCCCATATCTCGCGAACGGATTGACCAAACCCAAAAATTCCAATTGCATCTGAAAGTAGAAACTCGCCCGATTACAACGGTATGTGTATTTTTTCCCTAGGCCATTCTGGTTATGCGTTTGGAACAGCAGAACTGCGAAAAATTTGTTGTCTTCTCAACCATTTCTTAGCTTCAAACTCCCATATCTCGCGAACGGATTGACCTAACCCAATAATTCCTGTAGCGTCTGGAAGTAGAAACTGGCCCGAATACAACGGTATGTGTATTTTTTCCCTAGGCCATTCTGGTTAATCGTTTGGAGCAGCAGAATTGCGAAAAATTTTTTGCCTTCTCAACCATTTCTTGGCTTCAAACTCCCATATCTCGCGAACGGATTGACCTAACTCAAAAATTCCTATTGCATCTGAAAGTAGAAACTCGCCCGATTACAACGGTATGTGTATTTTTTCCCTAGGCCATTCTGGTTAAGCGTTTGGAGCAGCAGAATTGCGAAAAATTTTTTCCCGTCTCAACCATTTCTTGGCTTCAAACTCCCATATCTCGCGAACGGATTGACCTAACCCAAAAATTCCTATTGCATCTGAAAGTAGAAACTCGCCCGATTACAGCGGTATGTGTATTTTTTCCCTAGGCCATTCTGGTTATGCGTTTGGAACAGCAGAACTGCGAAAAATTTGTTGTCTTCTCAAACATTTCTTGGCTTCAAACTCCCATATCTCGCGAACGGATTGACCTAACCCAATAATTCCTGTAGCGTCTGGAAGTAGAAACTGGCCCGAATACAACGGTATGTGTATTTTTTCCCTAGGCCATTCTGGTTAATCGTTTGGAGCAGCAGAATTGCGAAAAATTTTTTGCCTTCTCAACCATTTCTTGGCTTCAAACTCCCATATCTCGCGAACGGATTGACCTAACCCAAAAATTCCTATTGCATCTGAAAGTAGAAACTCGCCCGATTACAACGGTATGTGTATTTTTTCCCTAGGCCATTCTGGTTAAGCGTTTGGAGCAGCAGAATTGCGAAAAATTTTTTGCCGTCTCAACCATTTCTTGGCTTCAAACTCCCATATCTCGCGAACGGATTGACCTAACCCAAAAATTCCTATTGCATCTGAAAGTAGAAACTCGCCCGATTACAGCGGTATGTGTATTTTTTCCCTAGGCCATTCTGGTTATGCGTTTGGAACAGCAGAACTGCGAAAAATTTGTTGTCTTCTCAACCATTTCTTGGCTTCAAACTCCCATATCTCGCGAACGGATTGACCTAACCCAATAATTCCTGTAGCGTCTGGAAGTAGAAACTGGCCCGAATACAACGGTATGTGTATTTTTTCCCTAGGCCATTCTGGTTAATCGTTTGGAGCAGCAGAATTGCGAAAAATTTTTTGCCTTCTCAACCATTTCTTGGCTTCAAACTCCCATATCTCGCGAACGGATTGACCTAACCCAAAAATTCCTATTGCATCTGAAAGTAGAAACTCGCCCGATTACAACGGTATGTGTATTTTTTCCCTAGGCCATTCTGGTTAAGCGTTTGGAGCAGCAGAATTGCGAAAAATTTTTTGCCTTCTCAACCATTTCTTGGCTTCAAACTCCCATATCTCGCGAACGGATTGACCTAACCCAAAAATTCCCATTGCATCTGAAAGTAGAAACTCGCCCGATTACAACGGTATGTGTATTTTTTGCCTAGGCCATTCTGGTTAAGCGTTTGGAGCAGCAGAATGGCGAAAAATTTTTTGCCTTCTCAACCATTTCTTGGCTTCAAACTCCCATATCTCGCGAACGGATTGACCTAACCCAAAAATTCCAATTGCATCTGAAAGTAGAAACTCGCCCGATTACAACGGTATGTGTATTTTTTCCCTAGGCCATTATGGTTATGCGTTTGGAACAGCAGAACTGCGAAAAATTTGTTGTCTTCTCAACCATTTCTTAGCTTCAAACTCCCATATCTCGCGAACGGATTGACCTAACCCAATAATTCCTGTAGCGTCTGGAAGTAGAAACTGGCCCGAATACAACGGTATGTGTATTTTTTCCCTAGGCCATTCTGGTTAATCGTTTGGAGCAGCAGAATTGCGAAAAATTTTTTGCCTTCTCAACCATTTCTTGGCTTCAAACTCCCATATCTCGCGAACGGATTGACCTAACCCAAAAATTCCTATTGCATCTGAAAGTAGAAACTCGCCCGATTACAACGGTATGTGTATTTTTTCCCTAGGCCATTCTGGTTAAGCGTTTGGAGCAGCAGAATTGCGAAAAATTTTTTGCCGTCTCAACCATTTCTTGGCTTCAAACTCCCATATCTCGCGAACGGATTGACCTAACCCAAAAATTCCTATTGCATCTGAAAGTAGAAACTCGCCCGATTACAGCGGTATGTGTATTTTTTCCCGTGGCCATTCTGGTTAAGCGTTTGGAGCAGCAGAATTGCGAAAAATTTTTTGCCTTCTCAACCATTTCTTGGCTTCAAACTCCCATATCTCGCGAACGGATTGACCTAACCCAAAAATTCCTATTGCATCTGAAAGTAGAAACTCGCCCGATTACAACGGTATGTGTATTTTTTCCCTAGGCCATTCTGGTTAAGCGTTTGGAGCAGCAGAATTGCGAAAAATTTTTTGCCGTCTCAACCATTTCTTGGCTTGAAACTCCCATATCTCGCGAACGGATTGACCTAACCCAAAAATTCCTATTGCATCTGAAAGTAGAAACTCGCCCGATTACAGCGGTATGTGTATTTTTTCCCGAGGCCGTTCTGGTTAAGCGTTTGGAGCAGCAGAATTGCGAAAAATTTTTTGCCTCCTCAACCATTTCTTGGCTTCAAACTCCCATATCTCGCGAACGGATTGACCTAACCCAAAAATTCCTGTTGCGTCTGAAAATAGAAACTCGCCCGATTACAACGGTATGTGTATTTTTTCCCTAGGCCATTCTGGTTAAGCGTTTGGAGCAGCAGAATTGCGAAAAATTTTTTGCCTTCTCAACCATTTCTTGGCTTCAAACTCCCATATCTCGCGAACGGATTGACCTAACCCAAAAATTCCTATTGCATCTGAAAGTAGAAACTCGCCCGATTACAACGGTATGTGTATTTCTTCCCTAGGCCATACTGGTTATGCGTTTGGAGCAGCAGAAATGCGAAAAATTTGTTGTCTTCTCAACCATTTCTTAGCTTCAAAATCCCATATCTCGCGAACGGATTGACCTAACCCAAAAATTCCTATTGCATCTGAAAGTAGAAACTCGCCCGATTACAGCGGTATGTGTATTTTTTCCCTAGGCCATTCTGGTTATGCGTTTGGAACAGCAGAACTGCGAAAAATTTGTTGTCTTCTCAACCATTTCTTGGCTTCAAACTCCCATATCTCGCGAACGGATTGACCTAACCCAATAATTCCTGTAGCGTCTAGAAGTAGAAACTGGCCCGAATACAACGGTATGTGTATTTTTTCCCTAGGCCATTCTGGTTAATCGTTTGGAGCAGCAGAATTGCGAAAAATTTTTTGCCTTCTCAACCATTTCTTGGCTTCAAACTCCCATATCTCGCGAACGGATTGACCTAACCCAAAAATTCCTATTGCATCTGAAAGTAGAAACTCGCCCGATTACAACGGTATGTGTATTTTTTCCCTAGGCCATTCTGGTTAAGCGTTTGGAGCAGCAGAATTGCGAAAAATTTTTTGCCGTCTCAACCATTTCTTGGCTTCAAACTCCCATATCTCGCGAACGGATTGACCTAACCCAAAAATTCCTATTGCATCTGAAAGTAGAAACTCGCCCGATTACAGCGGTATGTGTATTTTTTCCCGAGGCCATTCTGGTTAAGCGTTTGGAGCAGCAGAATTGCGAAAAACTTTTTGCCTTCTCAACCATTTCTTGGCTTCAAACTCCCATATCTCGCGAACGGATTGACCTAACCCAAAAATTCCTATTGCATCTGAAAGTAGAAACTCGCCCGATTACAACGGTGTGTGTATTTTTTCCCTAGGCCATTCTGGTTAAGCGTTTGGAGCAGCAGAATTGCGAAAAATTTTTTGCCTTCTCAACCATTTCTTGGCTTCAAACTTCCATATCTCGCGAACGGATTGACCTAACCCAAAAATTCCCATTGCATCTGAAAGTAGAAACTCGCCCGATTACAACGGTATGTGTATTTTTTGCCTAGGCCATTCTGGTTAAGCGTTTGGAGCAGCAGAATGGCGAAAAATTTTTTGCCTTCTCAACCATTTCTTGGCTTCAAACTCCCATATCTCGCGAACGGATTGACCTAACCCAAAAATTCCAATTGCATCTGAAAGTAGAAACTCGCCCGATTACAACGGTATGTGTATTTTTTCCCTAGGCCATTCTGGTTATGCGTTTGGAACAGCAGAACTGCGAAAAATTTGTTGTCTTCTCAACCATTTCTTAGCTTCAAACTCCCATATCTCGCGAACGGATTGACCTAACCCAATAATTCCTGTAGCGTCTGGAAGTAGAAACTGGCCCGATTACAGCGGTATGTGTATTTTTTCCCGTGGCCATTCTGGTTAAGCGTTTGGAGCAGCAGAATTGCGAAAAATTTTTTGCCTTCTCAACCATTTCTTGGCTTCAAACTCCCATATCTCGCGAACGGATTGACCTAACCCAAAAATTCCTATTGCATCTGAAAGTAGAAACTCGCCCGATTACAACGGTGTGTATTTTTTCCCTAGGCCATTCTGGTTAAGTGTTTGGAGCAGCAGAATTTCGAAAAATTTGTTGTCTTTTCAACCATTTCTTAGCTTCAAACTCGCATATCTCGCGAACGGATTGACCTAACTCAAAAATTCCTATTGCATCTGAAAGTAGAAACTAGCCCGATTACAACGGTATGTGTATTTTTTCCCTAGGCCATTCTTGTGAAGCGTTTGGAGCAGCAGAATTGCGAAAAATTTTTTGCCTTCTCAACCATTTCTTGGCTTCAAACTTCCATATCTCGCGAACGGATTGACCTAACCCAAAAATTCCCATTGCATCTGAAAGTAGAAACTCGCTCGATTACAACGATATGTGTATTTTTTCCCTAGGCCATCCTGGTTAAGCGTTTGGAGCAGCAGAAATGCGAAAAATTTTTTGCCTTCTCAACCATTTCTTGGCTTCAAACTCCCATATCTCGCGAACGGATTGACCTAACCCAAAAATTCCTGTTGCGTCTGAAAGTAGAAACTCGCCCGATTACAACGGTATGTGTATTTTTTCCCTAGGCCTTTCTGGTTAAGCGTTTGGAGCAGCAGAATTGCGAAAAATTTTTTGCCTTCTCAACCATTTCTTGGCTTCAAACTCCCATATCTCGCGAACGGATTGACCTAACCCAAAAATTCCTATTGCATCTGAAAGTAGAAACTCGCCCGATTACAACGGTATGTGTATTTTTTCCCTAGGCCATTCTGGTTAAGCGTTTGGAGCAGCAGAATTGCGAAAAATTTTTTGCCGTCTCAACCATTTCTTGGCTTCAAACTCCCATATCTCGCGAACGGATTGACCTAACCCAAAAATTCCTATTGCATCTGAAAGTAGAAACTCGCCCGATTACAGCGGTATGTGTATTTTTTCCCTAGGCCATTCTGGTTATGCGTTTGGAACAGCAGAACTGCGAAAAATTTGTTGTCTTCTCAACCATTTCTTGGCTTCAAACCCCCATATCTCGCGAACGGATTGACCTAACCCAATAATTCCTGTAGCGTCTGGAAGTAGAAACTGGCCCGAATACAACGGTATGTGTATTTTTTCCCTAGGCCATTCTGGTTAATCGTTTGGAGCAGCAGAATTGCGAAAAATTTTTTGCCTTCTCAACCATTTCTTGGCTTCAAACTCCCATATCTCGCGAACGGATTGACCTAACCCAAAAATTCCTATTGCATCTGAAAGTAGAAACTCGCCCGATTACAACGGTATGTGTATTTTTTCCGTAGGCCATTCTGGATAAGCGTTTGGAGCAGCAGAATTGCGAAAAATTTTTTGCCTTCTCAACCATTTCTTGGCTTCAAACTCCCATATCTCGCGAACGGATTGACCTAACCCAAAAATTCCTATTGCATCTGAAAGTAGAAACTCGCCCGATTACAACGGTGTGTGTATTTTTTCCCTAGGCCATTCTGGTTAAGCGTTTGGAGCAGCAGAATGGCGAAAAATTTTTTGCCTTCTCAACCATTTCTTGGCTTCAAACTCCAATATCTCGCGAACGGATTGACCTAACCCAAAAATTCCAATTGCATCTGAAAGTAGAAACTCGCCCGATTACAACGGTATGTGTATTTTTTCCCTAGGCCATTCTGGTTATGCGTTTGGAACAGCAGAACTGCGAAAAATTTGTTGTCTTCTCAACCATTTCTTAGCTTCAAACTCCCATATCTCGCGAACGGATTGACCTAACCCAATAATTCCTGTAGCGTCTGGAAGTAGAAACTGGCCCGAATACAACGGTATGTGTATTTTTTCCCTAGGCCATTCTGGTTAATCGTTTGGAGCAGCAGAATTGCGAAAAATTTTTTGCCTTCTCAACCATTTCTTGGCTTCAAACTCCCATATCTCGCGAACGGATTGACCTAACCCAAAAATTCCTATTGCATCTGAAAGTAGAAACTCGCCCGATTACAACGGTATGTGTATTTTTTCCCTAGGCCTTTCTGGTTAAGCGTTTGGAGCAGCAGAATTGCGAAAAATTTTTTGCCTTCTCAACCATTTCTTGGCTTCAAACTCCCATATCTCGCGAACGGATTGACCTAACCCAAAAATTCCTATTGCATCTGAAAGTAGAAACTCGCCCGATTACAACGGTATGTGTATTTCTTCCCTAGGCCATTCTGGTTATGCGTTTGGAGCAGCAGAAATGCGAAAAATTTGTTGTCTTCTCATCCATTTCTTAGATTCAAACTCCCATATCTCGCGAACGGATTGACCTAACCCAAAAATTCCTATTGCATCTGAAAGTAGAAACCCGCCCGATTACAACGGTATGTGTATTTTTTCCCTAGGCCATTCTGGTTAAGCGTTTGGAGCAGCAGAATTGCGAAAAATTTTTTGCCGTCTCAACCATTTCTTGGCTTCAAACTCCCATATCTCGCGAACGGATTGACCTAACCCAAAAATTCCTGTTGCATCTGAAAGTAGAAACTCGCCCGATTACAACGGTATGTGTATTTTTTCCCTAGGCCACTCTTGTGAAGCGTTTGGAGCAGCAGAATTGCGAAAAATTTTTTGCCTTCTCAACCATTTCTTGGCTTCAAACTTCCATATCTCGCGAACGGATTGACCTAACCCAAAAATTCCCATTGCATCTGAAAGTAGAAACTCGCCCGATTACAACGGTATGTGTATTTTTTCCCTAGGCCATTCTGGTTAAGCGTTTGGAGCAGCAGAATGGCGAAAAATTTTTTGCCTTCTCAACCATTTCTTGGCTTCAAACTCCCATATCTCGCGAACGGATTGACCAAACCCAAAAATTCCAATTGCATCTGAAAGTAGAAACTCGCCCGATTACAACGGTATGTGTATTTTTCCCTAGGCCATTCTGGTTATGCGTTTGGAACAGCAGAACTGCGAAAAATTTGTTGTCTTCTCAACCATTTCTTAGCTTCAAACTCCCATATCTCGCGAACGGATTGACCTAACCCAATAATTCCTGTAGCGTCTGGAAGTAGAAACTGGCCCGAATACAACGGTATGTGTATTTTTTCCCTAGGCCATTCTGGTTAATCGTTTGGAGCAGCAGAATTGCGAAAAATTTTTTGCCTTCTCAACCATTTCTTGGCTTCAAACTCCCATATCTCGCGAACGGATTGACCTAACTCAAAAATTCCTATTGCATCTGAAAGTAGAAAATCGCCCGATTACAACGGTATGTGTATTTTTTCTCTAGGCCATTCTGGTTAAGCGTTTGGAGCAGCAGAATTGCGAAAAATTTTTTCCCGTCTCAACCATTTCTTGGCTTCAAACTCCCATATCTCGCGAACGGATTGACCTAACCCAAAAATTCCTATTGCATCTGAAAGTAGAAACTCGCCCGATTACAGCGGTATGTGTATTTTTTCCCTAGGCCATTCTGGCTATGCGTTTTGAACAGCAGAACTGCGAAAAATTTGTTGTCTTCTCAACCATTTCTTGGCTTCAAACTCCCATATCTCGCGAACGGATTGACCTAACCCAATAATTCATGTAGCGTCTGGAAGTAGAAACTGGCCCGAATACAACGGTATGTGTATTTTTTCCCTAGGCCATTCTGGTTAATCGTTTGGAGCAGCAGAATTGCGAAAAATTTTTTGCCTTCTCAACCATTTCTTGGCTTCAAACTCCCATATCTCGCGAACGGATTGACCTAACCCAAAAATTCCTATTGCATCTGAAAGTAGAAACTCGCCCGATTACAACGGTATGTGTATTTTTTCCCTAGGCCATTCTGGTTAAGCGTTTGGAGCAGCAGAATTGCGAAAAATTTTTTCCCGTCTCAACCATTTCTTGGCTTCAAACTCCCATATCTCGCGAACGGATTGACCTAACCCAAAAATTCCTATTGCATCTGAAAGTAGAAACTCGCCCGATTACAGCGGTATGTGTATTTTTTCCCTAGGCCATTCTGGCTATGCGTTTTGAACAGCAGAACTGCGAAAAATTTGTTGTCTTCTCAACCATTTCTTGGCTTCAAACTCCCATATCTCGCGAACGGATTGACCTAACCCAATAATTCATGTAGCGTCTGGAAGTAGAAACTGGCCCGAATACAACGGTATGTGTATTTTTTCCCTAGGCCATTCTGGTTAATCGTTTGGAGCAGCAGAATTGCGAAAAATTTTTTGCCTTCTCAACCATTTCTTGGCTTCAAACTCCAATATCTCGCGAACGGATTGACCTAACCCAAAAATTCCTATTGCATCTGAAAGTAGAAACTCGCCCGATTACAACGGTGTGTGTATTTTTTCCCTAGGCCATTCTGGTTAAGCGTTTGGAGCAGCAGAATGGCGAAAAATTTTTTGCCTTCTCAACCATTTCTTGGCTTCAAACTCCAATATCTCGCGAACGGATTGACCTAACCCAAAAATTCCAATTGCATCTGAAAGTAGAAACTCGCCCGATTACAACGGTATGTGTATTTTTTCCCTAGGCCATTCTGGTTATGCGTTTGGAACAGCAGAACTGCGAAAAATTTGTTGTCTTCTCAACCATTTCTTAGCTTCAAACTCCCATATCTCGCGAACGGATTGACCTAACCCAATAATTCCTGTAGCGTCTGGAAGTAGAAACTGGCCCGAATACAACGGTATGTGTATTTTTTCCCTAGGCCATTCTGGTTAATCGTTTGGAGCAGCAGAATTGCGAAAAATTTTTTGCCTTCTCAACCATTTCTTGGCTTCAAACTCCCATATCTCGCGAACGGATTGACCTAACCCAAAAATTCCTATTGCATCTGAAAGTAGAAACTCGCCCGATTACAACGGTATGTGTATTTTTTCCCTAGGCCTTTCTGGTTAAGCGTTTGGAGCAGCAGAATTGCGAAAAATTTTTTGCCTTCTCAACCATTTCTTGGCTTCAAACTCCCATATCTCGCGAACGGATTGACCTAACCCAAAAATTCCTATTGCATCTGAAAGTAGAAACTCGCCCGATTACAACGGTATGTGTATTTCTTCCCTAGGCCATTCTGGTTATGCGTTTGGAGCAGCAGAAATGCGAAAAATTTGTTGTCTTCTCATCCATTTCTTAGATTCAAACTCCCATATCTCGCGAACGGATTGACCTAACCCAAAAATTCCTATTGCATCTGAAAGTAGAAACCCGCCCGATTACAACGGTATGTGTATTTTTTCCCTAGGCCATTCTGGTTAAGCGTTTGGAGCAGCAGAATTGCGAAAAATTTTTTGCCGTCTCAACCATTTCTTGGCTTCAAACTCCCATATCTCGCGAACGGATTGACCTAACCCAAAAATTCCTGTTGCATCTGAAAGTAGAAACTCGCCCGATTACAACGGTATGTGTATTTTTTCCCTAGGCCACTCTTGTGAAGCGTTTGGAGCAGCAGAATTGCGAAAAATTTTTTGCCTTCTCAACCATTTCTTGGCTTCAAACTTCCATATCTCGCGAACGGATTGACCTAACCCAAAAATTCCCATTGCATCTGAAAGTAGAAACTCGCCCGATTACAACGGTATGTGTATTTTTTCCCTAGGCCATTCTGGTTAAGCGTTTGGAGCAGCAGAATGGCGAAAAATTTTTTGCCTTCTCAACCATTTCTTGGCTTCAAACTCCCATATCTCGCGAACGGATTGACCAAACCCAAAAATTCCAATTGCATCTGAAAGTAGAAACTCGCCCGATTACAACGGTATGTGTATTTTTCCCTAGGCCATTCTGGTTATGCGTTTGGAACAGCAGAACTGCGAAAAATTTGTTGTCTTCTCAACCATTTCTTAGCTTCAAACTCCCATATCTCGCGAACGGATTGACCTAACCCAATAATTCCTGTAGCGTCTGGAAGTAGAAACTGGCCCGAATACAACGGTATGTGTATTTTTTCCCTAGGCCATTCTGGTTAATCGTTTGGAGCAGCAGAATTGCGAAAAATTTTTTGCCTTCTCAACCATTTCTTGGCTTCAAACTCCCATATCTCGCGAACGGATTGACCTAACTCAAAAATTCCTATTGCATCTGAAAGTAGAAAATCGCCCGATTACAACGGTATGTGTATTTTTTCTCTAGGCCATTCTGGTTAAGCGTTTGGAGCAGCAGAATTGCGAAAAATTTTTTCCCGTCTCAACCATTTCTTGGCTTCAAACTCCCATATCTCGCGAACGGATTGACCTAACCCAAAAATTCCTATTGCATCTGAAAGTAGAAACTCGCCCGATTACAGCGGTATGTGTATTTTTTCCCTAGGCCATTCTGGCTATGCGTTTTGAACAGCAGAACTGCGAAAAATTTGTTGTCTTCTCAACCATTTCTTGGCTTCAAACTCCCATATCTCGCGAACGGATTGACCTAACCCAATAATTCATGTAGCGTCTGGAAGTAGAAACTGGCCCGAATACAACGGTATGTGTATTTTTTCCCTAGGCCATTCTGGTTAATCGTTTGGAGCAGCAGAATTGCGAAAAATTTTTTGCCTTCTCAACCATTTCTTGGCTTCAAACTCCCATATCTCGCGAACGGATTGACCTAACCCAAAAATTCCTATTGCATCTGAAAGTAGAAACTCGCCCGATTACAACGGTATGTGTATTTTTTCCCTAGGCCATTCTGGTTAAGCGTTTGGAGCAGCAGAATTGCGAAAAATTTTTTCCCGTCTCAACCATTTCTTGGCTTCAAACTCCCATATCTCGCGAACGGATTGACCTAACCCAAAAATTCCTATTGCATCTGAAAGTAGAAACTCGCCCGATTACAGCGGTATGTGTATTTTTTCCCTAGGCCATTCTGGCTATGCGTTTTGAACAGCAGAACTGCGAAAAATTTGTTGTCTTCTCAACCATTTCTTGGCTTCAAACTCCCATATCTCGCGAACGGATTGACCTAACCCAATAATTCATGTAGCGTCTGGAAGTAGAAACTGGCCCGAATACAACGGTATGTGTATTTTTTCCCTAGGCCATTCTGGTTAATCGTTTGGAGCAGCAGAATTGCGAAAAATTTTTTGCCTTCTCAACCATTTCTTGGCTTCAAACTCCCATATCTCGCGAACGGATTGACCTAACCCAAAAATTCCTATTGCATCTGAAAGTAGAAACTCGCCCGATTACAACGGTATGTGTATTTTTTCCCTAGGCCATTCTGGTTAAGCGTTTGGAGCAGCAGAATTGCGAAAAATTTTTTGCCGTCTCAACCATTTCTTGGCTTCAAACTCCCATATCTCGCGAACGGATTGACCTAACCCAAAAATTCCTATTGCATCTGAAAGTAGAAACTCGCCCGATTACAGCGGTATGTGTATTTTTTCCCTAGGCCATTCTGGTTAATCGTTTGGAGCAGCAGAATTGCGAAAAATTTTTTCCCTTCTCAACCATTTCTTGGCTTCAAACTCCCATATCTCGCGAACGGATTGACCTAACCCAAAAATTCCTATTGCATCTGAAAGTAGAAACTCGCCCGATTACAACGGTATGTGTATTTTTTCCCTAGGCCATTCTGGTTAAGCGTTTGGAGCAGCAGAATTGCGAAAAATTTTTTGCCGTCTCAACCATTTCTTGGCTTCAAACTCCCATATCTCGCGAACGGATTGACCTAACCCAAAAATTCCTATTGCATCTGAAAGTAGAAACTCGCCCGATTACAGCGGTATGTGTATTTTTTCCCGAGGCCATTCTGGTTAAGCGTTTGGAGCAGCAGAATTGCGAAAAATTTTTTGCCTTCTCAACCATTTCTTGGCTTCAAACTCCCATATCTCGCGAACGGATTGACCTAACCCAAAAATTCCTATTGCATCTGAAAGTAGAAACTCGCCCGATTACAACGGTGTGTGTATTTTTTCCCTAGGCCATTCTGGTTAAGCGTTTGGAGCAGCAAAATTGCGAAAAATTTTTTGCCTTCTCAACCATTTCTTGGCTTCAAACTTCCATATCTCGCGAACGGATTGACCTAACCCAAAAATTCCCATTGCATCTGAAAGTAGAAACTCGCCCGATTACAACGGTATGTGTATTTTTTGCCTAGGCCATTCTGGTTAAGCGTTTGGAGCAGCAGAATGGCGAAAAATTTTTTGCCTTCTCAACCATTTCTTGGCTTCAAACTCCCATATCTCGCGAACGGATTGACCTAACCCAAAAATTCCAATTGCATCTGAAAGTAGAAACTCGCCCGATTACAACGGTATGTGTATTTTTTCCCTAGGCCATACTGGTTATGCGTTTGGAACAGCAGAACTGCGAAAAATTTGTTGTCTTCTCAACCATTTCTTAGCTTCAAACTCCCATATCTCGCGAACGGATTGACCTAACCCAATAATTCCTGTAGCGTCTGGAAGTAGAAACTGGCCCGAATACAACGGTATGTGTATTTTTTCCCTAGGCCATTCTGGTTAATCGTTTGGAGCAGCAGAATTGCGAAAAATTTTTTGCCTTCTCAACCATTTCTTGGCTTCAAACTCCCATATCTCGCGAACGGATTGACCTAACCCAAAAATTCCTATTGCATCTGAAAGTAGAAACTCGCCCGATTACAACGGTATGTGTATTTTTTCCCTAGGCCATTCTGGTTAAGCGTTTGGAGCAGCAGAATTGCGAAAAATTTTTTGCCGTCTCAACCATTTCTTGGCTTCAAACTCCCATATCTCGCGAACGGATTGACCTAACCCAAAAATTCCTATTGCATCTGAAAGTAGAAACTCGCCCGATTACAGCGGTATGTGTATTTTTTCCCGTGGCCATTCTGGTTATGCGTTTGGAGCAGCAGAAGTGCGAAGAATTTGTTGTCTTCTCAACCATTTCTTAGCTTCAAACTCCCATATCTCGCGAACGGATTGACCTAACCCAAAAATTCCTGTTGCATCTGAAAGTAGAAACTCGCCCGATTACAGCGGTATGTGTATTTTTTCCCGAGGCCATTCTGGATAAGCGTTTGGAGCAGCAGATTGGCGAAAAATTGTTTGCCTTCTCAATCATTTCTTGGCTTCAAACTCCCATATCTCGCGAACGGATTGACCTAACCCAAAAATTCCTATTGCATCTGAAAGTAGAAACTCGCCCGATTACAACGGTATGTGTATTTTTTCCCTAGGCCATTCTGGATAAGCGTTTGGAGCAGCAGAATGGCGAAAAATTTTTTGCCTTCTCAACCATTTCTTGGCTTCAAACTCCCATATCTCGCGAACGGATTGACCTAACCCAAAAATTCCTATTGCATCTGAAAGTAGAAACTCGCCCGAATACAACGGTATGTGAATTTTTTCCCTAGGCCATTCTGGTTAAGCGTTTGGAGCAGCAGAAGTGCGAAAAATTGTTTGCCTTCTCAACCATTTCTTGGCTTCAAACTTCCATATCTCGCGAACGGATTGACCTAACCCAAAAATTCCTATTGCATCTGAAAGTAGAAACTCGCCCGATTACAACGGTATGTGTATTTTTTCCCTAGGCCATTCTGGATAAGCGTTTGGAGCAGCAGAATTGCGAAAAATTTTTTGCCTTCTCAACCATTTCTTGGCTTCAAACTCCCATATCTCGCGAACGGATTGACCTAACCCAAAAATTCCTATTGCATCTGAAAGTAGAAACTCGCCCGAATACAGCGGTATGTGTATTTTTTCCCTAGGCCATTCTGGTTAAGCCTTTGGAGCAGCAGAAGTGCGAAGAATTTGTTGTCTTCTCAACCATTTCTTAGCTTCAAACTCCCATATCTCGCGAACGGATTGACCTAACCCAAAAATTCCTGTTGCATCTGAAAGTAGAAACTCGCCCGAATACAACGGTATGTGAATTTTTTCCCTAGGCCATTCTGGTTAAGCGTTTGGAGCAGCAGAAGTGCGAAAAATTGTTTGCCTTCTCAACCATTTCTTGGCTTCAAACTTCCATATCTCGCGAACGGATTGACCTAACCCAAAAATTCCTATTGCATCTGAAAGTAGAAACTCGCCCGATTACAACGGTATGTGTATTTTTTCCCTAGGCCATTCTGGATAAGCGTTTGGAGCAGCAGAATGGCGAAAAATTTTTTGCCTTCTCAACCATTTCTTGGCTTCAAACTCCCATATCTCGCGAACGGATTGACCTAACCCAAAAATTCCTATTGCATCTGAAAGTAGAGACTCGCCCGAATACAACGGTATGTGTATTTTTTCCCTAGGCCATTCTGGTTAAGCGTTTGGAGCAGCAGAAATGCGAAGAATTTGTTGTCTTCTCAACCATTTCTTAGCTTCAAACTCCCATATCTCGCGAACGGATTGACCTAACCCAAAAATTCCTGTTGCATCTGAAAGTAGAAACTCGCCCGATTACAGCGGTATGTGTATTTTTTCCCGAGGCCATTCTGGATAAGCGTTTGGAGCAGCAGAATGGCGAAAAATTTTTTGCCTTCTCAACCATTTCTTGGCTTCAAACTCCCATATCTCGCGAACGGATTGACCTAACCCAAAAATTCCTATTGCATCTGAAAGTAGAAACTCGCCCGATTACAACGGTATGTGTATTTCTTCCCTTGGCCATTCTGGTTATGCGTTTGGAGCAGCAGAAATGCGAAAAATTTGTTGTCTTCTCAACCATTTCTTAGCTTCAAACTCCCATATCTCGCGAACGGATTGACCTAACCCAAAAATTCCTATTGCATCTGAAAGTAGAAACTCGCCCGATTACAACGGTATGTGTATTTTTTCCCTAGGCCATTCTGGTTAAGCGTTTGGAGCAGCAGAATTGCGAAAAATTTTTTGCCGTCTCAACCATTTCTTGGCTTCAAACTCCCATATCTCGCGAACGGATTGACCTAACCCAGAAATTCCTATTGCATCTGAAAGTGGAAACTCGCCCGATTACAGCGGTATGTGTATTTTTTCCCGAGGCCATTCTGGATAAGCGTTTGGAGCAGCAGAATGGCGAAAAATTTTTTGCCTTCTCAACCATTTCTTAGCTTCAAACTCCCATATCTCGCGAACGGATTGACCTAACCCAAAAATTCCTATTCCATCTGAAAGTAGAAACTCGCCCGATTACAACGGTATGTGTATTTTTTCCCTAGGCCATTCTGGATAAGCGTTTGGAGCAGCAGAATGGCGAAAAATTTGTTGTCTCCTCAACCATTTCTTAGCTTCAAACTCCCATATCTCGCGAACGGATTGACCTAACCCAATAATTCCTGTAGCGTCTGGAAGTAGAAACTGGCCCGAATACAACGGTATGTGTATTTTTTCCCTAGGCCATTCTGGTTAATCGTTTGGAGCAGCAGAATTGCGAAAAATTTTTTGCCTTCTCAACCATTTCTTGGCTTCAAACTCCCATATCTCGCGAACGGATTGACCTAACCCAAAAATTCCTATTGCATCTGAAAGTAGAAACTCGCCCGATTACAACGGTATGTGTATTTCTTCCCTAGGCCATTCTGGTTATGCGTTTGGAGCAGCAGAAATGCGAAAAATTTGTTGTCTTCTCAACCATTTCTTAGCTTCAAACTCCCATATCTCGCGAACGGATTGACCTAACCCAAAAATTCCTATTGCATCTGAAAGTAGAAACTCGCCCGATTACAACGGTATGTGTATTTTTTCCCTAGGCCATTCTGGTTAAGCGTTTGGAGCAGCAGAATTGCGAAAAATTTTTTGCCGTCTCAACCATTTCTTGGCTTCAAACTCCCATATCTCGCGAACGGATTGACCTAACCCAAAAATTCCTATTGCATCTGAAAGTAGAAACTCGCCCGATTACAGCGGTATGTGTATTTTTTCCCGAGGCCATTCTGGTTAAGCGTTTGGAGCAGCAGAATTGCGAAAAATTTTTTGCCTTCTCAACCATTTCTTGGCTTCAAACTCCCATATCTCGCGAACGGATTGACCTAACCCAAAAATTCCTATTGCATCTGAAAGTGGAAACTCGCCCGATTACAGCGGTATGTGTATTTTTTCCCGAGGCCATTCTGGATAAGCGTTTGGAGCAGCAGAATGGCGAAAAATTTTTTGCCTTCTCAACCATTTCTTAGCTTCAAACTCCCATATCTCGCGAACGGATTGACCTAACCCAAAAATTCCTATTGCATCTGAAAGTAGAAACTCGCCCGATTACAACGGTATGTGTATTTCTTCCCTAGGCCATTCTGTTTATGCGTTTGGAGCAGCAGAAATGCGAAAAATTTGTTGTCTTCTCAACCATTTCTTGGCTTCAAACTTCCATATCACGCGAACGGATTGACCTAACCCAAAAATTCCCATTGCATCTGAAAGTAGAAAATCACCCGATTACAACGGTATGTGTATTTCTTCCCTAGGCCATTCTGGTTAAGCGTTTGGAGCAGCAGAAATGCGAAAAATTTTTTGCCTTCTCAACCATTTCTTGGCTTCAAACACCCATATCTCGCGAACGTATTGACCTAACCCAAAAATTCCTATTGCATCTGAAAGTAGAAACTCGCCCGATTACAACGATATGTGTATTTTTTCCCTAGGCCATTCTGGATAAGCGTTTGGAGCAGCAGAATGGCGAAAAATTTTTTGCCTTCTCAACCATTTCTTGGCTTCAAACTCCCATATCTCGCGAACGGATTGACCTAACCCAAAAATTCCAATTGTATCTGAAAGTAGAAACTCGCCCGATTACAACGGTATGTGTATTTTTTCCCTAGGCCATTCTGGTTATGCGTTTGGAACAGCAGAACTGCGAAAAATTTGTTGTCTTCTCAACCATTTCTTAGCTTCAAACTCCCATATCTCGCGAACGGATTGACCTAACCCAATAATTCCTGTAGCGTCTGGAAGTAGAAACTCGCCCGAATACAGCGGTATGTGTATTTTTTCCCTAGGCCATTCTGGTTAAGCCTTTGGAGCAGCAGAAGTGCGAAGAATTTGTTGTCTTCTCAACCATTTCTTAGCTTCAAACTCCCATATCTCGCGAACGGATTGACCTAACCCAAAAATTCCTGTTGCATCTGAAAGTAGAAACTCGCCCGAATACAACGGTATGTGAATTTTTTCCCTAGGCCATTCTGGTTAAGCGTTTGGAGCAGCAGAAGTGCGAAAAATTGTTTGCCTTCTCAACCATTTCTTGGCTTCAAACTTCCATATCTCGCGAACGGATTGACCTAACCCAAAAATTCCTATTGCATCTGAAAGTAGAAACTCGCCCGATTACAACGGTATGTGTATTTTTTCCCTAGGCCATTCTGGATAAGCGTTTGGAGCAGCAGAATGGCGAAAAATTTTTTGCCTTCTCAACCATTTCTTGGCTTCAAACTCCCATATCTCGCGAACGGATTGACCTAACCCAAAAATTCCTATTGCATCTGAAAGTAGAGACTCGCCCGAATACAACGGTATGTGTATTTTTTCCCTAGGCCATTCTGGTTAAGCGTTTGGAGCAGCAGAAATGCGAAGAATTTGTTGTCTTCTCAACCATTTCTTAGCTTCAAACTCCCATATCTCGCGAACGGATTGACCTAACCCAAAAATTCCTGTTGCATCTGAAAGTAGAAACTCGCCCGATTACAACGGTATGTGTATTTTTTCCCTAGGCCATTCTGGTTAAGCGTTTGGAGCAGCAGAATTGCGAAAAATTTTTTGCCGTCTCAACCATTTCTTGGCTTCAAACTCCCATATCTCGCGAACGGATTGACCTAACCCAGAAATTCCTATTGCATCTGAAAGTGGAAACTCGCCCGATTACAGCGGTATGTGTATTTTTTCCCGAGGCCATTCTGGATAAGCGTTTGGAGCAGCAGAATGGCGAAAAATTTTTTGCCTTCTCAACCATTTCTTAGCTTCAAACTCCCATATCTCGCGAACGGATTGACCTAACCCAAAAATTCCTATTCCATCTGAAAGTAGAAACTCGCCCGATTACAACGGTATGTGTATTTTTTCCCTAGGCCATTCTGGATAAGCGTTTGGAGCAGCAGAATGGCGAAAAATTTGTTGTCTCCTCAACCATTTCTTAGCTTCAAACTCCCATATCTCGCGAACGGATTGACCTAACCCAATAATTCCTGTAGCGTCTGGAAGTAGAAACTGGCCCGAATACAACGGTATGTGTATTTTTTCCCTAGGCCATTCTGGTTAATCGTTTGGAGCAGCAGAATTGCGAAAAATTTTTTGCCTTCTCAACCATTTCTTGGCTTCAAACTCCCATATCTCGCGAACGGATTGACCTAACCCAAAAATTCCTATTGCATCTGAAAGTAGAAACTCGCCCGATTACAACGGTATGTGTATTTCTTCCCTAGGCCATTCTGGTTATGCGTTTGGAGCAGCAGAAATGCGAAAAATTTGTTGTCTTCTCAACCATTTCTTAGCTTCAAACTCCCATATCTCGCGAACGGATTGACCTAACCCAAAAATTCCTATTGCATCTGAAAGTAGAAACTCGCCCGATTACAACGGTAGGTGTATTTTTTCCCTAGGCCATTCTGGTTAAGCGTTTGGAGCAGCAGAATTGCGAAAAATTTTTTGCCGTCTCAACCATTTCTTGGCTTCAAACTCCCATATCTCGCGAACGGATTGACCTAACCCAAAAATTCCTATTGCATCTGAAAGTAGAAACTCGCCCGATTACAGCGGTATGTGTATTTTTTCCCGAGGCCATTCTGGTTAAGCGTTTGGAGCAGCAGAATTGCGAAAAATTTTTTGCCTTCTCAACCATTTCTTGGCTTCAAACTCCCATATCTCGCGAACGGATTGACCTAACCCAAAAATTCCTATTGCATCTGAAAGTGGAAACTCGCCCGATTACAGCGGTATGTGTATTTTTTCCCGAGGCCATTCTGGATAAGCGTTTGGAGCAGCAGAATGGCGAAAAATTTTTTGCCTTCTCAACCATTTCTTAGCTTCAAACTCCCATATCTCGCGAACGGATTGACCTAACCCAAAAATTCCTATTGCATCTGAAAGTAGAAACTCGCCCGATTACAACGGTATGTGTATTTCTTCCCTAGGCCATTCTGTTTATGCGTTTGGAGCAGCAGAAATGCGAAAAATTTGTTGTCTTCTCAACCATTTCTTGGCTTCAAACTTCCATATCACGCGAACGGATTGACCTAACCCAAAAATTCCCATTGCATCTGAAAGTAGAAACTCACCCGATTACAACGGTATGTGTATTTCTTCCCTAGGCCATTCTGGTTAAGCGTTTGGAGCAGCAGAAATGCGAAAAATTTTTTGCCTTCTCAACCATTTCTTGGCTTCAAACACCCATATCTCGCGAACGTATTGACCTAACCCAAAAATTCCTATTGCATCTGAAAGTAGAAACTCGCCCGATTACAACGATATGTGTATTTTTTCCCTAGGCCATTCTGGATAAGCGTTTGGAGCAGCAGAATGGCGAAAAATTTTTTGCCTTCTCAACCATTTCTTGGCTTCAAACTCCCATATCTCGCGAACGGATTGACCTAACCCAAAAATTCCAATTGTATCTGAAAGTAGAAACTCGCCCGATTACAACGGTATGTGTATTTTTTCCCTAGGCCATTCTGGTTATGCGTTTGGAACAGCAGAACTGCGAAAAATTTGTTGTCTTCTCAACCATTTCTTAGCTTCAAACTCCCATATCTCGCGAACGGATTGACCTAACCCAATAATTCCTGTAGCGTCTGGAAGTAGAAACTGGCCCGAATACAACGGTATGTGTATCTTTTCCCTAGGCCATTCTGGTTAATCGTTTGGAGCAGCAGAATTGCGAAAAATTTTTTGCCTTCTCAACCATTTCTTGGCTTCAAACTCCCATATCTCGCGAACGGATTGACCTAACCCAAAAATTCCTGTTGCATCTGAAAGTAGAAACTCGCCCGATTACAACGGTATGTGTATTTCTTCCCTAGGCCATTCTGGTTATGCGTTTGGAGCAGCAGAAATGCGAAAAATTTGTTGTCTTCTCAACCATTTCTTAGCTTCAAACTCCCATATCTCGCGAACGGATTGACCTAACCCAAAAATTCCTATTGCATCTGAAAGTAGAAACTCGCCCGATTACAACGGTATGTGTATTTTTTCCCTAGGCCATTCTGGTTAAGCGTTTGGAGCAGCAGAATTGCGAAAAATTTTTTGCCGTCTCAACCATTTCTTGGCTTGAAACTCCCATATCTCGCGAACGGATTGACCTAACCCAAAAATTCCTATTGCATCTGAAAGTAGAAACTCGCCCGATTACAGCGGTATGTGTATTTTTTCCCGAGGCCGTTCTGGTTAAGCGTTTGGAGCAGCAGAATTGCGAAAAATTTTTTGCCTCCTCAACCATTTCTTGGCTTCAAACTCCCATATCTCGCGAACGGATTGACCTAACCCAAAAATTCCTGTTGCGTCTGAAAATAGAAACTCGCCCGATTACAACGGTATGTGTATTTTTTCCCTAGGCCATTCTGGTTAAGCGTTTGGAGCAGCAGAATTGCGAAAAATTTTTTGCCTTCTCAACCATTTCTTGGCTTCAAACTCCCATATCTCGCGAACGGATTGACCTAACCCAAAAATTCCTATTGCATCTGAAAGTAGAAACTCGCCCGATTACAACGGTATGTGTATTTCTTCCCTAGGCCATACTGGTTATGCGTTTGGAGCAGCAGAAATGCGAAAAATTTGTTGTCTTCTCAACCATTTCTTAGCTTCAAAATCCCATATCTCGCGAACGGATTGACCTAACCCAAAAATTCCTATTGCATCTGAAAGTAGAAACTCGCCCGATTACAACGGTATGTGTATTTTTTCCCTAGGCCATTCTGGTTAAGCGTTTGGAGCAGCAGAATTGCGAAAAATTTTTTGCCGTCTCAACCATTTCTTGGCTTCAAACTCCCATATCTCGCGAACGGATTGACCTAACCCAGAAATTCCTATTGCATCTGAAAGTGGAAACTCGCCCGATTACAGCGGTATGTGTATTTTTTCCCTAGGCCATTCTGGTTAAGCGTTTGGAGCAGCAGGAATGCGAAAAATTTTTTGCCTTCTCAACCATTTCTTGGCTTCAAACACCCATATCTCGCGAACGTATTGACCTAACCCAAAAATTCCTATTGCATCTGAAAGTAGAAACTCGCCCGATTACAACGATATGTGTATTTTTTCCCTAGGCCATTCTGGATAAGCGTTTGGAGCAGCAGAATGGCGAAAAATTTTTTGCCTTCTCAACCATTTCTTGGCTTCAAACTCCCATATCTCGCGAACGGATTGACCTAACCCAAAAATTCCAATTGCATCTGAAAGTAGAAACTCGCCCGATTACAACGGTATGTGTATTTTTTCCCTAGGCCATTCTGGTTATGCGTTTGGAACAGCAGAACTGCGAAAAATTTGTTGTCTTCTCAACCATTTCTTAGCTTCAAACTCCCATATCTCGCGAACGGATTGACCTAACCCAATAATTCCTGTAGCGTCTGGAAGTAGAAACTGGCCCGAATACAACGGTATGTGTATTTTTTCCCTAGGCCATTCTGGTTAATCGTTTGGAGCAGCAGAATTGCGAAAAATTTTTTGCCTTCTCAACCATTTCTTGGCTTCAAACTCCCATATCTCGCGAACGGATTGACCTAACCCAAAAATTCCTATTGCATCTGAAAGTAGAAACTCGCCCGATTACAACGGTATGTGTATTTCTTCCCTAGGCCATTCTGGTTATGCGTTTGGAGCAGCAGAAATGCGAAAAATTTGTTGTCTTCTCAACCATTTCTTAGCTTCAAACTCCCATATCTCGCGAACGGATTGACCTAACCCAAAAATTCCTATTGCATCTGAAAGTAGAAACTCGCCCGATTACAACGGTATGTGTATTTTTTCCCTAGGCCATTCTGGTTAAGCGTTTGGAGCAGCAGAATTGCGAAAAATTTTTTGCCGTCTCAACCATTTCTTGGCTTCAAACTCCCATATCTCGCGAACGGATTGACCTAACCCAAAAATTCCTATTGCATCTGAAAGTAGAAACTCGCCCGATTACAACGATATGTGTATTTTTTCCCTAGGCCATTCTGGATAAGCGTTTGGAGCAGCAGAATGGCGAAAAATTTTTTGCCTTCTCAACCATTTCTTGGCTTCAAACTCCCATATCTCGCGAACGGATTGACCTAACCCAAAAATTCCAATTGTATCTGAAAGTAGAAACTCGCCCGATTACAACGGTATGTGTATTTTTTCCCTAGGCCATTCTGGTTATGCGTTTGGAACAGCAGAACTGCGAAAAATTTGTTGTCTTCTCAACCATTTCTTAGCTTCAAACTCCCATATCTCGCGAACGGATTGACCTAACCCAATAATTCCTGTAGCGTCTTGAAGTAGAAACTGGCCCGAATACAACGGTATGTGTATTTTTTCCCTAGGCCATTCTGGTTAATCGTTTGGAGCAGCAGAATTGCGAAAAATTTTTTGCCTTCTCAACCATTTCTTGGCTTCAAACTCCCATATCTCGCGAACGGATTGACCTAACCCAAAAATTCCTATTGCATCTGAAAGTAGAAACTCGCCCGATTACAACGGTATGTGTATTTCTTCCCTAGGCCATTCTGGTTATGCGTTTGGAGCAGCAGAAATGCGAAAAATTTGTTGTCTTCTCAACCATTTCTTAGCTTCAAACTCCCATATCTCGCGAACGGATTGACCTAACCCAAAAATTCCTATTGCATCTGAAAGTAGAAACTCGCCCGATTACAACGGTATGTGTATTTTTTCCCTAGGCCATTCTGGTTAAGCGTTTGGAGCAGCAGAATTGCGAAAAAATTTTTGCCGTCTCAACCATTTCTTGGCTTGAAACTCCCATATCTCGCGAACGGATTGACCTAACCCAAAAATTCCTATTGCATCTGAAAGTAGAAACTCGCCCGATTACAGCGGTATGTGTATTTTTTCCCGAGGCCATTCTGGTTAAGCGTTTGGAGCAGCAGAATTGCGAAAAATTTGTTGCCTCCTCAACCATTTCTTGGCTTCAAACTCCCATATCTCGCGAACGGATTGACCTAACCCAAAAATTCCTGTTGCGTCTGAAAACTGAAACTCGCCCGATTACAACGGTATGTGTATTTTTTCCCTAGGCCATTCTGGTTAAGCGTTTGGAGCAGCAGAATTGCGAAAAATTTTTTGCCTTCTCAACCATTTCTTGGCTTCAAACACCCATATCTCGCGAACGGATTGACCTAACCCAAAAATTCCTATTGCATCTGAAAGTAGAAACTCGCCCGATTACAACGGTATGTGTATTTCTTCCCTAGGCCATTCTGGTTATGCGTTTGGAGCAGCAGAAATGCGAAAAATTTGTTGTCTTCTCAACCATTTCTTAGCTTCAAACTCCCATATCTCGCGAACGGATTGACCTAACCCAAAAATTCCTATTGCATCTGAAAGTAGAAACTCGCCCGATTACAACGGTATGTGTATTTTTTCCCTAGGCCATTCTGGTTAAGCGTTTGGAGCAGCAGAATTGCGAAAAATTTTTTGCCGTCTCAACCATTTCTTGGCTTCAAACTCCCATATCTCGCGAACGGATTGACCTAACCCAAAAATTCCTATTGCATCTGAAAGTAGAAACTCGCCCGATTACAGCGGTATGTGTATTTTTTCCCGAGGCCATTCTGGATAAGCTTTTGGAGCAGCAGAAAGGCGAAAAATTTTTTGCCTTCTCAACCATTTCTTGGCTTCAAACTCCCATATCTCGCGAACGGATTGACCTAACCCAAAAATTCCTATTGCATCTGAAAGTAGAAACTCGCCCGATTACAACGGTATGTGTATTTCTTCCCTACGCCATTCTGGTTATGCGTTTGGAGCAGCAGAAATGCGAAAAATTTGTTGTCTTCTCAACCATTTCTTGGCTTCAAACTTCCATATCTCGCGAACGGATTGACCTAACCCAAAAATTCCTATTGCATCTGAAAGTAGAAACTCGCCCGATTACAGCGGTATGTGTATTTTTTCCCTTGGCCATTCTGGATAAGCGTTTGGAGCAGCAGAATGGCGAAAAATTTTTTGCCTTCTCAACCATTTCTTGGCTTCAAACTCCCATATATCGCGATCGGATTGACCTAACCCAAAAATTCCAATTGCATCTAAAAGTAGAAACTCGCCCGATTACAACGGTGTGTGTATTTTTTCCCTAGGCCATTCTGGTTATGCGTTTGGTACAGCAGAACTGCGAAAAATTTGTTGTCTTCTCAACCATTTCTTAGCTTCAAACTCCCATATCTCGCGAACGGATTGACCTAACCCAATAATTCCTGTAGCGTCTGGAAGTAGAAACTGGCCCGAATACAACGGTATGTGTATTTTTTCCCTAGGCCATTCTGGTTAATCGTTTGGAGCAGCAGAATAGCGAAAAATTTTTTGCCTTCTCAACCATTTCTTGGCTTCAAACTCCCATATCTCGCGAACGGATTGACCTAACCCAAAAATTCCTATTGCATCTGAATGTAGAAACTCGCCCGATTACAACGGTGTGTGTATTTTTTCCCTAGGCCATTCTGGATAAGCGTTTGGAGCAGCAGAATTGCGAAAAATTTGTTGTCTTTTCAACCATTTCTTAGCTTCAAACTCGCATATCTCGCGAACGGATTGACCTTACCCAAAAATTCCTATTGCATCTGAAAGTAGAAACTAGCCCGATTACAACGGTATGTGTATTTTCTCCCTAGGCCATTCTGATTATGCGTTTGGAGCAGCAGAATTGCGAAAAAGTTTTTGCCTTCTCAACCATTTCTTGGCTTCAAACACCCATATCTCGCGAACGGATTGACCTAACCCAAAAATTCCAATTGCATCTGAAAGTAGAAACTCGCCCGAATACAACGGTATGTGAATTTTTTCCCTAGGCCATTCTGGTTAAGCGTTTGGAGCAGCAGAAGTGCGAAAAATTTTTTGCCTTCTCAAACATTTCTTGGCTTCAAACTCCCATATCTCGCGAACGGATTGACCTAACCCAAAAATTTGTATTGCATCTGAAAGTAGAAACTCGCCCGAATACAACGGTATGTGAATTTTTTCCCTAGGCCATTCTGGTTAAGCGTTTGGAGCAGCAGAAGTGCGAAAAATTGTTTGCCTTCTCAACCATTTCTTGGCTTCAAACTTCCATATCTCGCGAACGGATTGACCTAACCCAAAAATTCCTATTGCATCTGAAAGTAGAAACTCGCCCGATTACAACGGTATGTGTATTTTTTCCCTAGGCCATTCTGGATAAGCGTTTGGAGCAGCAGAATGGCGAAAAATTTTTTGCCTTCTCAACCATTTCTTGGCTTCAAACTCCCATATCTCGCGAACGGATTGACCTAACCCAAAAATTCCTATTGCATCTGAAAGTAGAAACTCGCCCGAATACAACGGTATGTGTATTTTTTCCCTAGGCCATTCTGGTTAAGCGTTTGGAGCAGCAGAAGTGCGAAGAATTTGTTGTCTTCTCAACCATTTCTTAGCTTCAAATTCCCATATCTCGCGAACGGATTGACCTAACCCAAAAATTCCTGTTGCATCTGAAAGTAGAAACTCGCCCGATTACAGCGGTATGTGTATTTTTTCCCGAGGCCATTCTGGATAAGGGTTTGGAGCAGCAGATTGGCGAAAAATTTTTTGCCTTCTCAAACATTTCTTGGCTTCAAACTCCCATATCTCGCGAACGGATTGACCTAACCCAAAAATTCCTATTGCATTTGAAAGTAGATACTCGCCCGATTACAACGGTATGTGTATTTTTTCCCTAGGCCATTCTGGATAAGCGTTTGGAGCAGCAGAATGGCGAAAAATTTTTTGCCTTCTCAACCATTTCTTGGCTTCAAACTCCCATATCTCGCGAACGGATTGACCTAACCCAAAAATTCCTATTGCATCTGAAAGTAGAAACTCGCCCGATTACAACGGTGTGTGTATTTTTTCCCTAGGCCATTCTGGTTAAGCGTTTGGAGCAGCAGAATTGCGAAAAATTTGTTGTCTTTTCAACCATTTCTTAGCTTCAAACTCGCATATCTCGCGAACGGATTGACCTTACCCAAAAATTCCTATTGCATCTGAAAGTAGAAACTAGCCCGATTACAACGGTATGTGTATTTTCTCCCTAGGCCATTCTGGTTAAGCGTTTGGAGCAGCAGAATTGCGAAAAATTTTTTGCCTTCTCAACCATTTCTTGGCTTCAAACTCCCATATCTCGCGAACGGATTGACCTAACCCAAAAATTCCAATTGCATCTGAAAGTAGAAGCTCCCCCGATTACAACGGTATGTGTATTTTTTCCCTAGGCCATTCTGGTTAAGCGTTTGGAGCAGAAGAAGTGCGAAAAATTTTTTGCCTTCTCAACCATTTCTTGGCTTCAAACTCCCATATCTCGCGAACGGATTGACCTAACCCAAAAATTCCTATTGCACCTGAAAGTAGAAACTCGCCCGATTACAAAGGTATGTGTATTTTTTCCCTAGGCAATTCTGGATAAGCGTTTGGAGCAGCAGAATTGCGAAAAATTTGTTGTCTTTTCAACCATTTCTTAGCTTCAAACTCGCATATCTCGCGAACGGATTGACCTTACCCAAAAATTCCTATTGCATCTGAAAGTAGAAACTAGCCCGATTACAACGGTATGTGTATTTTCTCCCTAGGCCATTCTGATTACGCGTTTGGAGCAGCAGAATTGCGAAAAAGTTTTTGCCTTCTCAACCATTTCTTGGCTTCAAACTCCCATATCTCGCGAACGGATTGACCTAACCCAATAATTCCTGTAGCGTCTGGAAGTAGAAACTGGCCCGAATACAACGGTATGTGTATTTTTTCCCTAGGCCATTCTGGTTAATCGTTTGGAGCAGCAGAATAGCGAAAAATTTTTTGCCTTCTCAACCATTTCTTGGCTTCAAACTCCCATATCTCGCGAACGGATTGACCTAACCCAAAAATTCCTATTGCATCTGAATGTAGAAACTCGCCCGATTACAACGGTGTGTGTATTTTTTCCCTAGGCCATTCTGGATAAGCGTTTGGAGCAGCAGAATTGCGAAAAATTTGTTGTCTTTTCAACCATTTCTTAGCTTCAAACTCGCATATCTCGCGAACGGATTGACTTTACCCAAAAATTCCTATTGCATCTGAAAGTAGAAACTAGCCCGATTACAACGGTATGTGTATTTTCTCCCTAGGCCATTCTGATTACGCGTTTGGAGCAGCAGAATTGCGAAAAAGTTTTTGCCTTCTCAACCATTTCTTGGCTTCAAACACCCATATCTCGCGAACGGATTGACCTAACCCAAAAATTCCAATTGCATCTGAAAGTAGAAACTCGCCCGAATACAACGGTATGTGAATTTTTTCCCTAGGCAATTCTGGTTAAACGTTTGGAGCAGCAGAATTACGAAAAATTTTTTGCCTTCTCAATCATTTCTCAGCTTCAAACTCCCATATCTCGCGAACGGATTGACCTAACCCAAAAATTCCTATTGCATCTGAAAGAAGAAACTAGGCCGATTACAACGGCATGTGTATTTTTTCCCTAGGCCATTCTGGTTAAGCGTTTGGAGCAGCAGAATTGCGAAAAATTTTTTGCCTTCTCATCCATTTCTTGGCTTCAAACTCCCATATCTCGCAAACGGATTGACCTAACCCAAAAATTCCTATTACATCTCAAAGTAGAATCTCGCCCGATTACAGCGGTATGTGTATTTTTTCCCTAGGCAATTCTGGTTAAACGTTTGAAGCAGCAGAATTGCGAAAAATTTTTTGCCTTCTCAATCATTTCTCAGCTTCAAACTCCCATATCTCGCGAACGGATTGACCTAACCCAAAAATTCCTATTGCATCTGAAAGAAGAAACTAGGCCGATTACAACGGCATGTGTATTTTTTCCCTAGGCCATTCTGGTTAAGCGTTTGGAGCAGCAGAATTGCGAAAAATTTTTTGCCTTCTCATCCATTTCTTGGCTTCAAACTCCCATATCTCGCAAACGGATTGACCTAACCCAAAAATTCCTATTACATCTCAAAGTAGAATCTCGCCCGATTACAGCGGTATGTGTATTTTTTCCCTAGGCAATTCTGGTTAAACGTTTGGAGCAGCAGAATTGCGAAAAATTTTTTGCCTTCTCAATCATTTCTCAGCATCAAACTCCGATATCTCCCGAACGGATTGACCTAACCCAAAAATTCCTATTGCATCTGAAAGTAGAAACTCGCCCGAATACAACGGTATGTGAATTTTTTCCCTAGGCCATTCTGGTTAAGCGTTTGGAGCAGCAGAAGTGCGAAAAATTGTTTGCCTTCTCAACCATTTCTTGGCTTCAAACTTCCATATCTCGCGAACGGATTGACCTAACCCAAAAATTCCTATTGCATCTGAAAGTAGAAACTCGCCCGATTACAACGGTATGTGTATTTTTTCCCTAGGCCATTCTGGTTAAGCGTTTGGAGCAGCAGAAGTGCGAAGAATTTGTTGTCTTCTCAACCATTTCTTAGCTTCAAATTCCCATATCTCGCGAACGGATTGACCTAACCCAAAAATTCCTGTTGCATCTGAAAGTAGAAACTCGCCCGATTACAGCGGTATGTGTATTTTTTCCCGAGGCCATTCTGGATAAGGGTTTGGAGCAGCAGATTGGCGAAAAATTTTTTGCCTTCTCAAACATTTCTTGGCTTCAAACTCCCATATCTCGCGAACGGATTGACCTAACCCAAAAATTCCTATTGCATCTGAAAGTAGATACTCGCCCGATTACAACGGTATGTGTATTTTTTCCCTAGGCCATTCTGGATAAGCGTTTGGAGCAGCAGAATGGCGAAAAATTTTTTGCCTTCTCAACCATTTCTTGGCTTCAAACTCCCATATCTCGCGAACGGATTGACCTAACCCAAAAATTCCTATTGCATCTGAAAGTAGAAACTCGCCCGATTACAACGGTGTGTGTATTTTTTCCCTAGGCCATTCTGGTTAAGCGTTTGGAGCAGCAGAATTGCGAAAAATTTGTTGTCTTTTCAACCATTTCTTAGCTTCAAACTCGCATATCTCGCGAACGGATTGACCTTACCCAAAAATTCCTATTGCATCTGAAAGTAGAAACTAGCCCGATTACAACGGTATGTGTATTTTCTCCCTAGGCCATTCTGGTTAAGCGTTTGGAGCAGCAGAATTGCGAAAAATTTTTTGCCTTCTCAACCATTTCTTGGCTTCAAACTCCCATATCTCGCGAACGGATTGACCTAACCCAAAAATTCCAATTGCATCTGAAAGTAGAAGCTCCCCCGATTACAACGGTATGTGTATTTTTTCCCTAGGCCATTCTGGTTAAGCGTTTGGAGCAGCAGAAGTGCGAAAAATTTTTTGCCTTCTCAACCATTTCTTGGCTTCAAACTCCCATATCTCGCGAACGGATTGAGCTAACCCAAAAATTCCTATTGCACCTGAAAGTAGAAACTCGCCCGATTACAAAGGTATGTGTATTTTTTCCCTAGGCAATTCTGGATAAGCGTTTGGAGCAGCAGAATTGCGAAAAATTTGTTGTCTTTTCAACCATTTCTTAGCTTCAAACTCGCATATCTCGCGAACGGATTGACCTTACCCAAAAATTCCTATTGCATCTGAAAGTAGAAACTAGCCCGATTACAACGGTATGTGTATTTTCTCCCTAGGCCATTCTGATTACGCGTTTGGAGCAGCAGAATTGCGAAAAAGTTTTTGCCTTCTCAACCATTTCTTGGCTTCAAGCTCCCATATCTCGCGAACGGATTGACCTAACCCAAAAATTCCAATTGCATCTGAAAGTAGAAACTCGCCCGAATACAACGGTATGTGAATTTTTTCCCTAGGCCATTCTGGTTAAGCGTTTGGAGCAGCAGAAGTGCGAAAAATTTTTTGCCTTCTCAAACATTTCTTGGCTTCAAACTCCCATATCTCGCGAACGGATTGACCTAACCCAAAAATTTGTATTGCATCTGAAAGTAGAAACTCGCCCGAATACAACGGTATGTGAATTTTTTCCCTAGGCCATTCTGGTTAAGCGTTTGGAGCAGCAGAAGTGCGAAAAATTGTTTGCCTTCTCAACCATTTCTTGGCTTCAAACTTCCATATCTCGCGAACGGATTGACCTAACCCAAAAATTCCTATTGCATCTGAAAGTAGAAACTCGCCCGATTACAACGGTATGTGTATTTTTTCCCTAGGCCATTCTGGTTAAGCGTTTGGAGCAGCAGAAGTGCGAAGAATTTGTTGTCTTCTCAACCATTTCTTAGCTTCAAATTCCCATATCTCGCGAACGGATTGACCTAACCCAAAAATTCCTGTTGCATCTGAAAGTAGAAACTCGCCCGATTACAGCGGTATGTGTATTTTTTCCCGAGGCCATTCTGGATAAGGGTTTGGAGCAGCAGATTGGCGAAAAATTTTTTGCCTTCTCAAACATTTCTTGGCTTCAAACTCCCATATCTCGCGAACGGATTGACCTAACCCAAAAATTCCTATTGCATCTGAAAGTAGATACTCGCCCGATTACAACGGTATGTGTATTTTTTCCCTAGGCCATTCTGGATAAGCGTTTGGAGCAGCAGAATGGCGAAAAATTTTTTGCCTTCTCAACCATTTCTTGGCTTCAAACTCCCATATCTCGCGAACGGATTGACCTAACCCAAAAATTCCTATTGCATCTGAAAGTAGAAACTCGCCCGATTACAACGGTGTGTGTATTTTTTCCCTAGGCCATTCTGGTTAAGCGTTTGGAGCAGCAGAATTGCGAAAAATTTGTTGTCTTTTCAACCATTTCTTAGCTTCAAACTCGCATATCTCGCGAACGGATTGACCTTACCCAAAAATTCCTATTGCATCTGAAAGTAGAAACTAGCCCGATTACAACGGTATGTGTATTTTCTCCCTAGGCCATTCTGGTTAAGCGTTTGGAGCAGCAGAATTGCGAAAAATTTTTTGCCTTCTCAACCATTTCTTGGCTTCAAACTCCCATATCTCGCGAACGGATTGACCTAACCCAAAAATTCCTATTGCACCTGAAAGTAGAAACTCGCCCGATTACAAAGGTATGTGTATTTTTTCCCTAGGCAATTCTGGATAAGCGTTTGGAGCAGCAGAATTGCGAAAAATTTGTTGTCTTTTCAACCATTTCTTAGCTTCAAACTCGCATATCTCGCGAACGGATTGACCTTACCCAAAAATTCCTATTGCATCTGAAAGTAGAAACTAGCCCGATTACAACGGTATGTGTATTTTCTCCCTAGGCCATTCTGATTACGCGTTTGGAGCAGCAGAATTGCGAAAAAGTTTTTGCCTTCTCAACCATTTCTTGGCTTCAAACTCCCATATCTCGCGAACGGATTGACCTAACCCAAAAATTCCAATTGCATCTGAAAGTAGAAACTCGCCCGAATACAACGGTATGTGAATTTTTTCCCTAGGCCATTCTGGTTAAGCGTTTGGAGCAGCAGAAGTGCGAAAAATTGTTTGCCTTCTCAACCATTTCTTGGCTTCAAACTTCCATATCTCGCGAACGGATTGACCTAACCCAAAAATTCCTATTGCATCTGAAAGTAGAAACTCGCCCGATTACAACGGTATGTGTATTTTTTCCCTAGGCCATTCTGGATAAGCGTTTGGAGCAGCAGAATGGCGAAAAATTTTTTGCCTTCTCAACCATTTCTTGGCTTCAAACTCCCATATCTCGCGAACGGATTGACCTAACCCAAAATTTCCTATTGCATCTGAAAGTAGAAACTCGCCCGAATACAACGGTATGTGTATTTTTTCCCTAGGCCATTCTGGTTAAGCGTTTGGAGCAGCAGAAGTGCGAAGAATTTGTTGTCTTCTCAACCATTTCTTAGCTTCAAATTCCCATATCTCGCGAACGGATTGACCTAACCCAAAAATTCCTGTTGCATCTGAAAGTAGAAACTCGCCCGATTACAGCGGTATGTGTATTTTTTCCCGAGGCCATTCTGGATAAGGGTTTGGAGCAGCAGATTGGCGAAAAATTTTTTGCCTTCTCAAACATTTCTTGGCTTCAAACTCCCATATCTCGCGAACGGATTGACCTAACCCAAAAATTCCTATTGCATCTGAAAGTAGATACTCGCCCGATTACAACGGTATGTGTATTTTTTCCCTAGGCCATTCTGGATAAGCGTTTGGAGCAGCAGAATGGCGAAAAATTTTTTGCCTTCTCAACCATTTCTTGGCTTCAAACTCCCATATCTCGCGAACGGATTGACCTAACCCAAAAATTCCTATTGCATCTGAAAGTAGAAACTCGCCCGATTACAACGGTGTGTGTATTTTTTCCCTAGGCCATTCTGGTTAAGCGTTTGGAGCAGCAGAATTGCGAAAAATTTGTTGTCTTTTCAACCATTTCTTAGCTTCAAACTCGCATATCTCGCGAACGGATTGACCTTACCCAAAAATTCCTATTGCATCTGAAAGTAGAAACTAGCCCGATTACAACGGTATGTGTATTTTTTCCCTAGGCCATTCTGGTTAAGCGTTTGGAGCAGCAGAAGTGCGAAAAATTTTTTGCCTTCTCAACCATTTCTTGGCTTCAAACTCCCATATCTCGCGAACGGATTGACCTAACCCAAAAATTCCTATTGCACCTGAAAGTAGAAACTCGCCCGATTACAAAGGTATGTGTATTTTTTCCCTAGGCCATTCTGGTTAAGCGTTTGGAGCAGCAGAATTGCGAAAAATTTTTTGCCTTCTCAACCATTTCTTGGCTTCAAACTCCCATATCTCGCGAACGGATTGACCTAACCCAAAAATTCCTATTGCATCTGAAAGTAGAAACTCGCCCGAATACAACGGTATGTGTATTTTTTCCCTAGGCCATTCTGGTTAAGCGTTTGGAGCAGCAGAAGTGCGAAAAATTTTTTGCCTTCTCAACCAGTTCTTGGCTTCAAACTTCCATATCTCGCGAACGGATTGACCTAACCCAAAAATTCCTATTGCATCTGAAAGTAGAAACTCGCCCGATTACAACGGTATGTGTATTTTTTCCCTAGGCCATTCTGGATAAGCGTTTGGAGCAGCAGAATGGCGAAAAATTTTTTGCCTTCTCAACCATTTCTTGGCTTCAAACTCCCATATCTCGCGAACGGATTGACCTAACCCAAAAATTCCTATTGCATCTGAAAGTAGAAACTCGCCCGAATACAACGGTATGTGTATTTTTTCCCTAGGCCATTCTGGTTAAGCGTTTGGAGCAGCAGAAGTGCGAAGAATTTGTTGTCTTCTCAACCATTTCTTAGCTTCAAACTCCCATATCTCGCGAACGGATTGACCTAACCCAATAATTCCCGTAGCGTCTGGAAGTAGAAACTCGCCCGAATACAACGGTATGTGTATTTTTTCCCTAAGCCATTCTGGTTAAGCGTTTGGAGCAGCAGAATTGCGAAAAATTTTTTGCGTTCTCAACCATTTCTTGGTTTCAAAGTCCCATATCTCGCGAACGGATTGACCTAACCCAAAAATTCCTGTAGCGTCTGGAAGTAGAAACTCGCCCGATTACAACGGTATGTGTATTTTTGCCCTAGCCCATTCTGGTCAAGCGTTTGGAGCAGCAGAATTGTGAAAAATTTGTTGTCTTCTCAACCATTTCTTAGCTTCAAACTCCCATATCTCGCGAACGGATTGACCTAACCCAAAAATTCCAATGGCATCTGAAAGTAGAAACTCGCCCGATTACAGCGGTATGTGTATTTTTTCCCTAGGCCATTCTGGTTAAGCGTTTGGAGCAGCAGAAGTGCGAAAAATTTTTTGCCCTCTCAACCATTTCTTGGCTTCAAACTCCCATATCTCGCGAACGGATTGACCTAACCCAAAAATTCCTATTGCATCTGAAAGTAGAAACTCGCCCGAATACAACGGTATGTGTATTTTTTCCCTAGGCCATTCTGGTTAAGCGTTTGGAGCAGCAGAAGTGCGAAAAATTTTTTGCCTTCTCAACCAGTTCTTGGCTTCAAACTTCCATATCTCGCGAACGGATTGACCTAACCCAAAAATTCCTATTGCATCTGAAAGTAGAAACTCGCCCGATTACAACGGTATGTGTATTTTTTCCCTAGGCCATTCTGGATAAGCGTTTGGAGCAGCAGAATGGCGAAAAATTTTTTGCCTTCTCAACCATTTCTTGGCTTCAAACTCCCATATCTCTCGAACGGATTGACCTAACCCAAAAATTCCTATTGCATCTGAAAGTAGAAACTCGCCCGAATACAACGGTATGTGTATTTTTTCCCTAGGCCATTCTGGTTAAGCGTTTGGAGGAGCAGAAGTGCGAAGAATTTGTTGTCTTCTCAACCATTTCTTAGCTTCAAACTCCCATATCTCGCGAACGGATTGAGATAACCCAAAAATTCCTGTTGCATCTGAAAGTAGAAACTCGCCCGATTACAACGGTATGTGTATTTTTTCCCTAGCCCATTCTGGTCAAGCGTTTGGAGCAGCAGAATTGTGAAAAATTTGTTGTCTTCTCAACCATTTCTTAGCTTCAAACTCCCATATCTCGCGAACGGATTGACCTAACCCAAAAATTCCAATGGCATCTGAAAGTAGACACTCGCCCGATTACAGCGGTATGTGTATTTTTTCCCTAGGCCATTCTGGTTAAGCGTTTGGAGCAGCAGAAGTGCGAAAAATTTTTTGCCGTCTCAACCATTTCTTGGCTTCAAACTCCCATATCTCGCGAACGGATTGACCTAACCCAAAAATTCCTATTGCATCTGAAAGTAGAAACTCGCCCGAATACAACGGTATGTGTATTTTTTCCCTAGGCCATTCTGGTTAAGCGTTTGGAGCAGCAGAAGTGCGAAAAATTTTTTGCCTTCTCAACCAGTTCTTGGCTTCAAACTTCCATATCTCGCGAACGGATTGACCTAACCCAAAAATTCCTATTGCATCTGAAAGTAGAAACTCGCCCGATTACAACGGTATGTGTATTTTTTCCCTAGGCCATTCTGGATAAGCGTTTGGAGCAGCAGAATGGCGAAAAATTTTTTGCCTTCTCAACCATTTCTTGGCTTCAAACTCCCATATCTCGCGAACGGATTGACCTAACCCAAAAATTCCTATTGCATCTGAAAGTAGAAACTCGCCCGAATACAACGGTATGTGTATTTTTTCCCTAGGCCATTCTGGTTAAGCGTTTGGAGCAGCAGAAGTGCGAAGAATTTGTTGTCTTCTCAACCATTTCTTAGCTTCAAACTCCCATATCTCGCGAACGGATTGAGATAACCCAAAAATTCCTGTTGCATCTGAAAGTAGAAACTCGCCCGATTACAACGGTATGTGTATTTTTTCCCTAGGCCATTCTTGTGAAGCATTTGGAGCAGCAGAATTGCGAAAAATTTTTTGCCTCCTCAACCATTTCTTGGCTTCAAACTTCCATATCTCGCGAACGGATTGACCTGACCCAAAAATTCCTATTGCATCTGAAAGTAGAAACTCCCCCGATTACAACGGTATGTGTATTTTTTCCCTAGGCCATTCTGGTTATGCGTTTGGAGCAGCAGAACTGCGAAAAATTTGTTGTCTTTTCAACCATTTCTTAGCTTCAAACTCCCATATCTCGCGAACGGATTGACCTAACCCAATAATTCCCGTAGCGTCTGGAAGTAGAAACTCGCCCGAATACAACGGTATGTGTATTTTTTCCCTAAGCCATTCTGGTTAAGCGTTTGGAGCAGCAGAATTGCGAAAAATTTTTTGCGTTCTCAACCATTTCTTGGTTTCAAAGTCCCATATCTCGCGAACGGATTGACCTAACCCAAAAATTCCTGTAGCGTCTGGAAGTAGAAACTCGCCCGATTACAACGGTATGTGTATTTTTGCCCTAGCCCATTCTGGTCAAGCGTTTGGAGCAGCAGAATTGTGAAAAATTTGTTGTCTTCTCAACCATTTCTTAGCTTCAAACTCCCATATCTCGCGAACGGATTGACCTAACCCAAAAATTCCAATGGCATCTGAAAGTAGAAACTCGCCCGATTACAGCGGTATGTGTATTTTTTCCCTAGGCCATTCTGGTTAAGCGTTTGGAGCAGCAGAAGTGCGAAAAATTTTTTGCCTTCTCAACCAGTTCTTGGCTTCAAACTTCCATATCTCGCGAACGGATTGACCTAACCCAAAAATTCCTATTGCATCTGAAAGTAGAAACTCGCCCGATTACAACGGTATGTGTATTTTTTCCCTAGGCCATTCTGGATAAGCGTTTGGAGCAGCAGAATGGCGAAAAATTTTTTGCCTTCTCAACCATTTCTTGGCTTCAAACTCCCATATCTCGCGAACGGATTGACCTAACCCAAAAATTCCTATTGCATCTGAAAGTAGAAACTCGCCCGAATACAACGGTATGTGTATTTTTTCCCTAGGCCATTCTGGTTAAGCGTTTGGAGGAGCAGAAGTGCGAAGAATTTGTTGTCTTCTCAACCATTTCTTAGCTTCAAACTCCCATATCTCGCGAACGGATTGAGATAACCCAAAAATTCCTGTTGCATCTGAAAGTAGAAACTCGCCCGATTACAACGGTATGTGTATTTTTTCCCTAGCCCATTCTGGTCAAGCGTTTGGAGCAGCAGAATTGTGAAAAATTTGTTGTCTTCTCAACCATTTCTTAGCTTCAAACTCCCATATCTCGCGAACGGATTGACCTAACCCAAAAATTCCAATGGCATCTGAAAGTAGACACTCGCCCGATTACAGCGGTATGTGTATTTTTTCCCTAGGCCATTCTGGTTAAGCGTTTGGAGCAGCAGAAGTGCGAAAAATTTTTTGCCCTCTCAACCATTTCTTGGCTTCAAACTCCCATATCTCGCGAACGGATTGACCTAACCCAAAAATTCCTATTGCATCTGAAAGTAGAAACTCGCCCGAATACAACGGTATGTGTATTTTTTCCCTAGGCCATTCTGGTTAAGCGTTTGGAGCAGCAGAAGTGCGAAAAATTTTTTGCCTTCTCAACCAGTTCTTGGCTTCAAACTTCCATATCTCGCGAACGGATTGACCTAACCCAAAAATTCCTATTGCATCTGAAAGTAGAAACTCGCCCGATTACAACGGTATGTGTATTTTCTCCCTAGGCCATTCCGGATAAGCGTTTGGAGCAGCAGAATGGCGAAAAATTTTTTGCCTTCTCAACCATTTCTTGGCTTCAAACTCCCATATCTCGCGAACGGATTGACCTAACCCAAAAATTCCTTTTGCATCTGAAAGTAGAAACTCGCCCGAATACAACGGTATGTGTATTTTTTCCCTAGGCCATTCTGGTTAAGCGTTTGGAGCAGCAGAAGTGCGAAGAATTTGTTGTCTTCTCAACCATTTCTTAGCTTCAAACTCCCATATCTCGCGAACGGATTGAGATAACCCAAAAATTCCTGTTGCATCTGAAAGTAGAAACTCGCCCGATTACAACGGTATGTGTATTTTTTCCCTAGGCCATTCTTGTGAAGCATTTGGAGCAGCAGAATTGCGAAAAATTTTTTGCCTCCTCAACCATTTCTTGGCTTCAAACTTCCATATCTCGCGAACGTATTGACCTGACCCAAAAATTCCTATTGCATCTGAAAGTAGAAACTCCCCCGATTACAACGGTATGTGTATTTTTTCCCTAGGCCATTCTGGTTATGCGTTTGGAGCAGCAGAACTGCGAAAAATTTGTTGTCTTTTCAACCATTTCTTAGCTTCAAACTCCCATATCTCGCGAACGGATTGACCTAACCCAATAATTCCCGTAGCGTCTGGAAGTAGAAACTCGCCCGAATACAACGGTATGTGTATTTTTTCCCTAAGCCATTCTGGTTAAGCGTTTGGAGCAGCAGAATTGCGAAAAATTTTTTGCGTTCTCAACCATTTCTTGGTTTCAAAGTCCCATATCTCGCGAACGGATTGACCTAACCCAAAAATTCCAATGGCATCTGAAAGTAGAAACTCGCCCGATTACAGCGGTATGTGTATTTTTTCCCTAGGCAATTCTGGTTATGCGTTTGGAGCAGCAGAACTGCGAAAAATTTGTTGTCTTCTCAACCATTTCTTAGCTTCAAACTCCCATATCTCGCGAACGGATTGACCTAACCCAAAAATTCCTGTAGCGTCTGGAAGTAGAAACTCGCCCGATTACAGCGGTATGTGTATTTTTTCCCTAGCCCATTCTGGTCAAGCGTTTGGAGCAGCAGAATTGCGAAAAATTTGTTGTCTTCTCAACCATTTCTTAGGTTCAAACTCCCATATCTCGCGAACCGATTGACCTAATCCAAAAATTCCTATTGCATCTGAAAGTAGAAACTCGCCCGATTACAACGGTATGTGTATTTTTTCCCTAGGCCATTCTGGTTAAGCGTTTGGAGCAGCAGAAGTGCGAAAAATTTTTTGCCTTCTCAACCATTTCTTTGCTTCAAACTCCCATATCTCGCGAACGGATTGACCTAACCCAAAAAATTCCTGTGGCGTCTGAAAGTAGAAACTCGCCCGATTACAACGGTATGTGTATTTTTTCCCTAGCCCATTCTGGTTAAGCGTTTGGATCAGCAGAATTGCGAAAAATTTTTTGCCTTCTCAACCATTTCTTGGCTTCAAACTCCCATATCTCGCGAACGGATTGACCTAACCCAAAAATTCCAATTGCATCTGAAAGTAGAAACTCGCCCGAATACAACGGTATGTGAATTTTTTCCCTAGGCCATTCTGGTTAAGCGTTTGGAGCAGCAGAAGTGCGAAAAATTTTTTGCCTTCTCAAACATTTCTTGGCTTCAAACTCCCATATCTCGCGAACGGATTGACCTAACCCAAAAATTTGTATTGCATCTGAAAGTAGAAACTCGCCCGAATACAACGGTATGTGAATTTTTTCCCTAGGCCATTCTGGTTAAGCGTTTGGAGCAGCAGAAGTGCGAAAAATTGTTTGCCTTCTCAACCATTTCTTGGATTCAAACTTCCATATCTCGCGAACGGATTGACCTAACCCAAAAATTCCTATTGCATCTGAAAGTAGAAACTCGCCCGATTACAACGGTATGTGTATTTTTTCCCTAGGCCATTCTGGATAAGCGTTTGGAGCAGCAGAATGGCGAAAAATTTTTTGCCTTCTCAACCATTTCTTGGCTTCAAACTCCCATATCTCGCGAACGGATTGACCTAACCCAAAAATTCCTATTGCATCTGAAAGTAGAAACTCGCCCGAATACAACGGTATGTGTATTTTTTCCCTAGGCCATTCTGGTTAAGCGTTTGGAGCAGCAGAAGTGCGAAGAATTTGTTGTCTTCTCAACCATTTCTTAGCTTCAAATTCCCATATCTCGCGAACGGATTGACCTAACCCAAAAATTCCTGTTGCATCTGAAAGTAGAAACTCGCCCGATTACAGCGGTATGTGTATTTTTTCCCGAGGCCATTCTGGATAAGGGTTTGGAGCAGCAGATTGGCGAAAAATTTTTTGCCTTCTCAAACATTTCTTGGCTTCAAACTCCCATATCTCGCGAACGGATTGACCTAACCCAAAAATTCCTATTGCATCTGAAAGTAGATACTCGCCCGATTACAACGGTATGTGTATTTTTTCCCTAGGCCATTCTGGATAAGCGTTTGGAGCAGCAGAATGGCGAAAAATTTTTTGCCTTCTCAACCATTTCTTGGCTTCAAACTCCCATATCTCGCGAACCGATTGACCTAACCCAAAAATTCCTATTGCATCTGAAAGTAGAAACTCGCCCGATTACAACGGTGTGTGTATTTTTTCCCTAGGCCATTCTGGTTAAGCGTTTGGAGCAGCAGAATTGCGGAAAATTTGTTGTCTTTTCAACCATTTCTTAGCTTCAAACTCGCATATCTCGCGAACGGATTGACCTTACCCAAAAATTCCTATTGCATCTGAAAGTAGAAACTAGCCCGATTACAACGGTATGTGTATTTTCTCCCTAGGCCATTCTGGTTAAGCGTTTGGAGCAGCAGAATTGCGAAAAATTTTTTGCCTTCTCAACCATTTCTTGGCTTCAAACTCCCATATCTCGCGAACGGGTTGACCTAACCCAAAAATTCCAATTGCATCTGAAAGTAGAAGCTCCCCCGATTACAACGGTATGTGTATTTTTTCCCTAGGCCATTCTGGTTAAGCGTTTGGAGCAGCAGAAGTGCGAAAAATTTTTTGCCTTCTCAACCATTTCTTGGCTTCAAACTCCCATATCTCGCGAACGGATTGACCTAACCCAAAAATTCCTATTGCACCTGAAAGTAGAAACTCGCCCGATTACAAAGGTATGTGTATTTTTTCCCTAGGCCATTCTGGTTAAGCGTTTGGAGCAGCAGAATTGCGAAAAATTTTTTGCCTTCTCAACCATTTCTTGGCTTCAAACTCCCATATCTCGCGAACGGATTGACCTAACCCAAAAATTCCTATTGCATCTGAAAGTAGAAACTCGCCCGAATACAACGGTATGTGTATTTTTTCCCTAGGCCATTCTGGTTAAGCGTTTGGAGCAGCAGAAGTGCGAAAAATTTTTTGCCTTCTCAACCAGTTCTTGGCTTCAAACTTCCATATCTCGCGAACGGATTGACCTAACCCAAAAATTCCTATTGCATCTGAAAGTAGAAACTCGCCCGATTACAACGGTATGTGTATTTTTTCCCTAGGCCATTCTGGATAAGCGTTTGGAGCAGCAGAATGGCGAAAAATTTTTTGCCTTCTCAACCATTTCTTGGCTTCAAACTCCCATATCTCGCGAACGGATTGACCTAACCCAAAAATTCCTATTGCATCTGAAAGTAGAAACTCGCCCGAATACAACGGTATGTGTATTTTTTCCCTAGGCCATTCTGGTTAAGCGTTTGGAGCAGCAGAAGTGCGAAGAATTTGTTGTCTTCTCAACCATTTCTTAGCTTCAAACTCCCATATCTCGCGAACGGATTGACCTAACCCAATAATTCCCGTAGCGTCTGGAAGTAGAAACTCGCCCGAATACAACGGTATGTGTATTTTTTCCCTAAGCCATTCTGGTTAAGCGTTTGGAGCAGCAGAATTGCGAAAAATTTTTTGCGTTCTCAACCATTTCTTGGTTTCAAAGTCCCATATCTCGCGAACGGATTGACCTAACCCAAAAATTCCTGTAGCGTCTGGAAGTAGAAACTCGCCCGATTACAACGGTATGTGTATTTTTGCCCTAGCCCATTCTGGTCAAGCGTTTGGAGCAGCAGAATTGTGAAAAATTTGTTGTCTTCTCAACCATTTCTTAGCTTCAAACTCCCATATCTCGCGAACGGATTGACCTAACCCAAAAATTCCAATGGCATCTGAAAGTAGAAACTCGCCCGATTACAGCGGTATGTGTATTTTTTCCCTAGGCCATTCTGGTTAAGCGTTTGGAGCAGCAGAAGTGCGAAAAATTTTTTGCCTTCTCAACCAGTTCTTGGCTTCAAACTTCCATATCTCGCGAACGGATTGACCTAACCCAAAAATTCCTATTGCATCTGAAAGTAGAAACTCGCCCGATTACAACGGTATGTGTATTTTTTCCCTAGGCCATTCTGGATAAGCGTTTGGAGCAGCAGAATGGCGAAAAATTTTTTGCCTTCTCAACCATTTCTTGGCTTCAAACTCCCATATCTCGCGAACGGATTGACCTAACCCAAAAATTCCTATTGCATCTGAAAGTAGAAACTCGCCCGAATACAACGGTATGTGTATTTTTTCCCTAGGCCATTCTGGTTAAGCGTTTGGAGGAGCAGAAGTGCGAAGAATTTGTTGTCTTCTCAACCATTTCTTAGCTTCAAACTCCCATATCTCGCGAACGGATTGAGATAACCCAAAAATTCCTGTTGCATCTGAAAGTAGAAACTCGCCCGATTACAACGGTATGTGTATTTTTTCCCTAGCCCATTCTGGTCAAGCGTTTGGAGCAGCAGAATTGTGAAAAATTTGTTGTCTTCTCAACCATTTCTTAGCTTCAAACTCCCATATCTCGCGAACGGATTGACCTAACCCAAAAATTCCAATGGCATCTGAAAGTAGACACTCGCCCGATTACAGCGGTATGTGTATTTTTTCCCTAGGCCATTCTGGTTAAGCGTTTGGAGCAGCAGAAGTGCGAAAAATTTTTTGCCCTCTCAACCATTTCTTGGCTTCAAACTCCCATATCTCGCGAACGGATTGACCTAACCCAAAAATTCCTATTGCATCTGAAAGTAGAAACTCGCCCAAATACAACGGTATGTGTATTTTTTCCCTAGGCCATTCTGGTTAAGCGTTTGGAGCAGCAGAAGTGCGAAAAATTTTTTGCCTTCTCAACCAGTTCTTGGCTTCAAACTTCCATATCTCGCGAACGGATTGACCTAACCCAAAAATTCCTATTGCATCTGAAAGTAGAAACTCGCCCGATTACAACGGTATGTGTATTTTTTCCCTAGGCCATTCTGGATAAGCGTTTGGAGCAGCAGAATGGCGAAAAATTTTTTGCCTTCTCAACCATTTCTTGGCTTCAAACTCCCATATCTCGCGAACGGATTGACCTAACCCAAAAATTCCTATTGCATCTGAAAGTAGAAACTCGCCCGAATACAACGGTATGTGTATTTTTTCCCTAGGCCATTCTGGTTAAGCGTTTGGAGCAGCAGAAGTGCGAAGAATTTGTTGTCTTCTCAACCATTTCTTAGCTTCAAACTCCCATATCTCGCGAACGGATTGAGATAACCCAAAAATTCCTGTTGCATCTGAAAGTAGAAACTCGCCCGATTACAACGGTATGTGTATTTTTTCCCTAGGCCATTCTTGTGAAGCATTTGGAGCAGCAGAATTGCGAAAAATTTTTTGCCTCCTCAACCATTTCTTGGCTTCAAACTTCCATATCTCGCGAACGGATTGACCTGACCCAAAAATTCCTATTGCATCTGAAAGTAGAAACTCCCCCGATTACAACGGTATGTGTATTTTTTCCCTAGGCCATTCTGGTTATGCGTTTGGAGCAGCAGAACTGCGAAAAATTTGTTGTCTTCTCAACCATTTCTTAGCTTCAAACTCCCATATCTCGCGAACGGATCGACCTAACCCAAAAATTCCAATGGCATCTGAAAGTAGAAACTCGCCCGATTACAGCGGTATGTGTATTTTTTCCCTAGGCAATTCTGGTTATGCGTTTGGAGCAGCAGAACTGCGAAAAATTTGTTGTCTTCTCAACCATTTCTTAGCTTCAAACTCCCATATCTCGCGAACGGATTGACCTAACCCAAAAATTCCTGTAGCGTCTGGAAGTAGAAACTCGCCCGATTACAGCGGTATGTGTATTTTTTCCCTAGCCCATTCTGGTCAAGCGTTTGGAGCAGCAGAATTGCGAAAAATTTGTTGTCTTCGCAACCATTTCTTAGCTTCAAACTCCCATATCTCGCGAACCGATTGACCTAATCCAAAAATTCCTATTGCATCTGAAAGTAGAAACTCGCCCGATTACAACGGTATGTGTATTTTTTCCCTAGGCCATTCTGGTTAAGCGTTTGGAGCAGCAGAAGTGCGAAAAATTTTTTGCCTTCTCAACCATTTCTTTGCTTCAAACTCCCATATCTCGCGAACGGATTGACCTAACCCAAAAAATTCCTGTGGCGTCTGAAAGTAGAAACTCGCCCGATTACAACGGTATGTGAATTTTTTCCCTAGGCCATTCTGGTTAAGCATTTGGAGCAGCAGAATTGCGAAAAATTTTTTGCCTCCTCAACCATTTCTTGGCTTCAAACTTCCATATCTCGCGAACGGATTGACCTGACCCAAAAATTCCTATTGCATCTGAAAGTAGAAACTCCCCCGATTACAACGGTATGTGTATTTTTTCCCTAGGCCATTCTGGTTATGCGTTTGGAGCAGCAGAACTGCGAAAAATTTGTTGTCTTTTCAACCATTTCTTAGCTTCAAACTCCCATATCTCGCGAACGGATTGACCTAACCCAATAATTCCCGTAGCGTCTGGAAGTAGAAACTCGCCCGAATACAACGGTATGTGTATTTTTTCCCTAAGCCATTCTGGTTAAGCGTTTGGAGCAGCAGAATTGCGAAAAATTTTTTGCGTTCTCAACCATTTCTTGGTTTCAAAGTCCCATATCTCGCGAACGGATTGACCTAACCCAAAAATTCCAATGGCATCTGAAAGTAGAAACTCGCCCGATTACAGCGGTATGTGTATTTTTTCCCTAGGCAATTCTGGTTATGCGTTTGGAGCAGCAGAACTGCGAAAAATTTGTTGTCTTCTCAACCATTTCTTAGCTTCAAACTCCCATATCTCGCGAACGGATTGACCTAACCCAAAAATTCCTGTAGCGTCTGGAAGTAGAAACTCGCCCGATTACAGCGGTATGTGTATTTTTTCCCTAGCCCATTCTGGTCAAGCGTTTGGAGCAGCAGAATTGCGAAAAATTTGTTGTCTTCTCAACCATTTCTTAGGTTCAAACTCCCATATCTCGCGAACCGATTGACCTAATCCAAAAATTCCTATTGCATCTGAAAGTAGAAACTCGCCCGATTACAACGGTATGTGTATTTTTACCCTAGGCCATTCTGGTTAAGCGTTTGGAGCAGCAGAAGTGCGAAAAATTTTTTGCCTTCTCAACCATTTCTTTGCTTCAAACTCCCATATCTCGCGAACGGATTGACCTAACCCAAAAAATTCCTGTGGCGTCTGAAAGTAGAAACTCGCCCGATTACAACGGTATGTGTATTTTTTCCCTAGCCCATTCTGGTTAAGCGTTTGTATCAGCAGAATTGCGAAAAATTTTTTGCCTTCTCAACCATTTCTTGGCTTCAAACTCCCATATCTCGCGAACGGATTGACCTAACCCAAAAATTCCTATTGCATCTGAAAGTAGAAACTCGCCCGAATACAACGGTATGTGTATTTTTTCCCTAGGCCATTCTGGTTAAGCGTTTGGAGCAGCAGAAGTGCGAAGAATTTGTTGTCTTCTCAACCATTTCTTAGCTTCAAATTCCCATATCTCGCGAACGGATTGACCTAACCCAAAAATTCCTGTTGCATCTGAAAGTAGAAACTCGCCCGATTACAGCGGTATGTGTATTTTTTCCCGAGGCCATTCTGGATAAGGGTTTGGAGCAGCAGATTGGCGAAAAATTTTTTGCCTTCTCAAACATTTCTTGGCTTCAAACTCCCATATCTCGCGAACGGATTGACCTAACCCAAAAATTCCTATTGCATCTGAAAGTAGATACTCGCCCGATTACAACGGTATGTGTATTTTTTCCCTAGGCCATTCTGGATAAGCGTTTGGAGCAGCAGAATGGCGAAAAATTTTTTGCCTTCTCAACCATTTCTTGGCTTCAAACTCCCATATCTCGCGAACGGATTGACCTAACCCAAAAATTCCTATTGCATCTGAAAGTAGAAACTCGCCCGATTACAACGGTGTGTGTATTTTTTCCCTAGGCCATTCTGGTTAAGCGTTTGGAGCAGCAGAATTGCGAAAAATTTGTTGTCTTTTCAACCATTTCTTAGCTTCAAACTCGCATATCTCGCGAACGGATTGACCTTACCCAAAAATTCCTATTGCATCTGAAAGTAGAAACTAGCCCGATTACAACGGTATGTGTATTTTCTCCCTAGGCCATTCTGGTTAAGCGTTTGGAGCAGCAGAATTGCGAAAAATTTTTTGCCTTCTCAACCATTTCTTGGCTTCAAACTCCCATATCTCGCGAACGGATTGACCTAACCCAAAAATTCCAATTGCATCTGAAAGTAGAAGCTCCCCCGATTACAACGGTATGTGTATTTTTTCCCTAGGCCATTCTGGTTAAGCGTTTGGAGCAGCAGAAGTGCGAAAAATTTTTTGCCTTCTCAACCATTTCTTGGCTTCAAACTCCCATTACTCGCGAACGGATTGACCTAACCCAAAAATTCCTATTGCACCTGAAAGTAGAAACTCGCCCGATTACAAAGGTATGTGTATTTTTTCCCTAGGCCATTCTGGTTAAGCGTTTGGAGCAGCAGAATTGCGAAAAATTTTTTGCCTTCTCAACCATTTCTTGGCTTCAAACTCCCATATCTCGCGAACGGATTGACCTAACCCAAAAATTCCTATTGCATCTGAAAGTAGAAACTCGCCCGAATACAACGGTATGTGTATTTTTTCCCTAGGCCATTCTGGTTAAGCGTTTGGAGCAGCAGAAGTGCGAAAAATTTTTTGCCTTCTCAACCAGTTCTTGGCTTCAAACTTCCATATCTCGCGAACGGATTGACCTAACCCAAAAATTCCTATTGCATCTGAAAGTAGAAACTCGCCCGATTACAACGGTATGTGTATTTTTTCCCTAGGCCATTCTGGATAAGCGTTTGGAGCAGCAGAATGGCGAAAAATTTTTTGCCTTCTCAACCATTTCTTGGCTTCAAACTCCCATATCTCGCGAACGGATTGACCTAACCCAAAAATTCCTATTGCATCTGAAAGTAGAAACTCGCCCGAATACAACGGTATGTGTATTTTTTCCCTAGGCCATTCTGGTTAAGCGTTTGGAGCAGCAGAAGTGCGAAGAATTTGTTGTCTTCTCAACCATTTCTTAGCTTCAAACTCCCATATCTCGCGAACGGATTGACCTAACCCAATAATTCCCGTAGCGTCTGGAAGTAGAAACTCGCCCGAATACAACGGTATGTGTATTTTTTCCCTAAGCCATTCTGGTTAAGCGTTTGGAGCAGCAGAATTGCGAAAAATTTTTTGCGTTCTCAACCATTTCTTGGTTTCAAAGTCCCATATCTCGCGAACGGATTGACCTAACCCAAAAATTCCTGTAGCGTCTGGAAGTAGAAACTCGCCCGATTACAACGGTATGTGTATTTTTGCCCTAGCCCATTCTGGTCAAGCGTTTGGAGCAGCAGAATTGTGAAAAATTTGTTGTCTTCTCAACCATTTCTTAGCTTCAAACTCCCATATCTCGCGAACGGATTGACCTAACCCAAAAATTCCAATGGCATCTGAAAGTAGAAACTCGCCCGATTACAGCGGTATGTGTATTTTTTCCCTAGGCCATTCTGGTTAAGCGTTTGGAGCAGCAGAAGTGCGAAAAATTTTTTGCCTTCTCAACCATTTCTTGGCTTCAAACTCCCATATCTCGCGAACGGATTGACCTAACCCAAAAATTCCTATTGCATCTGAAAGTAGAAACTCGCCCGAATACAACGGTATGTGTATTTTTTCCCTAGGCTATTCTGGTTAAGCGTTTGGAGCAGCAGAAGTGCGAAAAATTTTTTGCCTTCTCAACCAGTTCTTGGCTTCAAACTTCCATATCTCGCGAACGGATTGACCTAACCCAAAAATTCCTATTGCATCTGAAAGTAGAAACTCGCCCGATTACAACGGTATGTGTATTTTTTCCCTAGGCCATTCTGGATAAGCGTTTGGAGCAGCAGAATGGCGAAAAATTTTTTGCCTTCTCAACCATTTCTTGGCTTCAAACTCCCATATCTCGCGAACGGATTGACCTAACCCAAAAATTCCTATTGCATCTGAAAGTAGAAACTCGCCCGAATAGAACGGTATGTGTATTTTTTCCCTAGGCCATTCTGGTTAAGCGTTTGGAGCAGCAGAAGTGCGAAGAATTTGTTGTCTTCTCAACCATTTCTTAGCTTCAAACTCCCATATCTCGCGAACGGATTGAGATAACCCAAAAATTCCTATTGCATCTGAAAGTAGAAACTCCCCCGATTACAACGGTATGTGTATTTTTTCCCTAGGCCATTCTGGTTATGCGTTTGGAGCAGCAGAACTGCGAAAAATTTGTTGTCTTTTCAACCATTTCTTAGCTTCAAACTCCCATATCTCGCGAACGGATTGACCTAACCCAATAATTCCCGTAGCGTCTGGAAGTAGAAACTCGCCCGAATACAACGGTATGTGTATTTTTTCCCTAAGCCATTCTGGTTAAGCGTTTGGAGCAGCAGAATTGCGAAAAATTTTTTGCGTTCTCAACCATTTCTTGGTTTCAAAGTCCCATATCTCGCGAACGGATTGACCTAACCCAAAAATTCCTGTAGCGTCTGGAAGTAGAAACTCGCCCGATTACAACGGTATGTGTATTTTTGCCCTAGCCCATTCTGGTCAAGCGTTTGGAGCAGCAGAATTGTGAAAAATTTGTTGTCTTCTCAACCATTTCTTAGCTTCAAACTCCCATATCTCGCGAACGGATTGACCTAACCCAAAAATTCCAATGGCATCTGAAAGTAGAAACTCGCCCGATTACAGCGGTATGTGTATTTTTTCCCTAGGCAATTCTGGTTATGCGTTTGGAGCAGCAGAACTGCGAAAAATTTGTTGTCTTCTCAACCATTTCTTAGCTTCAAACTCCCATATCTCGCGAACGGATTGACCTAACCCAAAAATTCCTGTAGCGTCTGGAAGTAGAAACTCGCCCGATTACAGCGGTATGTGTATTTTTTCCCTAGCCCATTCTGGTCAAGCGTTTGGAGCAGCAGAATTGCGAAAAATTTGTTGTCTTCTCAACCATTTCTTAGCTTCAAACTCCCATATCTCGCGAACCGATTGACCTAATCCAAAAATTCCTATTGCATCTGAAAGTAGAAACTCGCCCGATTACAACGGTATGTGTATTTTTTCCCTAGGCCATTCTGGTTAAGCGTTTGGAGCAGCAGAAGTGCGAAAAATTTTTTGCCTTCTCAACCATTTCTTTGCTTCAAGCTCCCATATCTCGCGAACGGATTGACCTAACCCAAAAAATTCCTGTGGCGTCTGAAAGTAGAAACTCGCCCGATTACAACGGTATGTGTATTTTTTCCCTAGCCCATTCTGGTTAAGCGTTTGGATCAGCAGAATTGCGAAAAATTTGTTGTCTTCTCAACCATTTCTTAGTTTCAAAGTCCCATATCTCGCGAACGGATTGACCAAACCCAAAAATTTCTGCTGCGTCTGAAAGTAGAAACTCGCCCGATTACAACTGTATGCGTATTTTTTCCCTAGGCCATTCTGGTTAAGCGTTTGGAGCAGCAGAATTGCGAAAAATTTGTTGTCTTCTCAACCATTTCTTAGCTTCAAACTCGCATATTTCGCGAACGGATTGAACTAACCCAAAAATTCCTATTGCATCTGAAAGTAGAAACTAGCCCGATTACAACGGTATCTGTATTTTCTCCCTAGAGAAAAATTTTTTGCCTTCTCAACCATCTCTTGGCTTCAAACTCCCATATCTCGCGAACGGATTGACCTAACCCAAAAATTCCTATTGCATCTGAAAGTAGAAACTCGCACGATTACAGCGGTATGTGTATTTTTTCCCTAGGCCATTCTGGTTAAGCGTTTGCAGCAGCAGAATTGCGAAAAATTTTTTGACTTCTCAACCATTTCTTGGCTTCAAACTCCCATATCTCGCGAACGGACTGACCTAACCCAAATATTCCTGTTGCATCTGAAAGTAGAAACTCGCCCGAATACAACGGTATGTGTATTTTTTCCCTAGGCCATTCTGGTTAAGCGTTTGGAGCAGCAGAAGTGCGAAAAATTTTTTGCCTTCTCAACCAGTTCTTGGCTTCAAACTTCCATATCTCGCGAACGGATTGACCTAACCCAAAAATTCCTATTGCATCTGAAAGTAGAAACTCGCCCGATTACAACGGTATGTGTATTTTTTCCCTAGGCCATTCTGGATAAGCGTTTGGAGCAGCAGAATGGCGAAAAATTTTTTGCCTTCTCAACCATTTCTTGGCTTCAAACTCCCATATCTCGCGAACGGATTGTCCTAACCCAAAAATTCCTATTGCATCTGAAAGTAGAAACTCGCCCGAATACAACGGTATGTGTATTTTTTCCCTAGGCCATTCTGGTTAAGCGTTTGGAGCAGCAGAAGTGCGAAGAATTTGTTGTCTTCTCAACCATTTCTTAGCTTCAAACTCCCATATCTCGCGAACGGATTGAGATAACCCAATAATTCCCGTAGCGTCTGGAAGTAGAAACTCGCCCGAATACAACGTTATGTGTATTTTTTCCCTAAGCCATTCTGGTTAATCGTTTGGAGCAGCAGAATTGCGAAAAATTTTTTGCGTTCTCAACCATTTCTTGGTTTCAAAGTCCCATATCTCGCGAACGGATTGACCTAACCCAAAAATTCCTGTAGCGTCTGGAAGTAGAAACTCGCCCGATTACAACGGTATGTGTATTTTTGCCCTAGCCCATTCAGGTCAAGCGTTTGGAGCAGCAGAATTGTGAAAAATTTGTTGTCTTCTCAACCATTTCTTAGCTTCAAACTCCCATATCTCGCGAACGGATTGACCTAACCCAAAAATTCCAATGGCATCTGAAAGTAGAAACTCGTCCGATTACAGCGGTATGTGTATTTTTTCCCTAGGCAATTCTGGTTATGCGTTTGGAGCAGCAGAAGTGCGAAAAATTTGTTGTCTTCTCAACCATTTCTTAGCTTCAAACTCCCATATCTCGCGAACGGATTGACCTAACCCAAAAATTCCTGTAGCGTCTGGAAGTAGAAACTCGCCCGATTACAGCGGTATGTGTATTTTTTCCCTAGCCCATTCTGGTCAAGCGTTTGGAGCAGCAGAATTGCGAAAAATTTGTAGTCTTCTCAACCATTTCTTAGCTTCAAACTCCCATATCTCGCGAACGGATTGACCTAATCCAAAAATTCCTATTGCATCTGAAAGTAGAAACTCGCCCGATTACAACGGTATGTGTATTTTTTCCCTAGGCCATTCTGGTTAAGCGTTTGGAGCAGCAGAAGTGCGAAAAATTTTTTGCCTTCTCAACCATTTCTTTGCTTCAAACTCCCATATCTCGCGAACGGATTGACCTAACCCAAAAATTCCTGTGGCGTCTGAAAGTAGAAACTCGCCCGATTACAACGGTATGTGTATTTTTTCCCTAGCCCATTCTGGTTAAGCGTTTGGATCAGCAGAATTGCGAAAAATTTGTTGTCTTCTCAACCATTTCTTAGTTTCAAAGTCCCATATCTCGCGAACGGATTGACCAAACCCAAAAATTCCTGCTGCGTCTGAAAGTAGAAACTCGCCCGATTACAACTGTATGCGTATTTTTTCCCTAGGCCATTCTGGTTAAGCGTTTGGAGCAGCAGAATTGCGAAAAATTTGTTGTCTTCTCAACCATTTCTTAGCTTCAAACTCGCATATCTCGCGAACGGATTGAACTAACCCAAAAATTCCTATTGCATCTGAAAGTAGAAACTAGCCCGATTACAACGGTATCTGTATTTTCTCCCTAGAGAAAAATTTTTTGCCTTCTCAACCATCTCTTGGATTCAAACTCCCATATCTCGCGAACGGATTGACCTAACCCAAAAATTCCTATTGCATCTGAAAGTAGAAACTCGCCCGATTACAGCGGTATGTGTATTTTTTCCCTAGGCCATTCTGGTTAAGCGTTTGCAGCAGCAGAATTGCGAAAAATTTTTTGACTTCTCAACCATTTCTTGGCTTCAAACTCCCATATCTCGTGAACGGATTGACCTAACCCAAAAATTCCTGTTGCGTCTGAAAGAAGAAACTCGCCCGATTACAACGGTATGTGTATTTTTTCCCTAGGCCATTCTGGTTAAGCGTTCGGAGCAGCAGAATTGCGAAAAATTTGTTGTCTTCTCAACCATTTCTTAGTTTCAAAGTCCCATATCTCGCGAACGGATTGACCAAACCCAAAAATTCCTGCTGCGTCTGAAAGTAGAAACTCGCCCGATTACAACTGTATGCGTATTTTTTCCCTAGGCCATTCTGGTTAAGCGTTTGGAGCAGCAGAATTGCGAAAAATTTGTTGTCTTCTCAACCATTTCTTAGCTTCAAACTCGCATATCTCGCGAACGGATTGAACTAACCCAAAAATTCCTATTGCATCTGAAAGTAGAAACTAGCCCGATTACAACGGTATCTGTGTTTTCTCCCTAGAGAAAAATTTTTTGCCTTCTCAACCATCTCTTGGCTTCAAACTCCCATATCTCGCGAACGGATTGACCTAACCCAAAAATTCCTATTGCATCTGAAAGTAGAAACTCGCCCGATTACAGCGGTATGTGTACTTTTTCCCTAGGCCATTCTGGTTAAGCGTTTGCAGCAGCAGAATTGCGAAAAATGTTTTGACTTCTCAACCATTTCTTGGCTTCAAACTCCCATATCTCGCGAACGGACTGACCTAACCCAAATATTCCTGTTGCATCTGAAAGTAGAAACTCGTCCGATTACAACGATATGTGTATTTTTTCCCTAGGCCATTCTGGTTAAGCGTTTGGAGCAGCAGAATTGCGAAAAATTTTTTGCCTTCTCATCCATTTCTTGGATTCAAACTCCCATATCTCGCGAACGGATTGACCTAACCCAAAAATTCCTGTTGCGTCTGAAAGAAGAAACTCGCCCGATTACAACGGTATGTGTATTTTTTCCCTAGGCCATTCTGGTTAAGCGTTCGGAGCAGCAGAATTGCGAAAAATTTTTTGCCTTCGCATCCATTTCTTGGATTCAAACTCCCATATCTCGCGAACGGATTGACCTAACCCAAAAATTCCTGTTGCGTCTGAAAGTAGAAACTCGCCCGATTACAACGGTATGTGTATTTTTTCCCTAGGCCATTCTGTTTAAGCGTTTGGAGCAGCAGAATTGCGAAAAATTTTTTGCCTTCTCAACCATTTCTTGGCTTCAAACTTCCATATCTCGCGAACGGATTGACCTAACCCAAAAATACCTATTGCATCTGAAAGTAGAAACTCGCCCGATTACAGCGGTATGTGTATTTTTTCCCGAGGCCATTCTGGTTAAGCGTTTGGAGCAGCAGAATTGCGATAAATTTGTTGTCTTTTCAACCATTTCTTAGCTTCAAACTCGCATATCTCGCGAACGGATTGACCTAACCCAAAAATTCCAATTGCATCTGAAAGTAGAAGCTCCCCCGAGAACGGTATGTGTATTTTTTCCCTAGGCCATTCTGGTTAAGCGTTTGGAGCAGCAGAAGTGCGAAAAATTTTTTGCCTTCTCAACCATTTCTTGGCTTCAAACTCCCATATATCGCGAACGGATTGACCTAACCCAAAAATTCCTATTGCACCTGAAAGTAGAAACTCGCCCGAATACAAAGGTATGTGTATTTTTTCCCCAGGCCATTCTGGATAAGCGTTTGGAGCAGCAGAATGGCGAAAAATTTTTTGCCTTCTCAACCATTTCTTGGCTTCAAACTCCCATATCTCGCGAACGGATTGACCTAACACAAAAATTCCTATTGCATCTGAAAGTAGAAACTCGCCCGAACACAACGGTATGTGTATTTTTTCCCTAGGCCATTCTGGTTAAGCGTTTGGAGCAGCAGAAGTGCGAAAAATTTTTTGCCCTCTCAACCATTTCTTGGCTTCAAACTTCCATATCTCGCGAACGGATTGACCTAACCCAAAAATTCCTATTGCATCTGAAAGTAGAAACTCGCCCGATTACAACGGTATGTGTATTTTTTCCCCTAGGCCATTCTGGTTAAGCGTTTGGAGCAGCAGAAGTGCGAAGAATTTGTTGTCTTCTCAACCATTTCTTAGCTTCAAACTCCCATATCTCGCGAACGGATTGAGCTAACCCAAAAATTCCTGTTGCATCTGAAAGTAGAAACTCGCCCGATTACAACGGTATGTTTTTTTTTCCCTAGGCCATTCTTGTGAAGCGTTTGGAGCAGCAGAATTGCGAAAAATTTTTTGCCTCCTCAACCATTTCTTGGCTTCAAACTTCCATATCTCGCGAACGGATTGACCTAACCCAATAATTCCTATTGCATCTGAAAGTAGAAACTCGCCCGAATACAACGGTATGTGTATTTTTTCCCCTAGGCCATTCTGGTTAAGCGTTTGGAGCAGCAGAAGTGCGAAGAATTTGTTGTCTTCTCAACCATTTCTTAGCTTCAAACTCCCATATCTCGCGAACGGATTGAGCTAACCCAAAAATTCCTGTTGCATCTGAAAGTAGAAACTCGCCCGATTACAACGGTATGTGTATTTTTTCCCTAGGCCATTCTTGTGAAGCGTTTGGAGCAGCAGAATTGCGAAAAATTTTTTGCCTCCTCAACCATTTCTTGGCTTCAAACTTCCATATCTCGCGAACGGATTGACCTAACCAAATAATTCCTATTGCATCTGAAAGTAGAAACTCCCCCGATTACAAGGGTATGTGTATTTTTTCCCTAGGCCATTCTGGTTATGCGTTTGGAGCAGCAGAACTGCGAAAAATTTGTTGTCTTCTCAACCATTTCTTAGCTTCAAACTCCCATATCTCGCGAACGGATTGACCTAACCCAATAATTCCTGTAGCGTCTGGAAGTAGAAACTCGCCGGAATACAACGGTATGTGTATTTTTTCCCTAAGCCATTCTGGTTAAGCGTTTGGAGCAGCAGAATTGCGAAAAATTTTTTGCGTTCTCAACCATTTCTTGGTTTCAAAGTCCCATATCTCGCGAACGGATTGACCTAACCCAAAAATTCCTGTAGCGTCTGGAAGTAGAAACTCGCCCGATTACAACGGTATGTGTATTTTTGCCCTAGCCCATTCTGGTCAAGCGTTTGGAGCAGCAGAATTGTGAAAAATTTGTTGTCTTCTCAACCATTTCTTAGCTTCAAACTCCCATATCTCGCGAACGGATTGACCTAACCCAAAAATTCCTATTGCATCTGAAAGTAGAAACTCGCCCGATTACAACGGTATGTGTATTTTTTCCCTAGGCCATTCTGGTTAAGCGTTTGGAGCAGCAGAAGTGCGAAAAATTTGTTGTCTTCTCAACCATTTCTTGGCTTCAAACTCCCATATCTCGCGAACGGATTGACCTAACCCAAAAATTCCTGTTGCGTCTGAAAGTAGAAACTCGCCCGATTACAGCGGTATGTGTATTTTTTCCCTAGCCCATTCTGGTTAAGCGTTTGGAGCAGCAGAATAGCGAAAAATTTTTTGCCTTCTCAACCATTTCTTGGCTTCAAACTCCCATATCTCGCGAACGGATTGACCTAACCCAAAAATTCCTGTGGCGTCTGAAAGTAGAAACTCGCCCGATTACAACTGTATGCGTATTTTTTCCCTAGGCCATTCTGGTCAAGCGTTTGGAGCAGCAGAATTGCGAAAAATTTGTTGTCTTCTCAACCATTTCTTAGCTTCAAACTCCCATATCTCGCGAACGGATTGACCTAATCCAAAAATTCCTATTGCATCTGAAAGTAGAAACTCGCCCGATTACAACGGTATGTGTATTTTTTCCCTAGGCCATTCTGGTTAAGCGTTTGGAGCAGCAGAAGTGCGAAAAATTTTTTGCCTTCTCAACCATTTCTTTGCTTCAAACTCCCATATCTCGCGAACGGATTGACCTAACCCAAAAATTCCTGTGGCGTCTGAAAGTAGAAACTCGCCCGATTACAACGGTATGTGTATTTTTTCCCTAGCCCATTCTGGTTAAGCGTTTGGATCAGCAGAATTGCGAAAAATTTGTTGTCTTCTCAACCATTTCTTAGTTTCAAAGTCCCATATCTCGCGAACGGATTGACCAAACCCAAAAATTCCTGCTGCGTCTGAAAGTAGAAACTCGCCCGATTACAACTGTATGCGTATTTTTTCCCTAGGCCTTTCTGGTTAAGCGTTTGGAGCAGCAGAATTGCGAAAAATTTGTTGTCTTCTCAACCATTTCTTAGCTTCAAACTCGCATATCTCGCGAACGGATTGAACTAACCCAAAAATTCCTATTGCATCTGAAAGTAGAAACTAGCCCGATTACAACGGTATCTGTATTTTCTCCCTAGAGAAAAATTTTTTGCCTTCTCAACCATCTCTTGGATTCAAACTCCCATATCTCGCGAACGGATTGACCTAACCCAAAAATTCCTATTGCATCTGAAAGTAGAAACTCGCCCGATTACAGCGGTATGTGTATTTTTTCCCTAGGCCATTCTGGTTAAGCGTTTGCAGCAGCAGAATTGCGAAAAATTTTTTGACTTCTCAACCATTTCTTGGCTTCAAACTCCCATATCTCGCGAACGGATTGACCTAACCCAAAAATTCCTATTGCATCTGAAAGTAGAAACTCGCCCGATTACAGCGGTATGTGTATTTTTTCCCTAGGCCATTCTGGTTAAGCGTTTGCAGCAGCAGAATTGCGAAAAATTTTTTGACTTCTCAACCATTTCTTGGCTTCAAACTCCCATATCTCGTGAACGGATTGACCTAACCCAAAAATTCCTGTTGCGTCTGAAAGAAGAAACTCGCCCGATTACAACGGTATGTGTATTTTTTCCCTAGGCCATTCTGGTTAAGCGTTCGGAGCAGCAGAATTGCGAAAAATTTGTTGTCTTCTCAACCATTTCTTAGTTTCAAAGTCCCATATCTCGCGAACGGATTGACCAAACCCAAAAATTCCTGCTGCGTCTGAAAGTAGAAACTCGCCCGATTACAACTGTATGCGTATTTTTTCCCTAGGCCATTCTGGATAAGCGTTTGGAGCAGCAGAATTGCGAAAAATTTGTTGTCTTCTCAACCATTTCTTAGCTTCAAACTCGCATATCTCGCGAACGGATTGAACTAACCCAAAAATTCCTATTGCATCTGAAAGTAGAAACTAGCCCGATTACAACGGTATCTGTATTTTCTCCCTAGAGAAAAATTTTTTGCCTTCTCAACCATCTCTTGGCTTCAAACTCCCATATCTCGCGAACGGATTGACCTAACCCAAAAATTCCTATTGCATCTGAAAGTAGAAACTCGCCCGATTACAGCGGTATGTGTATTTTTTCCCTAGGCCATTCTGGTTAAGCGTTTGCAGCAGCAGAATTGCGAAAAATTTTTTGACTTCTCAACCATTTCTTGGCTTCAAACTCCCATATCTCGCGAACGGACTGACCTAACCCAAATATTCCTGTTGCATCTGAAAGTAGAAACTCGTCCGATTACAACGATATGTGTATTTTTTCCCTAGGCCATTCTGGTTAAGCGTTTGGAGCAGCAGAATTGCGAAAAATTTTTTGCCTTCTCATCCATTTCTTGGATTCAAACTCCCATATCTCGCGAACGGATTGACCTAACCCAAAAATTCCTGTTGCGTCTGAAAGAAGAAACTCGCCCGATTACAACGGTATGTGTATTTTTTCCCTAGGCCATTCTGGTTAAGCGTTCGGAGCAGCAGAATTGCGAAAAATTTTTTGCCTTCGCATCCATTTCTTGGATTCAAACTCCCATATCTCGCGAACGGATTGACCTAACCCAAAAATTCCTGTTGCGTCTGAAAGTAGAAACTCGCCCGATTACAACGGTATGTGTATTTTTTCCCTAGGCCATTCTGTTTAAGCGTTTGGAGCAGCAGAATTGCGAAAAATTTTTTGCCTTCTCAACCATTTCTTGGCTTCAAACTTCCATATCTCGCGAACGGATTGACCTAACCCAAAAATACCTATTGCATCTGAAAGTAGAAACTCGCCCGATTACAGCGGTATGTGTATTTTTTCCCGAGGCCATTCTGGTTAAGCGTTTGGAGCAGCAGAATTGCGATAAATTTGTTGTCTTTTCAACCATTTCTTAGCTTCAAACTCGCATATCTCGCGAACGGATTGACCTAACCCAAAAATTCCAATTGCATCTGAAAGTAGAAGCTCCCCCGAGAACGGTATGTGTATTTTTTCCCTAGGCCATTCTGGTTAAGCGTTTGGAGCAGCAGAAGTGCGAAAAATTTTTTGCCTTCTCAACCATTTCTTGGCTTCAAACTCCCATATATGGCGAACGGATTGACCTAACCCAAAAATTCCTATTGCACCTGAAAGTAGAAACTCGCCCGATTACAAAGGTATGTGTATTTTTTCCCCAGGCCATTCTGGATAAGCGTTTGGAGCAGCAGAATGGCGAAAAATTTTTTGCCTTCTCAACCATTTCTTGGCTTCAAACTCCCATATCTCGCGAACGGATTGACCTAACCCAAAAATTCCTATTGCATCTGAAAGTAGAAACTCGCCCGAACACAACGGTATGTGTATTTTTTCCCTAGGCCATTCTGGTTAAGCGTTTGGAGCAGCAGAAGTGCGAAAAATTTTTTGCCCTCTCAACCATTTCTTGGCTTCAAACTTCCATATCTCGCGAACGGATTGACCTAACCCAAAAATTCCTATTGCATCTGAAAGTAGAAACTCGCCCGATTACAACGGTATGTGTATTTTTTCCCTAGGCCATTCTGGATAAGCGTTTGGAGCAGCAGAATGGCGAAAAATTTTTTGCCTTCTCAACCATTTCTTGGCTTCAAACTCCCATATCTCGCGAACGCATTGACCTAACCCAAAAATTCCTATTGCATCTGAAAGTAGAAACTCGCCCGAATACAACGGTATGTGTATTTTTTCCCCTAGGCCATTCTGGTTAAGCGTTTGGAGCAGCAGAAGTGCGAAGAATTTGTTGTCTTCTCAACCATTTCTTAGCTTCAAACTCCCATATCTCGCGAACGGATTGAGCTAACCCAAAAATTCCTGTTGCATCTGAAAGTAGAAACTCGCCCGATTACAACGATATGTGTATTTTGTCCCTAGGCCATTCTTGTGAAGCGTTTGGAGCAGCAGAATTGCGAAAAATTTTTTGCCTCCTCAACCATTTCTTGGCTTCAAACTTCCATATCTCGCGAACGGATTGACCTAACCCAATAATTCCTATTGCATCTGAAAGTAGAAACTCCCCCGATTACAACGGTATGTGTATTTTTTCCCTAGGCCATTCTGGTTATGCGTTTGGAGCAGCAGAACTGCGAAAAATTTGTTGTCTTCTCAACCATTTCTTAGCTTCAAACTCCCATATCTCGCGAACGGATTGACCTAACCCAATAATTCCTGTAGCGTCTGGAAGTAGAAACTCGCCGGAATACAACGGTATGTGTATTTTTTCCCTAAGCCATTCTGGTTAAGCGTTTGGAGCAGCAGAATTGCGAAAAATTTTTTGCGTTCTCAACCATTTCTTGGTTTCAAAGTCCCATATCTCGCGAACGGATTGACCAAACCCAAAAATTCCTGCTGCGTCTGAAAGTAGAAACTCGCCCGATTACAACTGTATGCGTATTTTTTCCCTAGGCCATTCTGGTTAAGCGTTTGGAGCAGCAGAATTGCGAAAAATTTGTTGTCATCTCAACCATTTCTTAGCTTCAAACTCGCATATCTCGCGAACGGATTGAACTAACCCAAAAATTCCTATTGCATCTGAAAGTAGAAACTAGCCCGATTACAACGGTATCTGTATTTTCTCCCTAGAGAAAAATTTTTTGCCTTCTCAACCATCTCTTGGCTTCAAACTCCCATACCTCGCGAACGGATTGACCTAACCCAAAAATTCCTATTGCATCTGAAAGTAGAAACTCGCCCGATTACAGCGGTATGTGTATTTTTTCCCTAGGCCATTCTGGTTAAGCGTTTGCAGCAGCAGAATTGCGAAAAATTTTTTGACTTCTCAACCATTTCTTGGCTTCAAACTCCCATATCTCGCGAACGGACTGACCTAACCCAAATATTCCTGTTGCATCTGAAAGTAGAAACTCGTCCGATTACAACGATATGTGTATTTTTTCCCTAGGCCATTCTGGTTAAGCGTTTGGAGCAGCAGAATTGCGAAAAATTTTTTGCCTTCTCATCCATTTCTTGGATTCAAACTCCCATATCTCGCGAACGGATTGACCTAACCCAAAAATTCCTGTTGCGTCTGAAAGAAGAAACTCGCCCGATTACAACGGTATGTGTATTTTTTCCCTAGGCCATTCTGGTTAAGCGTTCGGAGCAGCAGAATTGCGAAAAATTTTTTGCCTTCGCATCCATTTCTTGGATTCAAACTCCCATATCTCGCGAACGGATTGACCTAACCCAAAAATTCCTGTTGCGTCTGAAAGTAGAAACTCGCCCGATTACAACGGTATGTGTATTTTTTCCCTAGGCCATTCTGTTTAAGCGTTTGGAGCAGCAGAATTGCGAAAAATTTTTTGCCTTCTCAACCATTTCTTGGCTTCAAACTTCCATATCTCGCGAACGGATTGACCTAACCCAAAAATACCTATTGCATCTGAAAGTAGAAACTCGCCCGATTACAGCGGTATGTGTATTTTTTCCCGAGGCCATTCTGGTTAAGCGTTTGGAGCAGCAGAATTGCGATAAATTTGTTGTCTTTTCAACCATTTCTTAGCTTCAAACTCGCATATCTCGCGAACGGATTGACCTAACCCAAAAATTCCAATTGCATCTGAAAGTAGAAGCTCCCCCGAGAACGGTATGTGTATTTTTTCCCTAGGCCATTCTGGTTAAGCGTTTGGAGCAGCAGAAGTGCGAAAAATTTTTTGCCTTCTCAACCATTTCTTGGCTTCAAACTCCCATATATCGCGAACGGATTGACCTAACCCAAAAATTCCTATTGCACCTGAAAGTAGAAACTCGCCCGATTACAAAGGTATGTGTATTTTTTCCCCAGGCCATTCTGGATAAGCGTTTGGAGCAGCAGAATGGCGAAAAATTTTTTGCCTTCTCAACCATTTCTTGGCTTCAAACTCCCATATCTCGCGAACGGATTGACCTAACCCAAAAATTCCTATTGCATCTGAAAGTAGAAACTCGCCCGAACACAACGGTATGTGTATTTTTTCCCTAGGCCATTCTGGTTAAGCGTTTGGAGCAGCAGAAGTGCGAAAAATTTTTTGCCCTCTCAACCATTTCTTGGCTTCAAACTTCCATATCTCGCGAACGGATTGACCTAACCCAAAAATTCCTATTGCATCTGAAAGTAGAAACTCGCCCGATTACAACGGTATGTGTATTTTTTCCCTAGGCCATTCTGGATAAGCGTTTGGAGCAGCAGAATGGCGAAAAATTTTTTGCCTTCTCAACCATTTCTTGGCTTCAAACTCCCATATCTCGCGAACGCATTGACCTAACCCAAAAATTCCTATTGCATCTGAAAGTAGAAACTCGCCCGAATACAACGGTATGTGTATTTTTTCCCCTAGGCCATTCTGGTTAAGCGTTTGGAGCAGCAGAAGTGCGAAGAATTTGTTGTCTTCTCAACCATTTCTTAGCTTCAAACTCCCATATCTCGCGAACGGATTGAGCTAACCCAAAAATTCCTGTTGCATCTGAAAGTAGAAACTCGCCCGATTACAACGATATGTGTATTTTGTCCCTAGGCCATTCTTGTGAAGCGTTTGGAGCAGCAGAATTGCGAAAAATTTTTTGCCTCCTCAACCATTTCTTGGCTTCAAACTTCCATATCTCGCGAACGGATTGACCTAACCCAATAATTCCTATTGCATCTGAAAGTAGAAACTCCCCCGATTACAACGGTATGTGTATTTTTTCCCTAGGCCATTCTGGTTATGCGTTTGGAGCAGCAGAACTGCGAAAAATTTGTTGTCTTCTCAACCATTTCTTAGCTTCAAACTCCCATATCTCGCGAACGGATTGACCTAACCCAATAATTCCTGTAGCGTCTGGAAGTAGAAACTCGCCGGAATACAACGGTATGTGTATTTTTTCCCTAAGCCATTCTGGTTAAGCGTTTGGAGCAGCAGAATTGCGAAAAATTTTTTGCGTTCTCAACCATTTCTTGGTTTCAAAGTCCCATATCTCGCGAACGGATTGACCTAACCCAAAAATTGCTGTAGCGTCTGGAAGTAGAAACTCGCCCGATTACAACGGTATGTGTATTTTTGCCCTAGCCCATTCTGGTCAAGCGTTTGGAGCAGCAGAATTGTGAAAAATTTGTTGTCTTCTCAACCATTTCTTAGCTTCAAACTCCCATATCTCGCGAACGGATTGACCTAACCCAAAAATTCCTATTGCATCTGAAAGTAGAAACTCGCCCGATTACAACGGTATGTGTATTTTTTCCCTAGGCCATTCTGGTTAAGCGTTTGGAGCAGCAGAAGTGCGAAAAATTTGTTGTCTTCTCAACCATTTCTTGGCTTCAAACTCCCATATCTCGCGAACGGATTGACCTAACCCAAAAATTCCTGTTGTGTCTGAAAGTAGAAACTCGCCCGATTACAGCGGTATGTGTATTTTTTCCCTAGCCCATTCTGGTTAAGCGTTTGGAGCAGCAGAATAGCGAAAAATTTTTTGCCTTCTCAACCATTTCTTGGCTTCAAACTCCCATATCTCGCGAACGGATTGACCTAACCCAAAAATTCCAATGGCATCTGAAAGTAGAAACTCGCCCGATTACAGCGGTATGTGTATTTTTTCCCTAGGCAATTCTGGTTATGCGTTTGGAGCAGCAGAACTGCGAAAAATTTGTTGTCTTCTCAACCATTTCTTAGCTTCAAACTCCCATATCTCGCGAACGGATTGACCTAACCCAAAAATTCCTGTAGCGTCTGGAAGTAGAAACTCGCCCGATTACAGCGGTATGTGTATTTTTTCCCTAGCCCATTCTGGTCAAGCGTTTGGAGCAGCAGAATTGCGAAAAATTTTTTGCCTTCTCAACCATTTCTTGGCTTCAAACTCCCACATCTCGCGAACGGATTGACCTAACCCAAAAATTCCAATGGCATCTGAAAGTAGAAACTCGCCCGATTACAGCGGTATGTGTATTTTTTCCCTAGGCCATTCTGGTTAAGCGTTTGGAGGAGCAGAAATGCGAAAAAGTTTTTGCCTTCTCAACCATTTCTTTGCTTCAAACTCCCATATCTCGCGAACGGATTGATCTAACCCAAAAATTCCTGTGGCGTCTGAAAGTAGAAACTCGCCCGATTACAACGGTATGTGTATTTTTTCCCTAGCCCATTCTGGTTAAGCGTTTGGATCAGCAGAATTGCGAAAAATTTTTTGCCTTCTCAACCATTTCTTGGCTTCAAACTCCCATATCTCGCGAACGGATTGACCTAACCCAAAAATTCCTATTGCATCTGAAAGTAGAAACTCGCCCGATTACAACGGTATGTGTATTTTTTCCTTAGGCCATTCTGGTTAAGCGTTTGGAGCAGCAGAAATGCGAAAAATTTTTTGCCTTCTCAACCATTTCTTTGCTTCAAACTCCCATATCTCGCGAACGGATTGACCTAACCCAAAAATTCCTGTGGCGTCTGAAAGTAGAAACTCGCCCGATTACAACGGTATGTGTATTTTTTCCCTAGGCCATTCTGGATAAGCGTTTGGAGCAGCAGAAGTGCGAAAAATTTTTTGCCTTCTCAACCATTTCTTGGCTTCAAACCCCCATATCTAGCGAACGGATTGAGCTAACCCAAAAATTCCTGTTGCATCTGAAAGTAGAAACTCGCCCGAATACAACGGTATGTGTATTTTTTCCCTAGGCCATTCTGGTTAAGCGTTTGGAGCAGCAGAAGTGCGAAAAATTTTTTGCCTTCTCAACCATTTCTTGGCTTCAAACTCCCATATCTCGCGAACGGATTGACCTAACCCAAAAATTCCTATTGCATCTGAAAGTAGAAACTCGCCCGAATACAACGGTATGTGTATTTTTTCCCTAGGCCATTCTGGTTAAGCGTTTGGAGCAGCAGAATTGCGAAAAATTTTTTGCCTTCTCAACCATTTCTTTGCTTCAAACTCCCATATCTCGCGAACGGATTGAACTAACCCAAAAATTCCTATTGCATCTGAAAGTAGAAACTAGCCCTATTACAACGGTATCTGTATTTTCTCCCTAGGCCAATCTGGTTAAGCGTTTGGAGCAGCAGAATTGCGAAAAATTTTTTGCCTTCTCAACCATTTCTTGGCTTCAAACTCCCATATCTCGCGAACGGATTGACCCAACCCAAAAATACCTATTGCATCTGAAAGTAGAAACTCGCCCGATTACAACGGTATGTGTATTTTTTCCCTAGGCCATTCTGGTTAAGCGTTTGGAGCAGCAGAATTGCGAAAAATTTTTTGCCTTCTCAACCATTTCTTGGCTTCAAACTCCCATATCTCGCGAACGGATTGACCTAACCCAAAAATTCCTATTGCATCTGAAAGTAGAAACTCGCCCGATTACAACGGTATGTGTATTTTTTCCCTACGCCATTCTGGTTAAGCGTTTGGAGCAGCAGAAGTGCGAAAAATTTGTTGTCTTCTCAACCATTTCTTGGCTTCAAACTCCCATATCTCGCGAACGGATTGACCTAACCCAAAAATTCCTGTTGCGTCTGAAAGTAGAAACTCGCCCGATTACATCGGTATGTGTATTTTTTCCCTAGCCCATTCTGGTTAAGCGTTTGGAGCAGCAGAAATGCGAAAAAGTTTTTGCCTTCTCAACCATTTCTTTGCTTCAAACTCCCATATCTCGCGAACGGATTGACCTAACCCAAAAATTCCTGTGGCGTCTGAAAGTAGAAACTCGCCCGATTACAACGGTATGTGTATTTTTTCCCTAGCCCATTCTGGTTAAGCGTTTGGATCAGCAGAATTGCGAAAAATTTGTTGTCTTCTCAACCATTTCTTACTTTCAAAGTCGCATATCTCGCGAACGGATTGACCAAACCCAAAAATTCCTGCTGCGTCTGAAAGTAGAAACTCGCCCGATTACAACTGTTTGCGTATTTTTTCCCTAGGCCATTCTGGTTAAGCGTTTGGAGCAGCAGAATTGCGAAAAATTTGTTGTCTTCTCAACCATTTCTTAGCTTCAAACTCGCATATCTCGCGAACGGATTGAACTAACCCAAAAATTCCTATTGCATCTGAAAGTAGAAACTAGCCCGATTACAACGGTATCTGTATTTTCTCCCTAGGCCATTCTGGTTAAGCGTTTGGAGCAGCAGAATTGCGAAAAATTTTTTGCCTTCTCAACCATCTCTTGGCTTCAAACTCCCATATCTCGCGAACGGATTGACCTAAACCAAAAATTCCTATTGCATCTGAAAGAAGAAACTCGCCCGATTACAACGGTATGTGTATTTTTTCCCTAGGCCATTCTGGATAAGCGTTTGGAGCAGCAGTATGGCGAAAAATTTTTTGCTTTCTCAACCATTTCTTGGCTTCAAACTCGCATATCTCGCGAACGGATTGAACTAACCCAAAAATTCCTATTGCATCTGAAAGTAGAAACTAGCCCGATTACAACGGTATCTGTATTTTCTCCCTAGAGAAAAATTTTTTGCCTTCTCAACCATCTCTTGGCTTCAAACTCCCATATCTCGCGAACGGATTGACCTAACCCAAAAATTCCTATTGCATCTGAAAGTAGAAACTCGCCCGATTACAGCGGTATGTGTATTTTTTCCCTAGGCCATTCTGGTTAAGCGTTTGCAGCAGCAGAATTGCGAAAAATTTTTTGACTTCTCAACCATTTCTTGGCTTCAAACTCCCATATCTCGTGAACGGATTGACCTAACCCAAAAATTCCTGTTGCGTCTGAAAGAAGAAACTCGCCCGATTACAACGGTATGTGTATTTTTTCCCTAGGCCATTCTGGTTATGCGTTCGGAGCAGCAGAATTGCGAAAAATTTGTTGTCTTCTCAACCATTTCTTAGTTTCAAAGTCCCATATCTCGCGAACGGATTGACCAAACCCAAAAATTCCTGCTGGGTCTGAAAGTAGAAACTCGCCCGATTACAACTGTATGCGTATTTTTTCCCTAGGCCATTCTGGTTAAGCGTTTGGAGCAGCAGAATTGCGAAAAATTTTTTGCCTTCTCAACCATTTCTTGGTTTCAAACTTCCATATCTCGCGAACGGATTGACCTAACCCAAAAATACCTATTGCATCTGAAAGTAGAAACTCGCCCGATTACAGCGGTAGGTGTATTTTTTCCCGAGGCCATTCTGGTTAAGCGTTTGGAGCAGCAGAATTGCGATAAATTTGTTGTCTTTTCAACCATTTCTTAGCTTCAAACTCGCATATCTCGCGAACGGATTGACCTAACCCAAAAATTCCAATTGCATCTGAAAGTAGAAGCTCCCCCGAGAACGGTATGTGTATTTTTTCCCTAGGCCATTCTGATTAAGCGTTTGGAGCAGCAGAAGTGCGAAAAATTTTTTGCCTTCTCAACCATTTCTTGGCTTCAAACTCCCATATCTCGCGAACGGATTGACCTAACCCAAAAATTCCTATTGCATCTGAAAGTAGAAACTCGCCCGATTACAACGGTATGTGTATTTTTTCCCTAGGCCATTCTGGATAAGCGTTTGGAGCAGCAGAATGGCGAAAAATTTTTTGCCTTCTCAACCATTTCTTGGCTTCAAACTCCCATATCTCGCGAACGCATTGACCTAACCCAAAAATTCCTATTGCATCTGAAAGTAGAAACTCGCCCGAATACAACGGTATGTGTATTTTTTCCCCTAGGCCATTCTGGTTAAGCGTTTGGAGCAGCAGAAGTGCGAAGAATTTGTTGTCTTCTCAACCATTTCTTAGCTTCAAACTCCCATATCTCGCGAACGGATTGAGCTAACCCAAAAATTCCTGTTGCATCTGAAAGTAGAAACTCGCCCGATTACAACGGTATGTGTATTTTTTCCCTAGGCCATTCTTGTGAAGCGTTTGGAGCAGCAGAACTGCGAAAAATTTGTTGTCTTCTCAACCATTTCTTAGCTTCAAACTCCCATATCTCGCGAACGGATTGACCTAACCCAAAAATTGCTGTAGCGTCTGGAAGTAGAAACTCGCCCGATTACAACGGTATGTGTATTTTTGCCCTAGCCCATTCTGGTCAAGCGTTTGGAGCAGCGGAATTGTGAAAAATTTGTTGTCTTCCCAACCATTTCTTAGCTTCAAACTCCCATATCTCGCGAACGGATTGACCTAACCCAAAAATTCCTATTGCATCTGAAAGTAGAAACTCGCCCGATTACAACGGTATGTGTATTTTTTCCCTAGGCCATTCTGGTTAAGCGTTTGGAGCAGCAGAAGTGCGAAAAATTTGTTGTCTTCTCAACCATTTCTTGGCTTCAAACTCCCATATCTCGCGAACGGATTGACCTAACCCAAAAATTCCTGTTGCGTCTGAAAGTAGAAACTCGCCCGATTACAGCGGTATGTGTATTTTTTCCCTAGCCCATTCTGGTTAAGCGTTTGGAGCAGCAGAATAGCGAAAAATTTTTTGCCTTCTCAACCATTTCTTGGCTTCAAACTCCCATATCTCGCGAACGGATTGACCTAACCCAAAAATTCCAATGGCATCTGAAAGTAGAAACTCGCCCGATCACAGCGGTATGTGTATTTTTTCCCTAGGCAATTCTGGTTATGCGTTTGGAGCAGCAGAACTGCGAAAAATTTGTTGTCTTCTCAACCATTCCTTAGCTTCAAACTCCCATATCTCGCGAACGGATTGACCTAACCCAAAAATTCCTGTAGCGTCTGGAAGTAGAAACTCGCCCGATTACAGCGGTATGTGTATTTTTTCCCTAGCCCATTCTGGTCAAGCGTTTGGAGCAGCAGAATTGCGAAAAATTTTTTGCCTTCTCAACCATTTCTTGGCTTCAAACTCCCATATCTCGTGAACGGATTGACCTAACCCAAAAATTCCTGTTGCGTCTGAAAGAAGAAACTCGCCCGATTACAACGGTATGTGTATTTTTTCCCTAGGCCATTCTGGTTATGCGTTCGGAGCAGCAGAATTGCGAAAAATTTGTTGTCTTCTCAACCATTTCTTAGTTTCAAAGTCCCATATCTCGCGAACGGATTGACCAAACCCAAAAATTCCTGCTGGGTCTGAAAGTAGAAACTCGCCCGATTACAACTGTATGCGTATTTTTTCCCTAGGCCATTCTGGTTAAGCGTTTGGAGCAGCAGAATTGCGAAAAATTTTTTGCCTTCTCAACCATTTCTTGGTTTCAAACTTCCATATCTCGCGAACGGATTGACCTAACCCAAAAATACCTATTGCATCTGAAAGTAGAAACTCGCCCGATTACAGCGGTAGGTGTATTTTTTCCCGAGGCCATTCTGGTTAAGCGTTTGGAGCAGCAGAATTGCGATAAATTTGTTGTCTTTTCAACCATTTCTTAGCTTCAAACTCGCATATCTCGCGAACGGATTGACCTAACCCAAAAATTCCAATTGCATCTGAAAGTAGAAGCTCCCCCGAGAACGGTATGTGTATTTTTTCCCTAGGCCATTCTGATTAAGCGTTTGGAGCAGCAGAAGTGCGAAAAATTTTTTGCCTTCTCAACCATTTCTTGGCTTCAAACTCCCATATCTCGCGAACGGATTGACCTAACCCAAAAATTCCTATTGCATCTGAAAGTAGAAACTCGCCCGATTACAACGGTATGTGTATTTTTTCCCTAGGCCATTCTGGATAAGCGTTTGGAGCAGCAGAATGGCGAAAAATTTTTTGCCTTCTCAACCATTTCTTGGCTTCAAACTCCCATATCTCGCGAACGCATTGACCTAACCCAAAAATTCCTATTGCATCTGAAAGTAGAAACTCGCCCGAATACAACGGTATGTGTATTTTTTCCCCTAGGCCATTCTGGTTAAGCGTTTGGAGCAGCAGAAGTGCGAAGAATTTGTTGTCTTCTCAACCATTTCTTAGCTTCAAACTCCCATATCTCGCGAACGGATTGAGCTAACCCAAAAATTCCTGTTGCATCTGAAAGTAGAAACTCGCCCGATTACAACGGTATGTGTATTTTTTCCCTAGGCCATTCTTGTGAAGCGTTTGGAGCAGCAGAATTGCGAAAAATTTTTTGCCTCCTCAACCATTTCTTGGCTTCAAACTTCCATATCTCGCGAACGGATTGACCTAACCCAATAATTCCTATTGCATCTGAAAGTAGAAACTCCCCCGATTACAACGGTATGTGTATTTTTTCCCTAGGCCATTCTGGTTATGCGTTTGGAGCAGCAGAACTGCGAAAAATTTGTTGTCTTCTCAACCATTTCTTAGCTTCAAACTCCCATATCTCGCGAACGGATTGACCTAACCCAAAAATTGCTGTAGCGTCTGGAAGTAGAAACTCGCCCGATTACAACGGTATGTGTATTTTTGCCCTAGCCCATTCTGGTCAAGCGTTTGGAGCAGCAGAATTGTGAAAAATTTGTTGTCTTCCCAACCATTTCTTAGCTTCAAACTCCCATATCTCGCGAACGGATTGACCTAACCCAAAAATTCCTATTGCATCTGAAAGTAGAAACTCGCCCGATTACAACGGTATGTGTATTTTTTCCCTAGGCCATTCTGGTTAAGCGTTTGGAGCAGCAGAAGTGCGAAAAATTTGTTGTCTTCTCAACCATTTCTTGGCTTCAAACTCCCATATCTCGCGAACGGATTGACCTAACCCAAAAATTCCTGTTGCGTCTGAAAGTAGAAACTCGCCCGATTACAGCGGTATGTGTATTTTTCCCTAGCCCATTCTGGTTAAGCGTTTGGAGCAGCAGAATAGCGAAAAATTTTTTGCCTTCTCAACCATTTCTTGGCTTCAAACTCCCATATCTCGCGAACGGATTGACCTAACCCAAAAATTCCAATGGCATCTGAAAGTAGAAACTCGCCCGATTACAGCGGTATGTGTATTTTTTCCCTAGGCAATTCTGGTTATGCGTTTGGAGCAGCAGAACTGCGAAAAATTTGTTGTCTTCTCAACCATTTCTTAGCTTCAAACTCCCATATCTCGCGAACGGATTGACCTAACCCAAAAATTCCTGTAGCGTCTGGAAGTAGAAACTCGCCCGATTACAGCGGTATGTGTATTTTTTCCCTAGCCCATTCTGGTCAAGCGTTTGGAGCAGCAGAATTGCGAAAAATTTTTTGCCTTCTCAACCATTTCTTGGCTTCAAACTCCCATATCTCGCGAACGGATTGACCTAACCCAAAAATTCCAATGGCATCTGAAAGTAGAAACTCGCCCGATTACAGCGGTATGTGTATTTTTTCCCTAGGCCATTCTGGTTAAGCGTTTGGAGCAGCAGAAATGCGAAAAAGTTTTTGCCTTCTCAACCATTTCTTTGCTTCAAACCCCCATATCTCGCGAACGGATTGACCTAACCCAAAAATTCCTGTGGCGTCTGAAAGTAGAAACTCGCCCGATTACAACGGTATGTGTATTTTTTCCCTAGCCCATTCTGGTTAAGCGTTTGGATCAGCAGAATTGCGAAAAATTTGTTGTCTTCTCAACCATTTCTTACTTTCAAAGTCCCATATCTCGCCAACGGATTGACCAAACCCAAAAATTCCTGCTGCGTCTGAAAGTAGAAACTCGCCCGATTACAACGGTATGCGTATTTTTTCCCTAGGCCATTCTGGTTAAGCGTTTGGAGCAGCAGAATTGCGAAAAATTTGTTGTCTTCTCAACCATTTCTTAGCTTCAAACTTCCATATCTCGCGAACGGATTGACCTAACCCAATAATTCCTATTGCATCTGAAAGTAGAAACTCCCCCGATTACAACGGTATGTGTATTTTTTCCCTAGGCCATTCTGGTTATGCGTTTGGAGCAGCAGAACTGCGAAAAATTTGTTGTCTTCTCAACCATTTCTTAGCTTCAAACTCCCATATCTCGCGAACGGATTGACCTAACCCAATAATTCCTGTAGCGTCTGGAAGTAGAAACTCGCCGGAATACAACGGTATGTGTATTTTTTCCCTAAGCCATTCTGGTTAAGCGTTTGGAGCAGCAGAATTGCGAAAAATTTGTTGCGTTCTCAACCATTTCTTGGTTTCAAAGTCCCATATCTCGCGAACGGATTGACCTAACCCAAAAATTGCTGTAGCGTCTGGAAGTAGAAACTCGCCCGATTACAACGGTATGTGTATTTTTGCCCTAGCCCATTCTGGTTAAGCGTTTGAAGCAGCAGAAGTGCGAAAAATTTGTTGTCTTCTCAACCATTTCTTGGCTTCAAACTCCCATATCTCGCGAACGGATTGACCTAACCCAAAAATTCCTGTTGCGTCTGAAAGTAGAAACTCGCCCGATTACAGCGGTATGTGTATTTTTTCCCTAGCCCATTCTGGTTAAGCGTTTGGAGCAGCAGAATAGCGAAAAATTTTTTGCCTTCTCAACCATTTCTTGGCTTCAAACTCCCATATCTCGCGAACGGATTGACCTAACCCAAAAATTCCAATGGCATCTGAAAGTAGAAACTCGCCCGATTACAGCGGTATGTGTATTTTTTTCCTAGGCAATTCTGGTTATGCGTTTGGAGCAGCAGAACTGCGAAAAATTTGTTGTCTTCTCAACCATTTCTTAGCTTCAAACTCCCATATCTCGCGAACGGATTGACCTAACCCAAAAATTCCTGTAGCGTCTGGAAGTAGAAACTCGCCCGATTACAGCGGTATGTGTATTTTTTCCCTAGCCCATTCTGGTCAAGCGTTTGGAGCAGCAGAATTGCGAAAAATTTTTTGCCTTCTCAACCATTTCTTGGCTTCGAACTCCCATATCTCGCGAACGGATTGACCTAACCCAAAAATTCCAATGGCATCTGAAAGTAGAAACTCGCCCGATTACAGCGGTATGTGTATTTTTTCCCTATACCATTCTGGTTAAGCGTTTGGAGCAGCAGAAATGCGAAAAAGTTTTTGCCTTCTCAACCATTTCTTTGCTTCAAACTCCCATATCTCGCGAACGGATTGACCTAACCCAAAAATTCCTGTGGCGTCTGAAAGTAGAAACTCGCCCGATTACAACGGTATGTGTATTTTTTCCCTAGCCCATTCTGGTTGAGCGTTTGGATCAGCAGAATTGCGAAAAATTTGTTGTCTTCTCAACCATTTCTTACATTCAAAGTCCCATATCTCGCGAACGGATTGACCAAACCCAAAAATTCCTGCTGCGTCTGAAAGTAGAAACTCGCCCGATTACAACTGTATGCGTATTTTTTCCCTAGGCCATTCTGGTTAAGCGTTTGGAGCAGCAGAATTGCGAAAAATTTGTTGTCTTCTCAACCATTTCTTAGCTTCAAACTCGCATATCTCGCGAACGGATTGAACTAACCCAAAAATTCCTATTGCATCTGAAAGTAGAAACTAGCCCGATTACAACGGTATCTGTATTTTCTCCCTAGGCCAATCTGGTTAAGCGTTTGGAGCAGCAGAATTGCGAAAAATTTTTTGCCTTCTCAACCATCTCTTGGCTTCAAACTCCCATATCTCGCGAACGGATTGACCTAACCCAAAAATTCCTATTGCATCTGAAAGAAGAAACTCGCCCGATTACAACGGTATGTGTATTTTTTCCCTAGGCCATTCTGGATAAGCGTTTGGAGCAGCAGTATGGCGAAAAATTTTTTGCTTTCTCAACCATTTCTTGGCTTCAAACTCCCATATCTCGCGAACGGATTGACCTAACCCAAAAATACCTATTGCATCTGAAAGTAGAAACTCGCCCGATTACAACGGTATGTGTAATTTTTCCCTAGGCCATTCTGGTTAAGCGTTTGGAGCAGCAGAATTGCGAAAAATTTTTTGCCTTCTCAACCATTTCTTGGCTTCAAACTCCCATATCTCGCGAACGGATTGACCTAACCCAAAAATTCCTATTGCATCTGAAAGTAGAAACTCGCCCGATTACAACGGTATGTGTATTTTTTCCTTAGGCCATTCTGGTTAAGCGTTTGGAGCAGCAGAAATGCGAAAAATTTTTTGCCTTCTCAACCATTTCTTTGCTTCAAACTCCCATATCTCGCGAACGGATTGACCTAACCCAAAAATTCCTGTGGCGTCTGAAAGTAGAAACTCGCCCGATTACAACGGTATGTGTATTTTTTCCCTAGGCCATTCTGGATAAGCGTTTGGAGCAGCAGAAGTGCGAAAAATTTTTTGCCTTCTCAACCATTTCTTGGCTTCAAACCCCCATATCTAGCGAACGGATTGAGCTAACCCAAAAATTCCTGTTGCATCTGAAAGTAGAAACTCGCCCGATTACAACGGTATGTGTATTTTTTCCCTAGGCCATTCTTGTGAAGCGTTTGGAGCAGCAGAATTGCGAAAAATTTTTTGCCTCCTCAACCATTTCTTGGCTTCAAACTTCCATATCTCGCGAACGGATTGACCTTACCCAATAATTCCTATTGCATCTGAAAGTAGAAACTCCCCCGATTACAACGGTATGTGTATTTTTTCCCTAGGCCATTCTGGTTATGCGTTTGGAGCAGCAGAACTGCGAAAAATTTGTTGTCTTCTCAACCATTTCTTAGCTTCAAACTCCCATATGTCGCGAACGGATTGACCTAACCCAATAATTCCTGTAGCGTCTGGAAGTAGAAACTCGCCCGAATACAACGGTATGTGTATTTTTTCCCTAAGCCATTCTGGTTAAGCGTTTGGAGCAGCAGAATTGTGAAAAATTTTTTGCGTTCTCAACCATTTCTTGGTTTCAAAGTCCCATATCTCGCGAACGGATTGACCTAACCCAAAAATTGCTGTAGCGTCTGGAAGTAGAAACTCGCCCGATTACAACGGTATGTGTATTTTTGCCCTAGCCCATTCTGGTCAAGCGTTTGGAGCAGCAGAATTGTGAAAAATTTGTTGTCTTCTCAACCATTTCTTAGCTTCAAACTCCCATATCTCGCGAACGGATTGACCTAACCCAAAAATTCCTATTGCATCTGAAAGTAGAAACTAGCCCGATTACAACGGTATCTGTATTTTCTCCCTAGGCCAATCTGGTTAAGCGTTTGGAGCAGCAGAATTGCGAAAAATTTTTTGCCTTCTCAACCATCTCTTGGCTTCAAACTCCCATATCTCGCGAAAGGATTGACCTAACCCAAAAATTCCTATTGCATCTGAAAGAAGAAACTCGCCCGATTACAACGGTATGTGTATTTTTTCCCTAGGCCATTCTGGATAAGCGTTTGGAGCAGCAGTATGGCGAAAAATTTTTTGCTTTCTCAACCATTTCTTGGCTTCAAACTCCCATATCTCGCGAACGGATTGACCTAACCCAAAAATACCTATTGCATCTGAAAGTAGAAACTCGCCCGATTACAACGGTATGTGTATTTTTTCCCTAGGCCATTCTGGTTAAGCGTTTGGAGCAGCAGAATTGCGAAAAATTTTTTGCCTTCTCAACCATTTCTTGGCTTCAAACTCCCATATCTCGCGAACGGATTGACCTAACCCAAAAATTCCTATTGCATCTGAAAGTAGAAACTCGCCCGATTACAACGGTATGTGTATTTTTTCCTTAGGCCATTCTGGTTAAGCGTTTGGAGCAGCAGAAATGCGAAAAATTTTTTGCCTTCTCAACCATTTCTTTGCTTCAAACTCCCATATCTCGCGAACGGATTGACCTAACCCAAAAATTCCTGTGGCGTCTGAAAGTAGAAACTCGCCCGATTACAACGGTATGTGTATTTTTTCCCTAGGCCATTCTGGATAAGCGTTTGGAGCAGCAGAAGTGCGAAAAATTTTTTGCCTTCTCAACCATTTCTTGGCTTCAAACCCCCATATCTAGCGAACGGATTGAGCTAACCCAAAAATTCCTGTTGCATCTGAAAGTAGAAACTCGCCCGATTACAACGGTATGTGTATTTTTTCCCTAGGCCATTCTTGTGAAGCGTTTGGAGCAGCAGAATTGCGAAAAATTTTTTGCCTCCTCAACCATTTCTTGGCTTCAAACTTCCATATCTCGCGAACGGATTGACCTAACCCAATAATTCCTATTGCATCTGAAAGTAGAAACTCCCCCGATTACAACGGTATGTGTATTTTTTCCCTAGGCCATTCTGGTTATGCGCTTGGAGCAGCAGAACTGCGAAAAATTTGTTGTCTTCTCAACCATTTCTTAGCTTCAAACTCCCATAACCCAATAATTCCTTAGCGTCTGAAGTAGAAAAAACTCGCCCGAATACAACGGTATGTGTATTTTTTTCCCTAAGCCATTCTTGGTTAAGCGTGTGGAGCAGCAGAATTGTGAAAAATTTTTTGCGTTCTCAACCCATTTCTTGGTTTCAAAGTCCCATATCTCGCGAACGGATTGACCTAACCCAAAAATTGCTGTAGCGTCTGGAAGTAGAAAACACGCCCGATTACAACGGTATGTGTATTTTTGCCCTAGCCCATTCTGGTCAAAAGCGTTTGGAGCAGCAGAATTGTGAAAAATTTGTTGTCTTCTCAACCATTTCTTAGCTTCAAACTCCCATTAACTCGCGAACGGATTGACCGAACCCAAAAATTCCTATTGCATCTTGAAAGTAGAAACTCGCCCCGCTTACAACGGTAGGTGTATTTTTTCCCTAGGCCATTCTGGTTAAAGCGTTGGAGCAGCAGAGAGTGCGAAAAATTGTTGTCTTCTCACCATTTCTTGCTTCAAAACTCCCATATCTCGCGAACGGATTGACCTAACCCAAAAATTCCTGTTGCGTCTGAAAGTAGAAACTCGCCCGATTACAGCGGTATGTGTATTTTTCCCTAGCCCTTTCTGGTTAAGCGTTTGGAGCGGGAGCAGAATAGCGAAAAATTTTTTGCCTTCTCAACCATTTCGTGGCTTTCAAACTCCCATATCTCGCGAACACGGATTGACCTAACCCAAAAATCCAATGGCATCTGAAAGTAGAAAACTCGCCCGATTACAGCGGTATGTGTATTTTTTTCCCTAGGCAAATCTGGTTTATGCGTTTGGGAGCAGCAGAACTGCGAAAAATTTGTTGTCATTCTCAACATTCTTATCTATCAAACTCCCTATCTCTCGAACGGATTGACTAACCCCAAAATTCCTGTAGCGTCTGGAAGTAGAACTCGCCCCGATTACAGCGGTATGTGTATTTTTCCCCTAGCCCATTCTGGTCAAGCGTTTGGAGCAGCGAGAATTGCGAAAAATTTGTTGTCTTCTCTACCATTCTTAGCTTCAAACTCCCATATCTCGCGGAACGGATTGACCTAATCCAAAAATTCCTATTAGTCTGAAAGTAGAAACACGCCCGATTACAACGGTATGTGTATTTTTTCCCTAGGGCCCCTTCTGGTTAAGCGTTTGGAGCAGCAGAAATGCGAAAAATTTTTTGCCTTCTCAAACATTTCTTGGCATCAAACTCCCATATTCGCGACGAGGATTGACCTAACCCAAAATTTCCTGTGGCGTCTGAAAGTAGAAAACTTCGCCCGATTTACACGGTATGTGTATTTTTTCCCTAGCCCATTCTGTTAAGCGTTGGATCAGCAGAATTGCCGAAAAAATTTGTTGTACTTCGCAACCATATCTTACTTTCAAAGTCCCATATCTCGGCGAACGGATTGACCAAACCCAAAAATTCCCTGCTGCGTCCTGAAAGTAGAAACATCGCCCGATACAACTGTATGCGTATTTTTTCCCTAGGCCATTCTGGTTAAGCGTTTGGAGCAGCAGAATTGCGAAAATTGTTGTCTTCTCAAACATTTCTTAGCTACAAACTCGCATATCTCGCGAACGGATTGAACTAACCCAAAATTCCTATTGCATCTGAAAGTAGAAACTAGCCCGATTACAACGGTATCTGTATTTTTCTCCCTAGGCCATCTGGTTAAGCGTTTGAGCAGCAGAAATTCGAAAAATTTTTTGCCTTCTCAACCATTCTTAGCTTCAAACTACCTCTATATCTCGCGAAACGGATTGACCTAACCCAAAAATTCCTGTGGCGCTGAAAGTAGAAACTCGCCCGATTACAACGGTATGTGTTATTTTTTCCCTAGGCCATTCTGGATAAGCGTTTGGGCAGCAGAAGTGCGAAAAATTTTTTGCCTTCTCAACCATTTCTTGGCTTTCAAACCCCCATATCTCGCGAACGGTTGGGACCTAACCCAAAAATTCCTATTGCATCTGAAAGTTAGAAACTCGCCCGAATACAACGGTATGTGGATTTTTTCCCTAGGCCATCTGGATAAACGTTGGAGCAGCAGAATCTTGCAAAATTTTTTTGCCTTCTCAACCATTTTCTGGTTTCAAACTCCATATCTCCAAACGGATTGACCTAACCCAAAATTCCTATTGCATCCTGAAAGTAGAATCTCGCCCGATTACAGCGGTATGTGTATTTTTTCCCTAGGCCATTCTGGGTTAAGCGTTTGGAGCAGCAGAATTGCGAAAAATTTTTTGCCTCTCATCCATTTCGTGGATTCCAACACTCCCCCTATCTCGCGAACGGATTGACCTAACCCAAAAATACCTATTGCATCTGAAAGGTAGAAACTCGCCCGATTACAGCGGTATGAGTATTTTTTCCCGAGGCCATGCTGGTTAAGCGTTTGAGAGCAGCAGAATTGCGAATAAATTTTTTGCCTTCTAGAACAATTTTCTGGCTTTCAACTCCCATATCTCGCGAACGAGTTGACCTAAACCCAAAAATTCCTATTGCAATCTGAAAGTAGAAAAAACTCGCCCGATTACAACGGTATGTGTTTTTTTCCCTAGGCCATTCTGTTAAGCGTTTTGGAGCATCAGAATTTGCGAAAAATTTGTTGTCTTCTCAACCATTTCTTAGCTTCAAACTCGCATATCCCGCGAACGGATTGACCTAACCCAAAAATTCCTATTGCCTCTGAAAGAAGAAACTAGCCCGATTACAACGGTATGTGTATTTTTTCCCTGGGCCATTCTGGTTAAGCGTTTGGAGCAGCAGAATTGCGAAAAATTTTTTGCCTTCTCATCCATTTCTTGGATTCAAACTCCCATATCTCGCGAACGGATTGACCTAACCCAAAAACCCCCTTGTTGCGTCTGAAAAGTAGAAACTCGCCCGATTACAACGGTATGTGTATTTTTTCCCCTAGGCCATTCTGGTTAAGCGTTTGGAGCAGCAGAATTGCGAAAAATTTTTTGCCTTCTCAACCCATTTCTTTGCTTCAAACTCCCATATCTCGCGAACGATTGACCTAACCCAAAAATTCCTGTAGCGTCTGGAAGTAGAAACTCGCCCGATTAAAACGGTATGTGTATTTTTTCCCTAGGCCATTCTGGATAAGCGTTTGGAGCAGCAGAAGTGCGAAAAATTTTTTGCCTTCTCAACCATTTCTTGGCTTCAAACCCCCATATCTAGCGAACGGATTGAGCTAACCCAAAAATTCCCTGTTGCATCTGAAAGTAGAAACTCGCACGATTACAACGGTATGTGTATTTTTTCCCTGGGCCATTCTTGTGAAGCGTTTGGAGCAGCAGAATTGCGAAAAATTTTTTGCCTCCTCAACCATTTCTTGGCTCAAACTTCCATATCTCGCGAACGGATTGACCTAACCAAAATTCCTGCTGCGTCTGAAAGTAGAAACTCGCCGATTACAACGGTATGTGTATTTTTTCCCTAGGCCATTCTGGTTAAGCGTTTGGAGCAGCAGAATTGCGAAAAATTGTTTGCCTTCTCAACCATTTCTTGGCTTCAAAACTCCCATATCTCGCGAACGGATTGACCTAACCCAAAAATTCTATTGCATCTGAAAGTAGAAACTCGCCCGATTACAACGGTATGTGTATTTTTTCTTAGGCCATTCTGTTCAGCGTTTGGAGCAGCAGAAATGCGAAAAATTTTTTGCCTTCTCAACCATTTCTTTGCTTCAAACTCCCATATCTCGCGAACGGATTGACCCTAACCCAAAAATTCCTGTGGCGTCTGAAAGTAGATACTCGCCCGATTACAACGGTATGTGTATTTTTTCCCTAGGCCATTCTGGATAAGCGTTTGGAGCAGCAGAAGTGCGAAAAATTTTTTGCCTTCTCAACATTCTTGGCTTCAAACCCCCATATCTAGCGAACGGATTGGAGCTAACCCAAAAATTCCAGTTGCATCTGAAAGTAGAAACTCGCCCGATTACAACGGTATGTTGTATTTTTTCCCTAGGCCATTCTTGTGAAGCGTTTGGAGCAGCAGAATTGCGAAAAATTTTTTGCTCCTCAACCATTTCTTGGCTTCAAACTTCCATATCTCGCGAACGGATTGACCTAACCCAATAATTCCTATTGCATCTGAAAGTAGAAACTCCCCCGATTACAACGGTATGTGTATTTTTTCCCTAAGGCCATTTGGTTATGCGTTTGGAGCAGCAGAACTGCGAAAATTTGTTGTCTTCTCAACCATTTCTTAGCTTCAAACTCCATATGTCGCGAACGGATTGACCTAACCCAATAATTCCTGTAGCGTCTGGAAGTAGAAACTCGCCCGAATAACAAAGGTATTGTGTATTTTTTCCTAAGCCATTCTGGTTAAGCGTTTGGAGCAGCAGAATTGTGAAAAATTTTTTGCGTTCTCAACCATTTCTTGGTTTCAACCGTCCCCATATCTCGCGAACGGACTTGACCTAACCCAAAATTGCTGTAGCGTCTGGAAGTAGAAACTCGCCCGATTACAAACGGTATGTGTATTTTTGCCCTAGCCCATTCTGGTCAAGCGTTTGGAGCAGCAGAATTGTGAAAAATTTGTTGTCTTCTCAACATTTCTTAGCTTCAAACTCCCATAATCTCGCGAACGGATTGACCTAACCCAAAAATTCCTATTGCATCTGAAAGTAGAAACTCGCCCGATTACAACCGGTATGTGTATTTTTTCCCCTAGGCCATTCTGGTTAAGCGTTTGGAGCAGCAGAAGTGCGAAAAAATTTGTTGTCTTCTCAACCATTTCTTGGCTTCAAACTCCCATATCTCGCGAACGGATTGACCTAACCCAAAATTCCTGTTGCGTCTGAAAGTAGAAACTCGCCCGATTACAGCGGTATGTGTATTTTTTCCCTAGCCCATTCTTGTTAAGCGTTTGGCAGCAGCAGATTAGCGAAAAATTTTTGCCTTCTCAACCATTTCTTGGCTTCAAACTCCCATATCTCGCGAACGGATTGACCTAACCCAAAATTCCAATGGCATCTGAAAGTAGAAACTCGCCCGATTACAGCGGTATGTGTATTTTTTCCCTAGGCAATTCTGGTTATGCGTTTGGAGCAGCAGGAACTGCGAAAAATTTGTTGTCTTCTCAACCATTTCTTAGCTTCAAACTCCCATATCTCGCGAACGGATTGACCTAACCCCAAAATTCCTGTAGCGTCTGGAAGTAGAAAACTCGCCCGATTACAGCGGTACTGTGTATTTTTTCCCTAGCCCATTCTGGTCAAGCGTTTGGAGCAGCAGAATTGCGAAAATTTTGTTGTCTTCTCAAACCATTTGTTAGCTTCAACTCCCATATCTCGCGAACGGATTGACCTATCCAAAAATTCCTATGGCATCTGAAAGTAGAAACTCGCCCGATTACAACGGTATGTGTATTTTTTCCCTAGGCCCTTCTGGTTAAGCGTTTGGAGCAGCAGAAATGCGAAAAATTTTTTGCCTTCTCAACCATTTCTTTGCATCAAACTCCCATATCTCGCGAACGGATTGACCTAACCCCCAAAAATTCCTGTGGCGTCTGAAAGTAGAAACTCGCCCGATCACAACGGTATGTGTATTTTTTCCTAGCCCATTCTGGTTAAGCGTTTGGATCAGCAGAATTGCGAAAAATTTGTTGTCTTCTCAACCATTTCTTACTTTCAAAGTCCCATATCTCGCGAACGGATTGACCAACCCAAATTCCTGCTGCGTCTGAAAGTAGAAACTCGCCCGATTACAACTGTATGCGTATTTTTTCCCTAGGCCATTCTGGTTAAGCGTTTGGAGCAGCAGAATTGCGAAAAATTTGTTGTCTTCTCAACCATTCTTAGCTTCAAACCTCGCATATCTCGCGAACGGATTGAACTAACCCAAAATTCCTATTGCATCTGAAGTAGAAACTAGCCCGATTACAACGGTATCTGTATTTTCTCCTAGGCCAATCTGGTTAAGCGTTTGGAGCAGCAGAATTGCGAAAAATTTTTGCCTTCTCAACCATCTCTTGGCTTCAAACTCCATATCTCGCGAACGGATTGACCTAACCCAAAAATTCTATTGCATCTGAAAGTAGAAACTCGCCCGATTACAACGGTATGTGTATTTTTTCCCTAGGCCCATCTGGATAAGCGTTTGAGCAGCAGTATGGGCGAAAAATTTTTTGCTTTCTCAACCATTTCTTGGCTTCAAAACTCCCATATCTCGCGAACGGATTGACCTAACCCAAAAATACCTATTGCATCTGAAAGTAGAAACTCGCCCGATTACAACGGTATGTGTATTTTTTTTCCTAGGCCATTCTGGTTAGCGGTTTGGAGCAGCAGAATTGCGAAAAATTTTTTGCCTTCTCAACCATTTCTTGCTTCAAACTCCCATATCTGGCGAACGGATTGACCTAACCCAAAAATTCCTATTGCATCTGAAAGTAGAAACTCGCCCGATTACAACGGTATGTGTATTTTTTCCCTAGGCCATTCTGGTTAAGCGTTTGGAGGAGCAGAAATGCGAAAAATTTTTTGCCTTCTCAACCATTTCTTGCTTCAAACTCCCATATCTCGCGAACGGATTGACCTAACCCAAAAATTCCTGTGGCGTCTGAAAGTAGAAACTCGCCCGATTACAACGGTATGTGTATTTTTTCCCTAGCCATTCTGGATAAGCGTTTGGAGCAGCAGAAGTGCGAAAAATTTTTTGCCTCTCAACCATTTCTTGGCTTCAAACCCCCATATCTCGCGAACGGATTGACCTAACCCAAAAATTCCTATTGCATCTGAAAGTAGAAACTCGCCCGAATACAACGGTATGTGTATTTTTTCCCTAGCCATTCTGGATAAACGTTTGGAGCAGCAGAAATTGCGAAAATTTTTTGCCTTCTCAACATTTCTTGGTTTCAAACTCCCATATCTCGCAAACGGATTGACCTAACCCAAAAATTCCTATTGCATCTGAAAGTAGAATCTCGCCCGATTACAGCGGTATGTGTATTTTTTCCCTAGGCCATTCTGGTTAAGCGTTTGGAGCAGCAGAATTGCGAAAAATTTTTTGCCTTCTCATCCATTTCTTGGATTCAAACTCCCATATCTCGCGAACGGATTGACCTAACCCAAAAATACCTAGTGCATCTGAAAGTAGAAACTCGCCCGATTACAGCGGTATGTGTATTTTTCCCGAGGCCATTCTGGTTAAGCGTTTGGAGCAGCAGAATTGCGATAAATTTTTGCCTTCTGAACCATTTCTTGGCTTCAAACTCCATATCTCGCGAACGGATTGACCTAACCCAAAAATTCCTATTGCATCTGAAAGTAGAAACTCGCCCGATTACAACGGTATGTGTATTTTTTTCCCTAGGCCATTCTGGTTAAGCGTTTGGAGCAGCAGAATTGCGAAAAATTTGTTGTCTTCTCAACCATTTCTTAGCTTCAAACTCGCATATCCCGCGAACGGATTGACCTAACCCAAAAATTCCTATTGCCTCTGAAAGTAGAAACTAGCCCGATTACAACGGTATGTGTATTTTTTCCCTGGGCCATTCTGGTTAAGCGTTTGGAGCAGCAGAATTGCGAAAAATTTTTTCCTTCTCATCCATTTCTTGGATTCAAACTCCCATATCTCGCGAACGGATTGACCTAACCCAAAAACCCCTTGTTGCGTCTGAAAGTAGAAACTCGCCCGATTACAACGGTATGTGTATTTTTTCCCTAGGCCATTCTGGTTAAGCGTTTGGAGCAGCAGAATTGCGAAAAATTTTTTGCCTTCTCAACCATTTCTTTGCTTCAAACTCCCATATCTCGCGAACGGATTGACCTAACCCCAAAAATTCCTGTAGCGTCTGGAAGTAGAAACTCGCCCGATTACAACGGTATGTGTATTTTTTCCCTAGGCCATTCTGGATAAGCGTTTGGAGCAGCAGAAGTGCGAAAAATTTTTTGCCTTCTCAACCATTTCTTGGCTTCAAACCCCCATATCTAGCGAACGGATTGAGCTAACCCAAAAATTCCTGTTGCATCTGAAAGTAGAAACTCGCCCGATTACAACGGTATGTGTATTTTTTCCCTAGGCCATTCTTGTGAAGCGTTTGGAGCAGCAGAATTGCGAAAAAATTTTTGCCTCCTCAACCATTTCTTGGCTTCAAACTTCCATATCTCGCGAACGGATTGACCTAACCCAAAAATTCCTGCTGCGTCTGAAAGTAGAAACTCGCCCTATTACAACTGTATGCGTATTTTTTCCCTAGGCCATTCTGGTTAAGCGTTTGGAGCAGCAGAATTGCGAAAAATTTGTTGTCTTCTCAACCATTTCTTAGCTTCAAACTCGCATATCTCGCGAACGGATTGAACTAACCCAAAAATTCCTATTGCATCTGAAAGTAGAAACTAGCCCGATTACAACGGTATCTGTATTTTCTCCCTAGGCCAATCTGGCTAAGCGTTTGGAGCAGCAGAATTGCGAAAAATTTTTTGCCTTCTCAACCATCTCTTGGCTTCAAACTCCCATATCTCGCGAACGGATTGACCTAACCCAAAAATTCCTATTGCATCTGAAAGAAGAAACTCGCCCGATTACAACGGTATGTGTATTTTTTCCCTAGGCCATTCTGGATAAGCGTTTGGAGCAGCAGTATGGCGAAAATTTTTTGCTTTCTCAACCATTTCTTGGCTTCAAACTCCCATATCTCGCGAACGGATTGACCTAACCCAAAAATACCTATTGCATCTGAAAGTAGAAACTCGCCCGATTACAACGGTATGTGTATTTTTTCCCTAGGCCATTCTGGTTAAGCGTTTGGAGCAGCAGAATTGCGAAAAATTTTTTGCCTTCTCAACCATTTCTTGGCTTCAAACTCCCATATCTCGCGAACGGATTGACCTAACCCAAAAATTCCTATTGCATCTGAAAGTAGAAACTCGCCCGATTACAACGGTATGTGTATTTTTTCCTTAGGCCATTCTGGTTAAGCGTTTGGAGCAGCAGAAATGCGAAAAATTTTTTGCCTTCTCAACCATTTCTTTGCTTCAAACTCCCATATCTCGCGAACGGATTGACCTAACCCAAAAATTCCTGTGGCGTCTGAAAGTAGAAACTCGCCCGATTACAACGGTATGTGTATTTTTTCCCTAGGCCATTCTGGATAAGCGTTTGGAGCAGCAGAAGTGCGAAAAATTTTTTGCCTTCTCAACCATTTCTTGGCTTCAAACCCCCATATCTAGCGAACGGATTGAGCTAACCCAAAAATTCCTGTTGCATCTGAAAGTAGAAACTCGCCCGTTTACAACGGTATGTGTATTTTTTCCCTAGGCCATTCTTGTGAAGCGTTTGGAGCAGCAGAATTGCGAAAAATTTTTTGCCTCCTCAACCATTTCTTGGCTTCAAACTTCCATATCTCGCGAACGGATTGACCTAACCCAATAATTCCTATTGCATCTGAAAGTAGAAACTCCCCCGATTACAACGGTATGTGTATTTTTTCCCTAGGCCATTCTGGTTATGCGTTTGGAGCAGCAGAACTGCGAAAAATTTGTTGTCTTCTCAACCATTTCTTAGCTTCAAACTCCCATATGTCGCGAACGGATTGACCTAACCCAATAATTCCTGTAGCGTCTGGAAGTAGAAACTCGCCCGAATACAAAGGTATGTGTATTTTTTCCCTAAGCCATTCTGGTTAAGCGTTTGGAGCAGCAGAATTGTGAAAAATTTTTTGCGTTCTCAACCATTTCTTGGTTTCAACGTCCCATATCTCGCGAACGGATTGACCTAACCCAAAAATTGCTGTAGCGTCTGGAAGTAGAAACTCGCCCGATTACAACGGTATGTGTATTTTTGCCCTAGCCCATTCTGGTCAAGCGTTTGGAGCAGCAGAATTGTGAAAAATTTGTTGTCTTCTCAACCATTTCTTAGCTTCAAACTCCCATATCTCGCGAACGGATTGACCTAACCCAAAAATTCCTATTGCATCTGAAAGTAGAAACTCGCCCGATTACAACGGTATGTGTATTTTTTCCCTAGGCCATTCTGGTTAAGCGTTTGGAGCAGCAGAAGTGCGAAAAATTTGTTGTCTTCTCAACCATTTCTTGGCTTCAAACTCCCATATCTCGCGAACGGATTGACCAAACCCAAAAATTCCTGTTGCGTCTGAAAGTAGAAACTCGCCCGATTACAGCGGTATGTGTATTTTTTCCCTAGCCCATTCTGGTTAAGCGTTTGGAGCAGCAGAATAGCGAAAAATTTTTTGCCTTCTCAACCATTTCTTGGCTTCAAACTCCCATATCTCGCGAACGGATTGACCTAACCCAAAAATTCCAATGGCATCTGAAAGTAGAAACTCGCCCGATTACAGCGGTATGTGTATTTTTTCCCTAGGCAATTCTGGTTATGCGTTTGGAGCAGCAGAACTGCGAAAAATTTGTTGTCTTCTCAACCATTTCTTAGCTTCAAACTCCCATATCTCGCGAACGGATTGACCTAACCCCAAAATTCCTGTAGCGTCTGGAAGTAGAAACTCGCCCGATTACAGCGGTATGTGTATTTTTTCCCTAGCCCATTCTGGTCAAGCGTTTGGAGCAGCAGAATTGCGAAAAATTTGTTGTCTTCTCAACCATTTCTTAGCTTCAAACTCCCATATCTCGCGAACGGATTGACCTAATCCAAAAATTCCTATTGCATCTGAAAGTAGAAACTCGCCCGATTACAACGGTATGTGTATTTTTTCCCTAGGCCCTTCTGGTTAAGCGTTTGGAGCAGCAGAAATGCGAAAAATTTTTTGCCTTCTCAACCATTTCTTTGCATCAAACTCCCATATCTCGCGAACGGATTGACCTAACCCAAAAATTCCTGTGGCGTCTGAAAGTAGAAATCTCGCCCGATCACAACGGTATGTGTATTTTTTCCCTAGCCCATTCTGGTTAAGCGTTTGGATCAGCAGAATTGCGAAAAATTTGTTGTCTTCTCAACCATTTCTTACTTTCAAAGTCCCATATCTCGCGAACGGATTGACCAAACCCAAAAATTCCTGCTGCGTCTGAAAGTAGAAACTCGCCCGATTACAACTGTATGCGTATTTTTTCCCTAGGCCATTCTGGTTAAGCGTTTGGAGCAGCAGAATTGCGAAAAATTTGTTGTCTTCTCAACCATTTCTTAGCTTCAAACTCGCATATCTCGCGAACGGATTGAACTAACCCAAAAATTCCTATTGCATCTGAAAGTAGAAACTAGCCCGATTACAACGGTATCTGTATTTTCTCCCTAGGCCAATCTGGTTAAGCGTTTGGAGCAGCAGAATTGCGAAAAATTTTTTGCCTTCTCAACCATCTCTTGGCTTCAAACTCCCATATCTCGCGAACGGATTGACCTAACCCAAAAATTCCTATTGCATCTGAAAGTAGAAACTCGCCCGATTACAACGGTATGTGTATTTTTTCCCTAGGCCATTCTGGATAAGCGTTTGGAGCAGCAGTATGGCGAAAAATTTTTTGCTTTCTCAACCATTTCTTGGCATCAAACTCCCATATCTCGCGAACGGATTGACCTAACCCAAAAATACCTATTGCATCTGAAAGTAGAAACTCGCCCGATTACAACGGTATGTGTATTTTTTCCCTAGGCCATTCTGGTTAAGCGTTTGGAGCAGCAGAATTGCGAAAAATTTTTTGCCTTCTCAACCATTTCTTGGCTTCAAACTCCCATATCTGGCGAACGGATTGACCTAACCCAAAAATTCCTATTGCATCTGAAAGTAGAAACTCGCCCGATTACAACGGTATGTGTATTTTTTCCCTAGGCCATTCTGGTTAAGCGTTTGGAGGAGCAGAAATGCGAAAAATTTTTTGCCTTCTCAACCATTTCTTTGCTTCAAACTCCCATATCTCGCGAACGGATTGACCTAACCCAAAAATTCCTGTGGCGTCTGAAAGTAGAAACTCGCCCGATTACAACGGTATGTGTATTTTTTCCCTAGGCCATTCTGGATAAGCGTTTGGAGCAGCAGAAGTGCGAAAAATTTTTTGCCTTCTCAACCATTTCTTGGCTTCAAACCCCCATATCTCGCGAACGGATTGACCTAACCCAAAAATTCCTATTGCATCTGAAAGTAGAAACTCGCCCGAATACAACGGTATGTGTATTTTTTCCCTAGGCCATTCTGGTTAAACGTTTGGAGCAGCAGAATTGCGAAAAATTGTTTGCCTTCTCAACCATTTCTTGATTTCAAACTCCCATATCTCGCAAACGGATTGACCTAACCCAAAAATTCCTATTGCATCTGAAAGTAGAATCTCGCCCGATTACAGCGGTATGTGTATTTTTTCCCTAGGCCATTCTGGTTAAGCGTTTGGAGCAGCAGAATTGCGAAAAATTTTTTGCCTTCTCATCCATTTCTTGGATTCAAACTCCCATATCTCGCGAACGGATTGACCTAACCCAAAAATACCTATTGCATCTGAAAGTAGAAACTCGCCCGATTACAGCGGTATGTGTATTTTTTCCCGAGGCCATTCTGGTTAAGCGTTTGGAGCAGCAGAATTGCGAAAAATTTGTTGTCTTCTCAACCATTTCTTAGCTTCAAACTCGCATATCTCGCGAACGGATTGACCTAACCCAAAAATTCCTATTGCCTCTGAAAGTAGAAACTAGCCCGATTACAACGGTATGTGTATTTTTTCCCTGGGCCATTCTGGTTAAGCGTTTGGAGCAGCAGAATTGCGAAAAATTTTTTGCCTTCTCATCCATTTCTTGGATTCAAACTCCCATATCTCGCGAACGGATTGACCTAACCCAAAAACCCCTTGTTGCGTCTGAAAGTAGAAACTCGCCCGATTACAACGGTATGTGTATTTTTTCCCTAGGCCATTCTGGTTAAGCGTTTGGAGCAGCAGAATTGCGAAAAATTTTTTGCCTTCTCAACCATTTCTTTGCTTCAAACTCCCATATCTCGCGAACGGATTGACCTAACCCAAGAATTCCTGTAGCGTCTGGAAGTAGAAACTCGCCCGATTACAACGGTATGTGTATTTTTTCCCTAGGCCATTCTGGTTAAGCGTTTGGAGCAGCAGAATTGCGAAAAATTTTTTGCCTTCTCAACCATTTCTTGGCTTCAAACTCCCATATCTCGCGAACGGATTGACCTAACCCAAAAATTCCTATTGCATCTGAAAGTAGAAACTCGCCCGATTACAACGGTATGTGTATTTTTTCCTTAGGCCATTCTGGTTAAGCGTTTGGAGCAGCAGAAATGCGAAAAATTTTTTGCCTTCTCAACCATTTCTTTGCTTCAAACTCCCATATCTCGCGAACGGATTGACCTAACCCAAAAATTCCTGTGGCGTCTGAAAGTAGAAACTCGCCCGATTACAACGGTATGTGTATTTTTTCCCTAGGCCATTCTGGATAAGCGTTTGGAGCAGCAGAAGTGCGAAAAATTTTTTGCCTTCTCAACCATTTCTTGGCTTCAAACCCCCATATCTAGCGAACGGATTGAGCTAACCCAAAAATTCCTGTTGCATCTGAAAGTAGAAACTCGCCCGATTACAACGGTATGTGTATTTTTTCCCTAGGCCATTCTTGTGAAGCGTTTGGAGCAGCAGAATTGCGAAAAATTTTTTGCCTCCTCAACCATTTCTTGGCTTCAAACTTCCATATCTCGCGAACGGATTGACCTAACCCAATAATTCCTATTGCATCTGAAAGTAGAAACTCCCCCGATTACAACGGTATGTGTATTTTTTCCCTAGGCCATTCTGGTTATGCGTTTGGAGCAGCAGAACTGCGAAAAATTTGTTGTCTTCTCAACCATTTCTTAGCTTCAAACTCCCATATCTCGCGAACGGATTGACCTAATCCAAAAATTCCTATTGCATCTGAAAGTAGAAACTCGCCCGATTACAACGGTATGTGTATTTTTTCCCTAGCCCATTCTGGTTAAGCGTTTGGAGCAGCAGAATAGCGAAAAATTTTTTGCCTTCTCAACCATTTCTTGGCTTCAAACTCCCATATCTCGCGAACGGATTGACCTAATCCAAAAATTCCAATGGCATCTGAAAGTAGAAACTCGCCCGATTACAGCGGTATGTGTATTTTTTCCCTAGGCAATTCTGGTTATGCGTTTGGAGCAGCAGAACTGCGAAAAATTTGTTGTCTTCTCAACCATTTCTTAGCTTCAAACTCCCATATCTCGCGAACGGATTGACCTAACCCCAAAATTCCTGTAGCGTCTGGAAGTAGAAACTCGCCCGATTACAGCGGTATGTGTATTTTTTCCCTAGCCCATTCTGGTCAAGCGTTTGGAGCAGCAGAATTGCGAAAAATTTGTTGTCTTCTCAACCATTTCTTAGCTTCAAACTCCCATATCTCGCGAACGGATTGACCTAATCCAAAAATTCCTATTGCATCTGAAAGTAGAAACTCGCCCGATTACAACGGTATGTGTATTTTTTCCCTAGGCCCTTCTGGTTAAGCGTTTGGAGCAGCAGAAATGCGAAAAATTTTTTGCCTTCTCAACCATTTCTTTGCATCAAACTCCCATATCTCGCGAACGGATTGACCTAACCCAAAAATTCCTGTGGCGTCTGAAAGTAGAAACTCGCCCGATCACAACGGTATGTGTATTTTTTCCCTAGCCCATTCTGGTTAAGCGTTTGGATCAGCAGAATTGCGAAAAATTTGTTGTCTTCTCAACCATTTCTTACTTTCAAAGTCCCATATCTCGCGAACGGATTGACCAAACCCAAAAATTCCTGCTGCGTCTGAAAGTAGAAACTCGCCCGATTACAACTGTATGCGTATTTTTTCCCTAGGCCATTCTGGTTAAGCGTTTGGAGCAGCAGAATTGCGAAAAATTTGTTGTCTTCTCAACCATTTCTTAGCTTCAAACTCGCATATCTCGCGAACGGATTGAACTAACCCAAAAATTCCTATTGCATCTGAAAGTAGAAACTAGCCCGATTACAACGGTATCTGTATTTTCTCCCTAGGCCAATCTGGTTAAGCGTTTGGAGCAGCAGAATTGCGAAAAATTTTTTGCCTTCTCAACCATCTCTTGGCTTCAAACTCCCATATCTCGCGAACGGATTGACCTAACCCAAAAATTCCTATTGCATCTGAAAGTAGAAACTCGCCCGATTACAACGGTATGTGTATTTTTTCCCTAGGCCATTCTGGATAAGCGTTTGGAGCAGCAGTATGGCGAAAAATTTTTTGCTTTCTCAACCATTTCTTGGTTTCAAACTCCCATATCTCGCGAACGGATTGACCTAACCCAAAAATACCTATTGCATCTGAAAGTAGAAACTCGCCCGATTACAACGGTATGTGTATTTTTTCCCTAGGCCATTCTGGTTAAGCGTTTGGAGCAGCAGAATTGCGAAAAATTTTTTGCCTTCTCAACCATTTCTTGGCTTCAAACTCCCATATCTGGCGAACGGATTGACCTAACCCAAAAATTCCTATTGCATCTGAAAGTAGAAACTCGCCCGATTACAACGGTATGTGTATTTTTTCCCTAGGCCATTCTGGTTAAGCGTTTGGAGGAGCAGAAATGCGAAAAATTTTTTGCCTTCTCAACCATTTCTTTGCTTCAAACTCCCATATCTCGCGAACGGATTGACCTAACCCAAAAATTCCTGTGGCGTCTGAAAGTAGAAACTCGCCCGATTACAACGGTATGTGTATTTTTTCCCTAGGCCATTCTGGATAAGCGTTTGGAGCAGCAGAAGTGCGAAAAATTTTTTGCCTTCTCAACCATTTCTTGGCTTCAAACCCCCATATCTCGCGAACGGATTGACCTAACCCAAAAATTCCTATTGCATCTGAAAGTAGAAACTCGCCCGAATACAACGGTATGTGTATTTTTTCCCTAGGCCATTCTGGTTAAACGTTTGGAGCAGCAGAATTGCGAAAAATTGTTTGCCTTCTCAACCATTTCTTGATTTCAAACTCCCATATCTCGCAAACGGATTGACCTAACCCAAAAATTCCTATTGCATCTGAAAGTAGAATCTCGCCCGATTACAGCGGTATGTGTATTTTTTCCCTAGGCCATTCTGGTTAAGCGTTTGGAGCAGCAGAATTGCGATAAATTTTTTGCCTTCTGAACCATTTCTTGGCTTCAAACTCCCATATCTCGCGAACGGATTGACCTAACCCAAAAATTCCTATTGCATCTGAAAGTAGAAACTCGCCCGATTACAACGGTATGTGTATTTTTTCCCTAGGCCATTCTGGTTAAGCGTTTGGAGCAGCAGAATTGCGAAAAATTTGTTGTCTTCTCAACCATTTCTTAGCTTCAAACTCGCATATCTCGCGAACGGATTGACCTAACCCAAAAATTCCTATTGCCTCTGAAAGTAGAAACTAGCCCGATTACAACGGTATGTGTATTTTTTCCCTGGGCCATTCTGGTTAAGCGTTTGGAGCAGCAGAATTGCGAAAAATTTTTTGCCTTCTCATCCATTTCTTGGATTCAAACTCCCATATCTCGCGAACGGATTGACCTAACCCAAAAACCCCTTGTTGCGTCTGAAAGTAGAAACTCGCCCGATTACAACGGTATGTGTATTTTTTCCCTAGGCCATTCTGGTTAAGCGTTTGGAGCAGCAGAATTGCGAAAAATTTTTTGCCTTCTCAACCATTTCTTTGCTTCAAACTCCCATATCTCGCGAACGGATTGACCTAACCCAAGAATTCCTGTAGCGTCTGGAAGTAGAAACTCGCCCGATTACAACGGTATGTGTATTTTTTCCCTAGGCCATTCTGGTTAAGCGTTTGGAGCAGCAGAATTGCGAAAAATTTTTTGCCTTCTCAACCATTTCTTGGCTTCAAACTCCCATATCTCGCGAACGGATTGACCTAACCCAAAAATTCCTATTGCATCTGAAAGTAGAAACTCGCCCGATTACAACGGTATGTGTATTTTTTCCTTAGGCCATTCTGGTTAAGCGTTTGGAGCAGCAGAAATGCGAAAAATTTTTTGCCTTCTCAACCATTTCTTTGCTTCAAACTCCCATATCTCGCGAACGGATTGACCTAACCCAAAAATTCCTGTGGCGTCTGAAAGTAGAAACTCGCCCGATTACAACGGTATGTGTATTTTTTCCCTAGGCCATTCTGGATAAGCGTTTGGAGCAGCAGAAGTGCGAAAAATTTTTTGCCTTCTCAACCATTTCTTGGCTTCAAACCCCCATATCTAGCGAACGGATTGAGCTAACCCAAAAATTCCTGTTGCATCTGAAAGTAGAAACTCGCCCGATTACAACGGTATGTGTATTTTTTCCCTAGGCCATTCTTGTGAAGCGTTTGGAGCAGCAGAATTGCGAAAAATTTTTTGCCTCCTCAACCATTTCTTGGCTTCAAACTCCCATATCTCGCGAACGGATTGTCCTAACCCAATAATTCCTGTAGCGTCTGGAAGTAGAAACTCGCCCGAATACAAGGGTATGTGTATTTTTTCCCTAAGCCATTCTGGTTAAGCGTTTGGAGCAGCAGAATTGTGAAAAATTTTTTGCGTTCTCAACCATTTCTTGGTTTGAAAGTCCCATATCTCGCGAACGGATTGACGTAACCCAAAAATTGCTGTAGCGTCTGGAAGTAGAAACTCGCCCGATCACAACGGTATGTGTATTTTTTCCCTAGCCCATTCTGGTTAAGCGTTTGGATCAGCAGAATTGCGAAAAATTTGTTGTCTTCTCAACCATTTCTTGGCTTCAAACTCCCATATCTCGCGAACGGATTGACCTAACCCAAAAATTCCAATGGCATCTGAAAGTAGAAACTCGCCCGATTACAGCGGTATGTGTATTTTTTCCCTAGGCAATTCTGGTTATGCGTTTGGAGCAGCAGAACTGCGAGAAATTTGTTGTCTTCTCAACCATTTCTTAGCTTCAAACTCCCATATCTCGCGAACGGATTGACCTAACCCCAAAATTCCTGTAGCGTCTGGAAGTAGAAACTCGCCCGATTACAGCGGTATGTGTATTTTTTCCCTAGCCCATTCTGGTCAAGCGTTTGGAGCAGCAGAATTGCGAAAAATTTTTTGCCTTCTCATCCATTTCTTGGATTCAAACTCCCATATCTCGCGAACGGATTGACCTAACCCAAAAATACCTATTGCATCTGAAAGTAGAAACTCGCCCGATTACAGCGGTATGTGTATTTTTTCCCGAGGCCATTCTGGTTAAGCGTTTGGAGCAGCAGAATTGCGATAAATTTTTTGCCTTCTGAACCATTTCTTGGCTTCAAACTCCCATATCTCGCGAACGGATTGACCTAACCCAAAAATTCCTATTGCATCTGAAAGTAGAAACTCGCCCGATTACAACGGTATGTGTATTTTTTCCCTAGGCCATTCTGGTTAAGCGTTTGGAGCAGCAGAATTGCGAAAAATTTGTTGTCTTCTCAACCATTTCTTAGCTTCAAACTCGCATATCTCGCGAACGGATTGACCTAACCCAAAAATTCCTATTGCCTCTGAAAGTAGAAACTAGCCCGATTACAACGGTATGTGTATTTTTTCCCTGGGCCATTCTGGTTAAGCGTTTGGAGAAGCAGAATTGCGAAAAATTTTTTGCCTTCTCAACCATTTCTTTGCTTCAAACTCCCATATCTCGCGAACGGATTGACCTAACCCAAAAATTCCTGTGGCGTCTGAAAGTAGAAACTCGCCCGATTACAACGGTATGTGTATTTTTTCCCTAGGCCATTCTGGATAAGCGTTTGGAGCAGCAGAAGTGCGAAAAATTTTTTGCCTTCTCAACCATTTCTTGGCTTCAAACCCCCATATCTCGCGAACGGATTGACCTAACCCAAAAATTCCTATTGCATCTGAAAGTAGAAACTCGCCCGAATACAACGGTATGTGTATTTTTTCCCTAGGCCATTCTGGTTAAACGTTTGGAGCAGCAGAATTGCGAAAAATTGTTTGCCTTCTCAACCATTTCTTGATTTCAAACTCCCATATCTCGCAAACGGATTGACCTAACCCAAAAATTCCTATTGCATCTGAAAGTAGAATCTCGCCCGATTACAGCGGTATGTGTATTTTTTCCCTAGGCCATTCTGGTTAAGCGTTTGGAGCAGCAGAATTGCGAAAAATTTTTTGCCTTCTCATCCATTTCTTGGATTCAAACTCCCATATCTCGCGAACGGATTGACCTAACCCAAAAATACCTATTGCATCTGAAAGTAGAAACTCGCCCGATTACAGCGGTATGTGTATTTTTTCCCGAGGCCATTCTGGTTAAGCGTTTGGAGCAGCAGAATTGCGATAAATTTTTTGCCTTCTGAACCATTTCTTGGCTTCAAACTCCCATATCTCGCGAACGGATTGACCTAACCCAAAAATTCCTATTGCATCTGAAAGTAGAAACTCGCCCGATTACAACGGTATGTGTATTTTTTCCCTAGGCCATTCTGGTTAAGCGTTTGGAGCAGCAGAATTGCGAAAAATTTGTTGTCTTCTCAACCATTTCTTAGCTTCAAACTCGCATATCTCGCGAACGGATTGACCTAACCCAAAAATTCCTATTGCCTCTGAAAGTAGAAACTAGCCCGATTACAACGGTATGTGTATTTTTTCCCTGGGCCATTCTGGTTAAGCGTTTGGAGCAGCAGAATTGCGAAAAATTTTTTGCCTTCTCATCCATTTCTTGGATTCAAACTCCCATATCTCGCGAACGGATTGACCTAACCCAAAAACCCCTTGTTGCGTCTGAAAGTAGAAACTCGCCCGATTACAACGGTATGTGTATTTTTTCCCTAGGCCATTCTGGTTAAGCGTTTGGAGCAGCAGAATTGCGAAAAATTTTTTGCCTTCTCAACCATTTCTTTGCTTCAAACTCCCATATCTCGCGAACGGATTGACCTAACCCAAGAATTCCTGTAGCGTCTGGAAGTAGAAACTCGCCCGATTACAACGGTATGTGTATTTTTTCCCTAGGCCATTCTGGTTAAGCGTTTGGAGCAGCAGAATTGCGAAAAATTTTTTGCCTTCTCAACCATTTCTTGGCTTCAAACTCCCATATCTCGCGAACGGATTGACCTAACCCAAAAATTCCTATTGCATCTGAAAGTAGAAACTCGCCCGATTACAACGGTATGTGTATTTTTTCCTTAGGCCATTCTGGTTAAGCGTTTGGAGCAGCAGAAATGCGAAAAATTTTTTGCCTTCTCAACCATTTCTTTGCTTCAAACTCCCATATCTCGCGAACGGATTGACCTAACCCAAAAATTCCTGTGGCGTCTGAAAGTAGAAACTCGCCCGATTACAACGGTATGTGTATTTTTTCCCTAGGCCATTCTGGATAAGCGTTTGGAGCAGCAGAAGTGCGAAAAATTTTTTGCCTTCTCAACCATTTCTTGGCTTCAAACCCCCATATCTAGCGAACGGATTGAGCTAACCCAAAAATTCCTGTTGCATCTGAAAGTAGAAACTCGCCCGATTACAACGGTATGTGTATTTTTTCCCTAGGCCATTCTTGTGAAGCGTTTGGAGCAGCAGAATTGCGAAAAATTTTTTGCCTCCTCAACCATTTCTTGGCTTCAAACTTCCATATCTCGCGAACGGATTGACCTAACCCAATAATTCCTATTGCATCTGAAAGTAGAAACTCCCCCGATTACAACGGTATGTGTATTTTTTCCCTAGGCCATTCTGGTTATGCGTTTGGAGCAGCAGAACTGCGAAAAATTTGTTGTCTTCTCAACCATTTCTTAGCTTCAAACTCCCATATGTCGCGAACGGATTGACCTAACCCAATAATTCCTGTAGCGTCTGGAAGTAGAAACTCGCCCGAATACAAGGGTATGTGTATTTTTTCCCTAAGCCATTCTGGTTAAGCGTTTGGAGCAGCAGAATTGTGAAAAATTTTTTGCGTTCTCAACCATTTCTTGGTTTGAAAGTCCCATATCTCGCGAACGGATTGACGTAACCCAAAAATTGCTGTAGCGTCTGGAAGTAGAAACTCGCCCGATTACAACGGTATGTGTATTTTTGCCCTAGCCCATTCTGGTCAAGCGTTTGGAGCAGCAGAATTGTGAAAAATTTGTTGTCTTCTCAACCATTTCTTGGCTTCAAACTCCCATATCTCGCGAACGGATTGACCTAACCCAAAAATTCCAATGGCATCTGAAAGTAGAAACTCGCCCGATTACAGCGGTATGTGTATTTTTTCCCTAGGCAATTCTGGTTATGCGTTTGGAGCAGCAGAACTGCGAAAAATTTGTTGTCTTCTCAACCATTTCTTAGCTTCAAACTCCCATATCTCGCGAACGGATTGACCTAACCCCAAAATTCCTGTAGCGTCTGGAAGTAGAAACTCGCCCGATTACAGCGGTATGTGTATTTTTTCCCTAGCCCATTCTGGTCAAGCGTTTGGAGCAGCAGAATTGCGAAAAATTTTTTGCCTTCTCATCCATTTCTTGGATTCAAACTCCCATATCTCGCGAACGGATTGACCTAACCCAAAAATACCTATTGCATCTGAAAGTAGAAACTCGCCCGATTACAGCGGTATGTGTATTTTTTCCCGAGGCCATTCTGGTTAAGCGTTTGGAGCAGCAGAATTGCGATAAATTTTTTGCCTTCTGAACCATTTCTTGGCTTCAAACTCCCATATCTCGCGAACGGATTGACCTAACCCAAAAATTCCTATTGCATCTGAAAGTAGAAACTCGCCCGATTACAACGGTATGTGTATTTTTTCCCTAGGCCATTCTGGTTAAGCGTTTGGAGCAGCAGAATTGCGAAAAATTTGTTGTCTTCTCAACCATTTCTTAGCTTCAAACTCGCATATCTCGCGAACGGATTGACCTAACCCAAAAATTCCTATTGCCTCTGAAAGTAGAAACTAGCCCGATTACAACGGTATGTGTATTTTTTCCCTGGGCCATTCTGGTTAAGCGTTTGGAGAAGCAGAATTGCGAAAAATTTTTTGCCTTCTCATCCATTTCTTGGATTCAAACTCCCATATCTCGCGAACGGATTGACCTAACCCAAAAACCCCTTGTTGCGTCTGAAAGTAGAAACTCGCCCGATTACAACGGTATGTGTATTTTTTCCCTAGGCCATTCTGGTTAAGCGTTTGGAGCAGCAGAATTGCGAAAAATTTTTTGCCTTCTCAACCATTTCTTTGCTTCAAACTCCCATATCTCGCGAACGGATTGACCTAACCCAAAAATTCCTGTAGCGTCTGGAAGTAGAAACTCGCCCGATTACAACGGTATGTGTATTTTTTCCCTAGGCCATTCTGGTTAAGCGTTTGGAGCAGCAGAATTGCGAAAAATTTTTTGCCTTCTCAACCATTTCTTGGCTTCAAACTCCCACATCTCGCGAACGGATTGACCTAACCCAAAAATTCCTATTGCATCTGAAAGTAGAAACTCGCCCGATTACAACGGTATGTGTATTTTTTCCTTAGGCCATTCTGGTTAAGCGTTTGGAGCAGCAGAAATGCGAAAAATTTTTTGCCTTCTCAACCATTTCTTTGCTTCAAACTCCCATATCTCGCGAACGGATTGACCTAACCCAAAAATTCCTGTGGCGTCTGAAAGTAGAAACTCGCCCGATTACAACGGTATGTGTATTTTTTCCCTAGGCCATTCTGGATAAGCGTTTGGAGCAGCAGAAGTGCGAAAAATTTTTTGCCTTCTCAACCATTTCTTGGCTTCAAACCCCCATATCTAGCGAACGGATTGAGCTAACCCAAAAATTCCTGTTGCATCTGAAAGTAGAAACTCGCCCGATTACAACGGTATGTGTATTTTTTCCCTAGGCCATTCTTGTGAAGCGTTTGGAGCAGCAGAATTGCGAAAAATTTTTTGCCTCCTCAACCATTTCTTGGCTTCAAACTTCCATATCTCGCGAACGGATTGACCTAACCCAATAATTCCTATTGCATCTGAAAGTAGAAACTCCCCCGATTACAACGGTATGTGTATTTTTTCCCTAGGCCATTCTGGTTATGCGTTTGGAGCAGCAGAACTGCGAAAAATTTGTTGTCTTCTCAACCATTTCTTAGCTTCAAACTCCCATATGTCGCGAACGGATTGACCTAACCCAATAATTCCTGTAGCGTCTGGAAGTAGAAACTCGCCCGAATACAAGGGTATGTGTATTTTTTCCCTAAGCCATTCTGGTTAAGCGTTTGGAGCAGCAGAATTGTGAAAAATTTTTTGCGTTCTCAACCATTTCTTGGTTTGAAAGTCCCATATCTCGCGAACGGATTGACGTAACCCAAAAATTGCTGTAGCGTCTGGAAGTAGAAACTCGCCCGATTACAACGGTATGTGTATTTTTGCCCTAGCCCATTCTGGTCAAGCGTTTGGAGCAGCAGAATTGTGAAAAATTTGTTGTCTTCTCAACCATTTCTTAGCTTCAAACTCCCATATCTCGCGAACGGATTGACCTAACCCAAAAATTCCTATTGCATCTGAAAGTAGAAACTCGCCCGATTACAACGGTATGTGTATTTTTTCCCTAGGCCATTCTGGTTAAGCGTTTGGAGCAGCAGAAGTGCGAAAAATTTGTTGTCTTCTCAACCATTTCTTGGCTTCAAACTCCCATATCTCGCGAACGGATTGACCTAACCCAAAAATTCCTGTTGCGTCTGAAAGTAGAAACTCGCCCGATTACAGCGGTATGTGTATTTTTTCCCTAGCCCATTCTGGTCAAGCGTTTGGAGCAGCAGAATTGCGAAAAATTTGTTGTCTTCTCAACCATTTCTTAGCTTCAAACTCCCATATCTCGCGAACGGATTGACCTAATCCAAAAATTCCTATTGCATCTGAAAGTAGAAACTCGCCCGATTACAACGGTATGTGTATTTTTTCCCTAGGCCCTTCTGGTTAAGCGTTTGGAGCAGCAGAAATGCGAAAAATTTTTTGCCTTCTCAACCATTTCTTTGCATCAAACTCCCATATCTCGCGAACGGATTGACCTAACCCAAAAATTCCTGTGGCGTCTGAAAGTAGAAACTCGCCCGATTACAACGGTATGTGTATTTTTTCCCTAGCCCATTCTGGTTAAGCGTTTGGATCAGCAGAATTGCGAAAAATTTGTTGTCTTCTCAACCATTTCTTACTTTCAAAGTCCCATATCTCGCGAACGGATTGACCAAACCCAAAAATTCCTGCTGCGTCTGAAAGTAGAAACTCGCCCGATTACAACTGTATGCGTATTTTTTCCCTAGGCCATTCTGGTTAAGCGTTTGGAGCAGCAGAATTGCGAAAAATTTGTTGTCTTCTCAACCATTTCTTAGCTTCAAACTCGCATATCTCGCGAACGGATTGAACTAACCCAAAAATTCCTATTGCATCTGAAAGTAGAAACTAGCCCGATTACAACGGTATCTGTATTTTCTCCCTAGGCCAATCTGGTTAAGCGTTTGGAGCAGCAGAATTGCGAAAAATTTTTTGCCTTCTCAACCATCTCTTGGCTTCAAACTCCCATATCTCGCGAACGGATTGACCTAACCCAAAAATTCCTATTGCATCTGAAAGTAGAAACTCGCCCGATTACAACGGTATGTGTATTTTTTCCCTAGGCCATTCTGGATAAGCGTTTGGAGCAGCAGTATGGCGAAAAATTTTTTGCTTTCTCAACCATTTCTTGGCTTCAAACTGCCATATCTCGCGAACGGATTGACCTAACCCAAAAATACCTATTGCATCTGAAAGTAGAAACTCGCCCGATTACAACGGTATGTGTATTTTTTCCCTAGGCCATTCTGGTTAAGCGTTTGGAGCAGCAGAATTGCGAAAAATTTTTTGCCTTCTCAACCATTTCTTGGCTTCAAACTCCCATATCTGGCGAACGGATTGACCTAACCCAAAAATTCCTATTGCATCTGAAAGTAGAAACTCGCCCGATTACAACGGTATATGTATTTTTTCCCTAGGCCATTCTGGTTAAGCGTTTGGAGCAGCAGAAATGCGAAAAATTTTTTGCCTTCTCAACCATTTCTTTGCTTCAAACTCCCATATCTCGCGAACGGATTGACCTAACCCAAAAATTCATGTGGCGTCTGAAAGTAGAAACTCGCCCGATTACAACGGTATGTGTATTTTTTCCCTAGGCCATTCTGGATAAGCGTTTGGAGCAGCAGAATTGCGATAAATTTTTTACCTTCTGAACCATTTCTTGGCTTCAAACTCCCATATCTCGCGAACGGATTGACCTAACCCAAAAATTCCTATTGCATCTGAAAGTAGAAACTCGCCCGATTACAACGGTATGTGTATTTTTTCCCTAGGCCATTCTGGTTAAGCGTTTGGAGCAGCAGAATTGCGAAAAATTTGTTGTCTTCTCAACCATTTCTTAGCTTCAAACTCGCATATCTCGCGAACGGATTGACCTAACCCAAAAATTCCTATTGCCTCTGAAAGTAGAAACTAGCCCGATTACAACGGTATGTGTATTTTTGCCCTGGGCCATTCTGGTTAAGCGTTTGGAGCAGCAGAATTGCGAAAAATTTTTTGCCTTCTCATCCATTTCTTGGATTCAAACTCCCATATCTCGCGAACGGATTGACCTAACCCAAAAACCCCTTGTTGCGTCTGAAAGTAGAAACTCGCCCGATTACAACGGTATGTGTATTTTTTCCCTAGGCCATTCTGGTTAAGCGTTTGGAGCAGCAGAATTGCGAAAAATTTTTTGCCTTCTCAACCATTTCTTTGCTTCAAACTCCCATATCTCGCGAACGGATTGACCTAACCCAAAAATTCCTGTAGCGTCTGGAAGTAGAAACTCGCCCGATTACAACGGTATGTGTATTTTTTCCCTAGGCCATTCTGGTTAAGCGTTTGGAGCAGCAGAATTGCGAAAAATTTTTTGCCTTCTCAACCATTTCTTTGCTTCAAAGTCCCATATCTCGCGAACGGATTGACCTAACCCAAAAATTCCTATTGCATCTGAAAGAAGAAACTCGCCCGATTACAACGGTATGTGTATTTTTTCCCTAGGCCATTCTGGATAAGCGTTTGGAGCAGCAGTATGGCGAAAAATTTTTTGCTTTCTCAACCATTTCTTGGCTTCAAACTCCCATATCTCGCGAACGGATTGACCTAACCCAAAAATACCTATTGCATCTGAAAGTAGAAACTCGCCCGATTACAACGGTATGTGTATTTTTTCCTTAGGCCATTCTGCTTAAGCGTTTGGAGCAGCAGAAATGCGAAAAATTTTTTGCCTTCTCAACCATTTCTTTGCTTCAAACTCCCATATCTCGCGAACGGATTGACCTAACCCAAAAATTCCTGTGGCGTCTGAAAGTAGAAACTCGCCCGATTACAACGGTATGTGTATTTTTTCCCTAGGCCATTCTGGATAAGCGTTTGGAGCAGCAGAAGTGCGAAAAATTTTTTGCCTTCTCAACCATTTCTTGGCTTCAAACCCCCATATCTAGCGAACGGATTGAGCTAACCCAAAAATTCCTGTTGCATCTGAAAGTAGAAACTCGCCCGATTACAACGGTATGTGTATTTTTTCCCTAGGCCATTCTTGTGAAGCGTTTGGAGCAGCAGAATTGCGAAAAATTTTTTGCCTCCTCAACCATTTCTTGGCTTCAAACTTCCATATCTCGCGAACGGATTGACCTAACCCAAAAATTCCTGCTGCGTCTGAAAGTAGAAACTCGCCCGATTACAACTGTATGCGTATTTTTTCCCTAGGCCATTCTGGTTAAGCGTTTGGAGCAGCAGAATTGCGAAAAATTTGTTGTCTTCTCAACCATTTCTTAGCTTCAAACTCGCATATCTCGCGAACGGATTGACCTAACCCAAAAATTCCTATTGCCTCTGAAAGTAGAAACTAGCCCGATTACAACGGTATGTGTATTTTTGCCCTGGGCCATTCTGGTTAAGCGTTTGGAGCAGCAGAATTGCGAAAAATTTTTTGCCTTCTCATCCATTTCTTGGATTCAAACTCCCATATCTCGCGAACGGATTGACCTAACCCAAAAACCCCTTGTTGCGTCTGAAAGTAGAAACTCGCCCGATTACAACGGTATGTGTATTTTTTCCCTAGGCCATTCTGGTTAAGCGTTTGGAGCAGCAGAATTGCGAAAAATTTTTTGCCTTCTCAACCATTTCTTTGCTTCAAACTCCCATATCTCGCGAACGGATTGACCTAACCCAAAAATTCCTGTAGCGTCTGGAAGTAGAAACTCGCCCGATTACAACGGTATGTGTATTTTTTCCCTAGGCCATTCTGGTTAAGCGTTTGGAGCAGCAGAATTGCGAAAAATTTTTTGCCTTCTCAACCATTTCTTTGCTTCAAAGTCCCATATCTCGCGAACGGATTGACCTAACCCAAAAATTCCTATTGCATCTGAAAGAAGAAACTCGCCCGATTACAACGGTATGTGTATTTTTTCCCTAGGCCATTCTGGATAAGCGTTTGGAGCAGCAGTATGGCGAAAAATTTTTTGCTTTCTCAACCATTTCTTGGCTTCAAACTCCCATATCTCGCGAACGGATTGACCTAACCCAAAAATACCTATTGCATCTGAAAGTAGAAACTCGCCCGATTACAACGGTATGTGTATTTTTTCCTTAGGCCATTCTGCTTAAGCGTTTGGAGCAGCAGAAATGCGAAAAATTTTTTGCCTTCTCAACCATTTCTTTGCTTCAAACTCCCATATCTCGCGAACGGATTGACCTAACCCAAAAATTCCTGTGGCGTCTGAAAGTAGAAACTCGCCCGATTACAACGGTATGTGTATTTTTTCCCTAGGCCATTCTGGATAAGCGTTTGGAGCAGCAGAAGTGCGAAAAATTTTTTGCCTTCTCAACCATTTCTTGGCTTCAAACCCCCATATCTAGCGAACGGATTGAGCTAACCCAAAAATTCCTGTTGCATCTGAAAGTAGAAACTCGCCCGATTACAACGGTATGTGTATTTTTTCCCTAGGCCATTCTTGTGAAGCGTTTGGAGCAGCAGAATTGCGAAAAATTTTTTGCCTCCTCAACCATTTCTTGGCTTCAAACTTCCATATCTCGCGAACGGATTGACCTAACCCAAAAATTCCTGCTGCGTCTGAAAGTAGAAACTCGCCCGATTACAACTGTATGCGTATTTTTTCCCTAGGCCATTCTGGTTAAGCGTTTGGAGCAGCAGAATTGCGAAAAATTTGTTGTCTTCTCAACCATTTCTTAGCTTCAAACTCGCATATCTCGCGAACGGATTGAACTAACCCAAAAATTCCTATTGCATCTGAAAGTAGAAACTAGCCCGATTACAACGGCATCTGTATTTTCTCCCTAGGCCAATCTGGTTAAGCGTTTGGAGCAGCAGAATTGCGAAAAATTTTTTGCCTTCTCAACCATCTCTTGGCTTCAAACTCCCATATCTCGCGAACGAATTGACCTAACCCAAAAATTCCTATTGCATCTGAAAGAAGAAACTCGCCCGATTACAACGGTATGTGTATTTTTTCCCTAGGCCATTCTGGATAAGCGTTTGGAGCAGCAGTATGGCGAAAAATTTTTTGCTTTCTCAACCATTTCTTGGCTTCAAACTCCCATATCTCGCGAACGGATTGACCTAACCCAAAAATACCTATTGCATCTGAAAGTAGAAACTCGCCCGATTACAACGGTATGTGTATTTTTTCCCTAGGCCATTCTGGTTAAGCGTTTGGAGCAGCAGAATTGCGAAAAATTTTTTGCCTTCTCAACCATTTCTTGGCTTCAAACTCCCATATCTCGCGAACGGATTGACCTAACCCAAAAATTCCTATTGCATCTGAAAGTAGAAACTCGCCCGATTACAACGGTATGTGTATTTTTTCCTTAGGCCATTCTGGTTAAGCGTTTGGAGCAGCAGAAATGCGAAAAATTTTTTGCCTTCTCAACCATTTCTTTGCTTCAAACTCCCATATCTCGCGAACGGATTGACCTAACCCAAAAATTCCTATGGCGTCTGAAAGTAGAAACTCGCCCGATTACAACGGTATGTGTATTTTTTCCCCAGGCCATTCTGGATAAGCGTTTGGAGCAGCAGAAGTGCGAAAAATTTTTTGCCTTCTCAACCATTTCTTGGCTTCAAACCCCCATATCTAGCGAACGGATTGAGCTAACCCAAAAATTCCTGTTGCATCTGAAAGTAGAAACTCGCCCGATTACAACGGTATGTGTATTTTTTCCCTAGGCCATTCTTGTGAAGCGTTTGGAGCAGCAGAATTGCGAAAAATTTTTTGCCTCCTCAACCATTTCTTGGCTTCAAACTTCCATATCTCGCGAACGGATTGACCCAACCCAATAATTCCTATTGCATCTGAAAGTAGAAACTCCCCCGATTACAACGGTATGTGTATTTTTTCCCTAGGCCATTCTGGTTATGCGTTTGGAGCAGCAGAACTGCGAAAAATTTGTTGTCTTCTCAACCATTTCTTAGCTTCAAACTCCCATATGTCGCGAACGGATTGACCTAACCCAATAATTCCTGTAGCGTCTGGAAGTAGAAACTCGCCCGAATACAACGGCATGTGTATTTTTTCCCTAAGCCATTCTGGTTAAGCGTTTGGAGCAGCAGAATTGTGAAAAATTTTTTGCGTTCTCAACCATTTCTTGGTTTCAAAGTCCCATATCTCGCGAACGGATTGACCTAACCCAAAAATTGCTGTAGCGTCTGGAAGTAGAAACTCGCCCGATTACAACGGTATGTGTATTTTTGCCCTAGCCCATTCTGGTCAAGCGTTTGGAGCAGCAGAATTGTGAAAAATTTGTTGTCTTCTCAACCATTTCTTAGCTTCAAACTCCCATATCTCGCGAACGGATTGACCTAACCCAAAAATTCCTATTGCATCTGAAAGTAGAAACTCGCCCGATTACAACGGTATGTGTATTTTTTCCCTAGGCCATTCTGGTTAAGCGTTTGGAGCAGCAGAAGTGCGAAAAATTTGTTGTCTTCTGAACCATTTCTTGGCTTCAAACTCCCATATCTCGCGAACGGATTGACCTAACCCAAAAATTCCTATTGCATCTGAAAGTAGAAACTCGCCCGATTACAACGGTATGTGTATTTTTTCCCTGGGCCATTCTGGTTAAGCGTTTGGAGCAGCAGAATTGCGAAAAATTTTTTGCCTTCTCATCCATTTCTTGGATTCAAACTCCCATATCTCGCGAACGGATTGACCTAACCCAAAAACCCCTTGTTGCGTCTGAAAGTAGAAACTCGCCCGATTACAACGGTATGTGTATTTTTTCCCTAGGCCATTCTGGTTAAGCGTTTGGAGCAGCAGAATTGCGAAAAATTTTTTGCCTTCTCAACCATTTCTTTGCTTCAAACTCCCATATCTCGCGAACGGATTGACCTAACCCAAAAATTCCTGTAGCGTCTGGAAGTAGAAACTCGCCCGATTAAAACGGTATGTGTATTTTTTCCCTAGGCCATTCTGGTTAAGCGTTTGGAGCAGCAGAATTGCGAAAAATTTTTTGCCTTCTCAACCATTTCTTTGCTTCAAACTCCCATATCTCGCGAACGGATTGACCTAACCCAAAAATTCCTATTGCATCTGGAAGAAGAAACTCGCCCGATTACAACGGTATGTGTATTTTTTCCCTAGGCCATTCTGGATAAGCGTTTGGAGCAGCAGTATGGCGAAAAATTTTTTGCTTTCTCAACCATTTCTTGGCTTCAAACTCCCATATCTCGCGAACGGATTGACCTAACCCAAAAATACCTATTGCATCTGAAAGTAGAAACTCGCCCGATTACAACGGTATGTGTATTTTTTCCCTAGGCCATTCTGGTTAAGCGTTTGGAGCAGCAGAATTGCGAAAAATTTTTTGCCTTCTCAACCATTTCTTGGCTTCAAACTCCCATATCTCGCGAACGGATTGACCTAACCCAAAAATTCCTATTGCATCTGAAAGTAGAAACTCGCCCGATTACAACGGTATGTGTATTTTTTCCTTAGGCCATTCTGGTTAAGCGTTTGGAGCAGCAGAAATGCGAAAAATTTTTTGCCTTCTCAACCATTTCTTTGCTTCAAACTCCCATATCTCGCGAACGGATTGACCTAACCCAAAAATTCCTGTGGCGTGTGAAAGTAGAAACTCGCCCGATTACAACGGTATGTGTATTTTTTCCCTAGGCCATTCTGGATAAGCGTTTGGAGCAGCAGAAGTGCGAAAAATTTTTTGCCTTCTCAACCATTTCTTGGCTTCAAACCCCCATATCTAGCGAACGGATTGAGCTAACCCAAAAATTCCTGTTGCATCTGAAAGTAGAAACTCGCCCGATTACAACGGTATGTGTATTTTTTCCCTAGGCCATTCTTGTGAAGCGTTTGGAGCAGCAGAATTGCGAAAAATTTTTTGCCTCCTCAACCATTTCTTGGCTTCAAACTTCCATATCTCGCGAACGGATTGACCTAACCCAAAAATTCCTGCTGCGTCTGAAAGTAGAAACTCGCCCTATTACAACCGCATGCGTATTTTTTCCCTAGGCCATTCTGGTTAAGCGTTTGGAGCAGCAGAATTGCGAAAAATTTGTTGTCTTCTCAACCATTTCTTAGCTTCAAACTCGCATATCTCGCGAACGGATTGAACTAACCCAAAAATTCCTATTGCATCTGAAAGTAGAAACTAGCCCGATTACAACGGTATCTGTATTTTCTCCCTAGGCCAATCTGGTTAAGCGTTTGGAGCAGCAGAATTGCGAAAAATTTTTTGCCTCCTCAACCATTTCTTGGCTTCAAACTTCCATATCTCGCGAACGGATTGACCTAACCCAATAATTCCTATTGCATCTGAAAGTAGAAACTCCCCCGATTACAACGGTATGTGTATTTTTTCCCTAGGCCATTCTGGTTATGCGTTTGGAGCAGCAGAACTGCGAAAAATTTGTTGTCTTCTCAACCATTTCTTAGCTTCAAACTCCCATATGTCGCGAACGGATTGACCTAACCCAATAATTCCTGTGGCGTCTGGAAGTAGAAACTCGCCCGAATACAACGGTATGTGTATTTTTTCCCTAAGCCATTCTGGTTAAGCGTTTGGAGCAGCAGAATTGTGAAAAATTTTTTGCGTTCTCAACCATTTCTTGGTTTCAAAGTCCCATATCTCGCGAACGGATTGACCTAACCCAAAAATTGCTGTAGCGTCTGGAAGTAGAAACTCGCCCGATTACAACGGTATGTGTATTTTTTCCCTAGGCCATTCTGGTTAAGCGTTTGGAGCAGCAGAAGTGCGAAAAATTTGTTGTCTTCTCAACCATTTCTTGGCTTCAAACTCCCATATCTCGCGAACGGATTGACCTAACCCAAAAATTCCTGTTGCGTCTGAAAGTAGAAACTCGCCCGATTACAGCGGTATGTGTATTTTTTCCCTAGCCCATTCTGGTTAAGCGTTTGGAGCAGCAGAATAGCGAAAAATTTTTTGCCTTCTCAACCATTTCTTGGCTTCAAACTCCCATATCTCGCGAACGGATTGACCTAACCCAAAAATTCCAATGGCATCTGAAAGTAGAAACTCGCCCGATTACAGCGGTATGTGTATTTTTTCCCTAGGCAATTCTGGTTATGCGTTTGGAGCAGCAGAACTGCGAAAAATTTGTTGTCTTCTCAACCATTTCTTAGCTTCAAACTCCCATATCTCGCGAACGGATTGACCTAACCCCAAAATTCCTGTAGCGTCTGGAAGTAGAAACTCGCCCGATTACAGCGGTATGTGTATTTTTTCCCTAGCCCATTCTGGTCAAGCGTTTGGAGCAGCAGAAATGCGAAAAATTTTTTGCCTTCTCAACCATTTCTTTGCATCAAACTCCCATATCTCGCGAACGGATTGACCTAACCCAAAAATTCCTGCTGCGTCTGAAAGTAGAAACTCGCCCGATTACAACTGTATGCGTATTTTTTCCTTAGGCCATTCTGGTTAAGCGTTTGGAGCAGCAGAAATGCGAAAAATTTTTTGCCTTCTCAACCATTTCTTTGCTTCAAACTCCCATATCTCGCGAACGGATTGACCTAACCCAAAAATTCCTGTGGCGTCTGAAAGTAGAAACTCGCCCGATTACAACGGTATGTGTATTTTTTCCCTAGGCCATTCTGGATAAGCGTTTGGAGCAGCAGAAGTGCGAAAAATTTTTTGCCTTCTCAACCATTTCTTGGCTTCAAACCCCCATATCTAGCGAACGGATTGAGCTAACCCAAAAATTCCTGTTGCATCTGAAAGTAGAAACTCGCCCGATTACAACGGTATGTGTATTTTTTCCCTAGGCCATTCTTGTGAAGCGTTTGGAGCAGCAGAATTGCGAAAAATTTTTTGCCTCCTCAACCATTTCTTGGCTTCAAACTTCCATATCTCGCGAACGGATTGACCTAACCCAATAATTCCTATTGCATCTGAAAGTAGAAACTCCCCCGATTACAACGGTATGTGTATTTTTTCCCTAGGCCATTCTGGTTATGCGTTTGGAGCAGCAGAACTGCGAAAAATTTGTTGTCTTCTCAACCATTTCTTAGCTTCAAACTCCCATATGTCGCGAACGGATTGACCTAACCCAATAATTCCTGTAGCGTCTGGAAGTAGAAACTCGCCCGAATACAACGGTATGTGTATTTTTTCCCTAAGCCATTCTGGTTAAGCGTTTGGAGCAGCAGAATTGTGAAAAATTTTTTGCGTTCTCAACCATTTCTTGGTTTCAAAGTCCCATATCTCGCGAACGGATTGACCTAACCCAAAAATTGCTGTAGCGTCTGGAAGTAGAAACTCGCCCGATTACAACGGTATGTGTATTTTTTCCCTAGGCAATTCTGGTTATGCGTTTGGAGCAGCAGAACTGCGAAAAATTTGTTGTCTTCTCAACCATTTCTTAGCTTCAAACTCCCATATCTCGCGAACGGATTGACCTAACCCCAAAATTCCTGTAGCGTCTGGAAGTAGAAACTCGCCCGATTACAGCGGTATGTGTATTTTTTCCCTAGCCCATTCTGGTCAAGCGCTTGGAGCAGCAGAAATGCGAAAAATTTTTTGCCTTCTCAACCATTTCTTTGCATCAAACTCCCATATCTCGCGAACGGATTGACCTAACCCAAAAATTCCTGCTGCGTCTGAAAGTAGAAACTCGCCCGATTACAACTGTATGCGTATTTTTTCCTTAGGCCATTCTGGTTAAGCGTTTGGAGCAGCAGAAATGCGAAAAATTTTTTGCCTTCTCAACCATTTCTTTGCTTCAAACTCCCATATCTCGCGAACGGATTGACCTAACCCAAAAATTCCTGTGGCGTCTGAAAGTAGAAACTCGCCCGATTACAACGGTATGTGTATTTTTTCCCTAGGCCATTCTGGATAAGCGTTTGGAGCAGCAGAAGTGCGAAAAATTTTTTGCCTTCTCAACCATTTCTTGGCTTCAAACCCCCATATCTAGCGAACGGATTGAGCTAACCCAAAAATTCCTGTTGCATCTGAAAGTAGAAACTCGCCCGATTACAACGGTATGTGTATTTTTTCCCTAGGCCATTCTTGTGAAGCGTTTGGAGCAGCAGAATTGCGAAAAATTTTTTGCCTCCTCAACCATTTCTTGGCTTCAAACTTCCATATCTCGCGAACGGATTGACCTAACCCAATAATTCCTATTGCATCTGAAAGTAGAAACTCCCCCGATTACAACGGTATGTGTATTTTTTCCCTAGGCCATTCTGGTTATGCGTTTGGAGCAGCAGAACTGCGAAAAATTTGTTGTCTTCTCAACCATTTCTTAGCTTCAAACTCCCATATGTCGCGAACGGATTGACCTAACCCAATAATTCCTGTAGCGTCTGGAAGTAGAAACTCGCCCGAATACAACGGTATGTGTATTTTTTCCCTAAGCCATTCTGGTTAAGCGTTTGGAGCAGCAGAATTGTGAAAAATTTTTTGCGTTCTCAACCATTTCTTGGTTTCAAAGTCCCATATCTCGCGAACGGATTGACCTAACCCAAAAATTGCTGTAGCGTCTGGAAGTAGAAACTCGCCCGATTACAACGGTATGTGTATTTTTTCCCTAGGCCATTCTGGTTAAGCGTTTGGAGCAGCAGAAGTGCGAAAAATTTGTTGTCTTCTCAACCATTTCTTGGCTTCAAACTCCCATATCTCGCGAACGGATTGACCTAACCCAAAAATTCCTGTTGCGTCTGAAAGTAGAAACTCGCCCGATTACAGCGGTATGTGTATTTTTTCCCTAGCCCATTCTGGTTAAGCGTTTGGAGCAGCAGAATAGCGAAAAATTTTTTGCCTTCTCAACCATTTCTTGGCTTCAAACTCCCATATCTCGCGAACGGATTGACCTAACCCAAAAATTCCAATGGCATCTGAAAGTAGAAACTCGCCCGATTACAGCGGTATGTGTATTTTTTCCCTAGGCAATTCTGGTTATGCGTTTGGAGCAGCAGAACTGCGAAAAATTTGTTGTCTTCTCAACCATTTCTTAGCTTCAAACTCCCATATCTCGCGAACGGATTGACCTAACCCCAAAATTCCTGTAGCGTCTGGAAGTAGAAACTCGCCCGATTACAGCGGTATGTGTATTTTTTCCCTAGCCCATTCTGGTCAAGCGTTTGGAGCAGCAGAATTGCGAAAAATTTGTTGTCTTCTCAACCATTTCTTAGCTTCAAACTCCCATATCTCGCGAACGGATTGACCTAATCCAAAAATTCCTATTGCATCTGAAAGTAGAAACTCGCCCGATTACAACGGTATGTGTATTTTTTCCCTAGGCCCTTCTGGTTAGCGTTTGGAGCAGCAGAAATGCGAAAAATTTTTTGCCTTCTCAACCATTTCTTTGCATCAAACTCCCATATCTCGCGAACGGATTGACCTAACCCAAAAATTCCTGCTGCGTCTGAAAGTAGAAACTCGCCCGATTACAACTGTATGCGTATTTTTTCCCTAGGCCATTCTGGTTAAGCGTTTGGAGCAGCAGAATTGCGAAAAATTTGTTGTCTTCTCAACCATTTCTTAGCTTCAAACTCGCATATCTCGCGAACGGATTGAACTAACCCAAAAATTCCTATTGCATCTGAAAGTAGAAACTAGCCCGATTACAACGGTATCTGTATTTTCTCCCTAGGCCAATCTGGTTAAGCGTTTGGAGCAGCAGAATTGCGAAAAATTTTTTGCCTTCTCAACCATCTCTTGGCTTCAAACTCCCATATCTCGCGAACGGATTGACCTATCCCAAAAATTCCTATTGCATCTGAAAGTAGAAACTCGCCCGATTACAACGGTATGTGTATTTTTTCCCTAGGCCATTCTGGATAAGCGTTTGGAGCAGCAGTATGGCGAAAAATTTTTTTGCTTTCTCAACCATTTCTTGGCTTCAAACTCCCATATCTCGCGAACGGATTGACCTAACCCAAAAATACCTATTGCATCTGAAAGTAGAAACTCGCCCGATTACAACGGTATGTGTATTTTTTCCCTAGGCCATTCTGGTTAAGCGTTTGGAGCAGCAGAAGTGCGAAAAATTTGTTGTCTTCTCAACCATTTCTTGGCTTCAAACTCCCATATCTCGCGAACGGATTGACCTAACCCAAAAATTCCTGTTGCGTCTGAAAGTAGAAACTCGCCCGATTACAGCGGTATGTGTATTTTTTCCCTAGCCCATTCTGGTTAAGCGTTTGGAGCAGCAGAATAGCGAAAAATTTTTTGCCTTCTCAACCATTTCTTGGCTTGAAACTCCCATATCTCGCGAACGGATTGACCTAACCCAAAAATTCCTATTGCATCTGAAAGTAGAAACTCGCCCGATTACAACGGTATGTGTATTTTTTCCCTAGGCCATTCTGGATAAGCGTTTGGAGCAGCAGTATGGCGAAAAATTTTTGCTTTCTCAACCATTTCTTGGCTTCAAACTCCCATATCTCGCGAACGGATTGACCTAACCCAAAAATTCCTATTGCATCTGAAAGTAGAAACTCGCCCGATTACAACGGTATGTGTATTTTTTCCTTAGGCCATTCTGGATAAGCGTTTGGAGCAGCAGAAGTGCGAAAAATTTTTTGCCTTCTCAACCATTTCTTGGCTTCAAACCCCCATATCTAGCGAACGGATTGAGCTAACCCAAAAATTCCTGTTGCATCTGAAAGTAGAAACTCGCCCGATTACAACGGTATGTGTATTTTTTCCCTAGGCCATTCTTGTGAAGCGTTTGGAGCAGCAGAATTGCGAAAAATTTTTTGCCTCCTCAACCATTTCTTGGCTTCAAACTTCCATATCTCGCGAACGGATTGACCTAACCCAATAATTCCTATTGCATCTGAAAGTAGAAACTCCCCCGATTACAACGGAATGTGTATTTTTTCCCTAGGCCATTCTGGTTATGCGTTTGGAGCAGCAGAACTGCGAAAAATTTGATGTCTTCTCAACCATTTCTTAGCTTCAAACTCCCATATGTCGCGAACGGATTGACCTAACCCAATAATTCCTGTAGCGTCTGGAAGTAGAAACTCGCCCGAATACAACGGTATGTGTATTTTTTCCCTAAGCCATTCTGGTTAAGCGTTTGGAGCAGCAGAATTGTGAAAAATTTTTGCGTTCTCAACCATTTCTTGGTTTCAAAGTCCCATATCTCGCGAACGGATTGACCTAACCCAAAAATTGCTGTAGCGTCTGGAAGTAGAAACTCGCCGATTACAACGGTATGTGTATTTTTGCCCTAGCCCATTCTGGTCAAGCGTTTGGAGCAGCAGAATTGTGAAAAATTTGTTGTCTTCTCAACCATTTCTTAGCTTCAAACTCCCATATCTCGCGAACGGATTGACCTAACCCAAAAATTCCTATTGCATCTGAAAGTAGAAACTCGCCCGATTACAACGGTATGTGTATTTTTTCCCTAGGCCATTCTGGTTAAGCGTTTGGAGCAGCAGAAGTGCGAAAAATTTGTTGTCTTCTCAACCATTTCTTGGCTTCAAACTCCCATATCTCGCGAACGGATTGACTTAACCCAAAAATTCCTGTTGCGTCTGAAAGTAGAAACTCGCCCGATTACAGCGGTATGTGTATTTTTTCCCTAGCCCATTCTGGTTAAGCGTTTGGAGCAGCAGAATAGCGAAAAATTTTTTGCCTTCTCAACCATTTCTTGGCTTCAAACTCCCATATCTCGCGAACGGATTGACCTAACCCAAAAATTCCAATGGCATCTGAAAGTAGAAACTCGCCCGATTACAGCGGTATGTGTATTTTTTCCCTAGGCAAATCTGGTTATGCGTTTGGAGCAGCAGAACTGCGAGAAATTTGTTGTCTTCTCAACCATTTCTTAGCTTCAAACTCCCATATCTCGCGAACGGATTGACCTAACCCCAAAATTCCTGTAGCGTCTGGAAGTAGAAACTCGCCCGATTACAGCGGTATGTGTATTTTTTCCCTAGCCCATTCTGGTCAAGCGTTTGGAGCAGCAGAATTGCGAAAAATTTGTTGTCTTCTCAACCATTTCTTAGCTTCAAACTCCCATATCTCGCGAACGGATTGACCTAATCCAAAAATTCCTATTGCATCTGAAAGTAGAAACTCGCCCGATTACAACGGTATGTGTATTTTTTCCCTAGGCCCTTCTGGTTAAGCGTTTGGAGCAGCAGAAATGCGAAAAATTTTTTGCCTTCTCAACCATTTCTTTGCATCAAACTCCCATATCTCGCGAACGGATTGACCTAACCCAAAAATTCCTGTGGCGTCTGAAAGTAGAAACTCGCCCGATTACAACGGTATGTGTATTTTTTCCCTAGCCCATTCTGGTTAAGCGTTTGGATCAGCAGAATTGCGAAAAATTTGTTGTCTTCTCAACCATTTCTTACTTTCAAAGTCCCATATCTCGCGAACGGATTGACCAAACCCAAAAATTCCTGCTGCGTCTGAAAGTAGAAACTCGCCCGATTACAACTGTAGGCGTATTTTTTCCCTAGGCCATTCTGGTTAAGCGTTTGGAGCAGCAGAATTGCGAAAAATTTGTTGTCTTCTCAACCATTTCTTAGCTTCAAACTCGCATATCTCGCGAACGGATTGAACTAACCCAAAAATTCCTATTGCATCTGAAAGTAGAAACTAGCCCGATTACAACGGTATCTGTATTTTCTCCCTAGGCCAATCTGGTTAAGCGCTTGGAGCAGCAGAATTGCGAAAAATTTTTTGCCTTCTCAACCATCTCTTGGCATCAAACTCCCATATCTCGCGAACGGATTGACCTAACCCAAAAATTCCTATTGCATCTGAAAGTAGAAACTCGCCCGATTACAACGGTATGTGTATTTTTTCCCTAGGCCATTCTGGATAAGCGTTTGGAGCAGCAGTATGGCGAAAAATTTTTTGCTTTCTCAACCATTTCTTGGCTTCAAACTCCCATATCACGCGAACGGATTGACCTAACCCAAAAATACCTATTGCATCTGAAAGTAGAAACTCGCCCGATTACAACGGTATGTGTATTTTTTCCCTAGGCCATTCTGGTTAAGCGTTTGGAGCAGCAGAATTGCGAAAAATTTTTTGCCTTCTCAACCATTTCTTGGCTTCAAACTCCCATATCTCGCGAACGGATTGACCTAACCCCAAAATTCCTGTAGCGTCTGGAAGTAGAAACTCGCCCGATTACAGCGGTATGTGTATTTTTTCCCTAGCCCATTCTGGTCAAGCGTTTGGAGCAGCAGAATTGCGAAAAATTTGTTGTCTTCTCAACCATTTCTTAGCTTCAAACTCCCATATCTCGCGAACGGATTGACCTAATCCAAAAATTCCTATTGCATCTGAAAGTAGAAACTCGCCCGATTACAACGGTATGTGTATTTTTTCCCTAGGCCCTTCTGGTTAAGCGTTTGGAGCAGCAGAAATGCGAAAAATTTTTTGCCTTCTCAACCATTTCTTTGCATCAAACTCCCATATCTCGCGAACGGATTGACCTAACCCAAAAATTCCTGTGGCGTCTGAAAGTAGAAACTCGCCCGATTACAACGGTATGTGTATTTTTTCCCTAGCCCATTCTGGTTAAGCGTTTGGATCAGCAGAATTGCGAAAAATTTGTTGTCTTCTCAACCATTTCTTACTTTCAAAGTCCCATATCTCGCGAACGGATTGACCAAACCCAAAAATTCCTGCTGCGTCTGAAAGTAGAAACTCGCCCGATTACAACTGTATGCGTATTTTTTCCCTAGGCCATTCTGGTTAAGCGTTTGGAGCAGCAGAATTGCGAAAAATTTGTTGTCTTCTCAACCATTTCTTAGCTTCAAACTCGCATATCTCGCGAACGGATTGAACTAACCCAAAAATTCCTATTGCATCTGAAAGTAGAAACTAGCCCGATTACAACGGTATCTGTATTTTCTCCCTAGGCCAATCTGGTTAAGCGTTTGGAGCAGCAGAATTGCGAAAAATTTTTTGCCTTCTCAACCATCTCTTGGCTTCAAACTCCCATATCTCGCGAACGGATTGACCTAACCCAAAAATTCCTATTGCATCTGAAAGTAGAAACTCGCCCGATTACAACGGTATGTGTATTTTTTCCCTAGGCCATTCTGGATAAGCGTTTGGAGCAGCAGTATGGCGAAAAATTTTTTGCTTTCTCAACCATTTCTTGGCTTCAAACTGCCATATCTCGCGAACGGATTGACCTAACCCAAAAATACCTATTGCATCTGAAAGTAGAAACTCGCCCGATTACAACGGTATGTGTATTTTTTCCCTAGGCCATTCTGGTTAAGCGTTTGGAGCAGCAGAATTGCGAAAAATTTTTTGCCTTCTCAACCATTTCTTGGCTTCAAACTCCCATATCTGGCGAACGGATTGACCTAACCCAAAAATTCCTATTGCATCTGAAAGTAGAAACTCGCCCGATTACAACGGTATATGTATTTTTTCCCTAGGCCATTCTGGTTAAGCGTTTGGAGCAGCAGAAATGCGAAAAATTTTTTGCCTTCTCAACCATTTCTTTGCTTCAAACTCCCATATCTCGCGAACGGATTGACCTAACCCAAAAATTCATGTGGCGTCTGAAAGTAGAAACTCGCCCGATTACAACGGTATGTGTATTTTTTCCCTAGGCCATTCTGGATAAGCGTTTGGAGCAGCAGAAGTGCGAAAAATTTTTTGCCTTCTCAACCATTTCTTGGCTTCAAACCCCCATATCTCGCGAACGGATTGACCTAACCCAAAAATTCCTATTGCATCTGAAAGTAGAAACTCGCCCGAATACAACGGTATGTGTATTTTTTCCCTAGGCCACTCTGGTTAAGCGTTTGGAGCAGCAGAATTGCGAAAAATTTGTTGTCTTCTCAACCATTTCTTAGCTTCAAACTCGCATATCTCGCGAACGGATTGAACTAACCCAAAAATTCCTATTGCATCTGAAAGTAGAAACTCGCCCGATTACAACGGTATGTGTATTTTTTCCCTAGGCCATTCTGGTTAAGCGTTTGGAGCAGCAGAATTGCGAAAAATTTTTTGCCTTCTCATCCATTTCTTGGATTCAAACTCCCATATCTCGCGAACGGATTGACCTAACCCAAAAATACCAATTGCATCTGAAAGTAGAAACTCGCCCGATTACAGCGGTATGTGTATTTTTTCCCGAGGCCATTCTGGTTAAGCGTTTGGAGCAGCAGAATTGCGATAAATTTTTTACCTTCTGAACCATTTCTTGGCTTCAAACTCCCATATCTCGCGAACGGATTGACCTAACCCAAAAATTCCTATTGCATCTGAAAGTAGAAACTCGCCCGATTACAACGGTATGTGTATTTTTTCCCTAGGCCATTCTGGTTAAGCGTTTGGAGCAGCAGAATTGCGAAAAATTTGTTGTCTTCTCAACCATTTCTTAGCTTCAAACTCGCATATCTCGCGAACGGATTGACCTAACCCAAAAATTCCTATTGCCTCTGAAAGTAGAAACTAGCCCGATTACAACGGTATGTGTATTTTTGCCCTGGGCCATTCTGGTTAAGCGTTTGGAGCAGCAGAATTGCGAAAAATTTTTTGCCTTCTCATCCATTTCTTGGATTCAAACTCCCATATCTCGCGAACGGATTGACCTAACCCAAAAACCCCTTGTTGCGTCTGAAAGTAGAAACTCGCCCGATTACAACGGTATGTGTATTTTTTCCCTAGGCCATTCTGGTTAAGCGTTTGGAGCAGCAGAATTGCGAAAAATTTTTTGCCTTCTCAACCATTTCTTTGCTTCAAACTCCCATATCTCGCGAACGGATTGACCTAACCCAAAAATTCCTGTAGCGTCTGGAAGTAGAAACTCGCCCGATTACAACGGTATGTGTATTTTTTCCCTAGGCCATTCTGGTTAAGCGTTTGGAGCAGCAGAATTGCGAAAAATTTTTTGCCTTCTCAACCATTTCTTTGCTTCAAAGTCCCATATCTCGCGAACGGATTGACCTAACCCAAAAATTCCTATTGCATCTGAAAGAAGAAACTCGCCCGATTACAACGGTATGTGTATTTTTTCCCTAGGCCATTCTGGATAAGCGTTTCGAGCAGCAGTATGGCGAAAAATTTTTTGCTTTCTCAACCATTTCTTGGCTTCAAACTCCCATATCTCGCGAACGGATTGACCTAACCCAAAAATACCTATTGCATCTGAAAGTAGAAACTCGCCCGATTACAACGGTATGTGTATTTTTTCCTTAGGCCATTCTGGTTAAGCGTTTGGAGCAGCAGAAATGCGAAAAATTTTTTGCCTTCTCAACCATTTCTTTGCTTCAAACTCCCATATCTCGCGAACGGATTGACCTAACCCAAAAATTCCTGTGGCGTCTGAAAGTAGAAACTCGCCCGATTACAACGGTATGTGTATTTTTTCCCTAGGCCATTCTGGATAAGCGTTTGGAGCAGCAGAAGTGCGAAAAATTTTTTGCCTTCTCAACCATTTCTTGGCTTCAAACCCCCATATCTAGCGAACGGATTGAGCTAACCCAAAAATTCCTGTTGCATCTGAAAGTAGAAACTCGCCCGATTACAACGGTATGTGTATTTTTTCCCTAGGCCATTCTTGTGAAGCGTTTGGAGCAGCAGAATTGCGAAAAATTTTTTGCCTCCTCAACCATTTCTTGGCTTCAAACTTCCATATCTCGCGAACGGATTGACCTAACCCAAAAATTCCTGCTGCGTCTGAAAGTAGAAACTCGCCCGATTACAACTGTATGCGTATTTTTTCCCTAGGCCATTCTGGTTAAGCGTTTGGAGCAGCAGAATTGCGAAAAATTTGTTGTCTTCTCAACCATTTCTTAGCTTCAAACTCGCATATCTCGCGAACGGATTGAACTAACCCAAAAATTCCTATTGCATCTGAAAGTAGAAACTAGCCCGATTACAACGGCATCTGTATTTTCTCCCTAGGCCAATCTGGTTAAGCGTTTGGAGCAGCAGAATTGCGAAAAATTTTTTGCCTTCTCAACCATCTCTTGGCTTCAAACTCCCATATCTCGCGAACGAATTGACCTAACCCAAAAATTCCTATTGCATCTGAAAGAAGAAACTCGCCCGATTACAACGGTATGTGTATTTTTTCCCTAGGCCATTCTGGATAAGCGTTTGGAGCAGCAGTATGGCGAAAAATTTTTTGCTTTCTCAACCATTTCTTGGCTTCAAACTCCCATATCTCGCGAACGGATTGACCTAACCCAAAAATACCTATTGCATCTGAAAGTAGAAACTCGCCCGATTACAACGGTATGTGTATTTTTTCCCTAGGCCATTCTGGTTAAGCGTTTGGAGCAGCAGAATTGCGAAAAATTTTTTGCCTTCTCAACCATTTCTTGGCTTCAAACTCCCATATCTCGCGAACGGATTGACCTAACCCAAAAATTCCTATTGCATCTGAAAGTAGAAACTCGCCCGATTACAACGGTATGTGTATTTTTTCCTTAGGCCATTCTGGTTAAGCGTTTGGAGCAGCAGAAATGCGAAAAATTTTTTGCCTTCTCAACCATTTCTTTGCTTCAAACTCCCATATCTCGCGAACGGATTGACCTAACCCAAAAATTCCTGTGGCGTCTGAAAGTAGAAACTCGCCCGATTACAACGGTATGTGTATTTTTTCCCTAGGCCATTCTGGATAAGCGTTTGGAGCAGCAGAAGTGCGAAAAATTTTTTGCCTTCTCAACCATTTCTTGGCTTCAAACCCCCATATCTAGCGAACGGATTGAGCTAACCCAAAAATTCCTGTTGCATCTGAAAGTAGAAACTCGCCCGATTACAACGGTATGTGTATTTTTTCCCTAGGCCATTCTTGTGAAGCGTTTGGAGCAGCAGAATTGCGAAAAATTTTTTGCCTCCTCAACCATTTCTTGGCTTCAAACTTCCATATCTCGCGAACGGATTGACCTAACCCAAAAATTCCTGCTGCGTCTGAAAGTAGAAACTCGCCCGATTACAACTGTATGCGTATTTTTTCCCTAGGCCATTCTGGTTAAGCGTTTGGAGCAGCAGAATTGCGAAAAATTTGTTGTCTTCTCAACCATTTCTTAGCTTCAAACTCGCATATCTCGCGAACGGATTGAACTAACCCAAAAATTCCTATTGCATCTGAAAGTAGAAACTAGCCCGATTACAACGGCATCTGTATTTTCTCCCTAGGCCAATCTGGTTAAGCGTTTGGAGCAGCAGAATTGCGAAAAATTTTTTGCCTTCTCAACCATCTCTTGGCTTCAAACTCCCATATCTCGCGAACGAATTGACCTAACCCAAAAATTCCTATTGCATCTGAAAGAAGAAACTCGCCCGATTACAACGGTATGTGTATTTTTTCCCTAGGCCATTCTGGATAAGCGTTTGGAGCAGCAGTATGGCGAAAAATTTTTTGCTTTCTCAACCATTTCTTGGCTTCAAACTCCCATATCTCGCGAACGGATTGACCTAACCCAAAAATACCTATTGCATCTGAAAGTAGAAACTCGCCCGATTACAACGGTATGTGTATTTTTTCCCTAGGCCATTCTGGTTAAGCGTTTGGAGCAGCAGAATTGCGAAAAATTTTTTGCCTTCTCAACCATTTCTTGGCTTCAAACTCCCATATCTCGCGAACGGATTGACCTAACCCAAAAATTCCTATTGCATCTGAAAGTAGAAACTCGCCCGATTACAACGGTATGTGTATTTTTTCCTTAGGCCATTCTGGTTAAGCGTTTGGAGCAGCAGAAATGCGAAAAATTTTTTGCCTTCTCAACCATTTCTTTGCTTCAAACTCCCATATCTCGCGAACGGATTGACCTAACCCAAAAATTCCTATGGCGTCTGAAAGTAGAAACTCGCCCGATTACAACGGTATGTGTATTTTTTCCCCAGGCCATTCTGGATAAGCGTTTGGAGCAGCAGAAGTGCGAAAAATTTTTTGCCTTCTCAACCATTTCTTGGCTTCAAACCCCCATATCTAGCGAACGGATTGAGCTAACCCAAAAATTCCTGTTGCATCTGAAAGTAGAAACTCGCCCGATTACAACGGTATGTGTATTTTTTCCCTAGGCCATTCTTGTGAAGCGTTTGGAGCAGCAGAATTGCGAAAAATTTTTTGCCTCCTCAACCATTTCTTGGCTTCAAACTTCCATATCTCGCGAACGGATTGACCCAACCCAATAATTCCTATTGCATCTGAAAGTAGAAACTCCCCCGATTACAACGGTATGTGTATTTTTTCCCTAGGCCATTCTGGTTATGCGTTTGGAGCAGCAGAACTGCGAAAAATTTGTTGTCTTCTCAACCATTTCTTAGCTTCAAACTCCCATATGTCGCGAACGGATTGACCTAACCCAATAATTCCTGTAGCGTCTGGAAGTAGAAACTCGCCCGAATACAACGGTATGTGTATTTTTTCCCTAAGCCATTCTGGTTAAGCGTTTGGAGCAGCAGAATTGTGAAAAATTTTTTGCGTTCTCAACCATTTCTTGGTTTCAAAGTCCCATATCTCGCGAACGGATTGACCTAACCCAAAAATTGCTGTAGCGTCTGGAAGTAGAAACTCGCCCGATTACAACGGTATGTGTATTTTTGCCCTAGCCCATTCTGGTCAAGCGTTTGGAGCAGCAGAATTGTGAAAAATTTGTTGTCTTCTCAACCATTTCTTAGCTTCAAACTCCCATATCTCGCGAACGGATTGACCTAACCCAAAAATTCCTATTGCATCTGAAAGTAGAAACTCGCCCGATTACAACGGTATGTGTATTTTTTCCCTAGGCCATTCTGGTTAAGCGTTTGGAGCAGCAGAAGTGCGAAAAATTTGTTGTCTTCTGAACCATTTCTTGGCTTCAAACTCCCATATCTCGCGAACGGATTGACCTAACCCAAAAATTCCTATTGCATCTGAAAGTAGAAACTCGCCCGATTACAACGGTATGTGTATTTTTTCCCTGGGCCATTCTGGTTAAGCGTTTGGAGCAGCAGAATTGCGAAAAATTTTTTGCCTTCTCATCCATTTCTTGGATTCAAACTCCCATATCTCGCGAACGGATTGACCTAACCCAAAAACCCCTTGTTGCGTCTGAAAGTAGAAACTCGCCCGATTACAACGGTATGTGTATTTTTTCCCTAGGCCATTCTGGTTAAGCGTTTGGAGCAGCAGAATTGCGAAAAATTTTTTGCCTTCTCAACCATTTCTTTGCTTCAAACTCCCATATCTCGCGAACGGATTGACCTAACCCAAAAATTCCTGTAGCGTCTGGAAGTAGAAACTCGCCCGATTAAAACGGTATGTGTATTTTTTCCCTAGGCCATTCTGGTTAAGCGTTTGGAGCAGCAGAATTGCGAAAAATTTTTTGCCTTCTCAACCATTTCTTTGCTTCAAACTCCCATATCTCGCGAACGGATTGACCTAACCCAAAAATTCCTATTGCATCTGGAAGAAGAAACTCGCCCGATTACAACGGTATGTGTATTTTTTCCCTAGGCCATTCTGGATAAGCGTTTGGAGCAGCAGTATGGCGAAAAATTTTTTGCTTTCTCAACCATTTCTTGGCTTCAAACTCCCATATCTCGCGAACGGATTGACCTAACCCAAAAATACCTATTGCATCTGAAAGTAGAAACTCGCCCGATTACAACGGTATGTGTATTTTTTCCCTAGGCCATTCTGGTTAAGCGTTTGGAGCAGCAGAATTGCGAAAAATTTTTTGCCTTCTCAACCATTTCTTGGCTTCAAACTCCCATATCTCGCGAACGGATTGACCTAACCCAAAAATTCCTATTGCATCTGAAAGTAGAAACTCGCCCGATTACAACGGTATGTGTATTTTTTCCTTAGGCCATTCTGGTTAAGCGTTTGGAGCAGCAGAAATGCGAAAAATTTTTTGCCTTCTCAACCATTTCTTTGCTTCAAACTCCCATATCTCGCGAACGGATTGACCTAACCCAAAAATTCCTGTGGCGTCTGAAAGTAGAAACTCGCCCGATTACAACGGTATGTGTATTTTTTCCCTAGGCCATTCTGGATAAGCGTTTGGAGCAGCAGAAGTGCGAAAAATTTTTTGCCTTCTCAACCATTTCTTGGCTTCAAACCCCCATATCTAGCGAACGGATTGAGCTAACCCAAAAATTCCTGTTGCATCTGAAAGTAGAAACTCGCCCGATTACAACGGTATGTGTATTTTTTCCCTAGGCCATTCTTGTGAAGCGTTTGGAGCAGCAGAATTGCGAAAAATTTTTTGCCTCCTCAACCATTTCTTGGCTTCAAACTTCCATATCTCGCGAACGGATTGACCTAACCCAAAAATTCCTGCTGCGTCTGAAAGTAGAAACTCGCCCGATTACAACCGTATGCGTACTTTTTCCCTAGGCCATTCTGGTTAAGCGTTTGGAGCAGCAGAATTGCGAAAAATTTTTTGTCTTCTCAACCATTTCTTAGCTTCAAACTCGCATATCTCGCGAACGGATTGAACTAACCCAAAAATTCCTATTGCATCTGAAAGTAGAAACTAGCCCGATTACAACGGTATCTGTATTTTCTCCCTAGGCCAATCTGGTTAAGCGTTTGGAGCAGCAGAATTGCGAAAAATTTTTTGCCTCCTCAACCATTTCTTGGCTTCAAACTTCCATATCTCGCGAACGGATTGACCTAACCCAATAATTCCTATTGCATCTGAAAGTAGAAACTCCCCCGATTACAACGGTATGTGTATTTTTTCCCTAGGCCATTCTGGTTATGCGTTTGGAGCAGCAGAACTGCGAAAAATTTGTTGTCTTCTCAACCATTTCTTAGCTTCAAACTCCCATATGTCGCGAACGGATTGACCTAACCCAATAATTCCTGTGGCGTCTGGAAGTAGAAACTCGCCCGAATACAACGGTATGTGTATTTTTTCCCTAAGCCATTCTGGTTAAGCGTTTGGAGCAGCAGAATTGTGAAAAATTTTTTGCGTTCTCAACCATTTCTTGGTTTCAAAGTCCCATATCTCGCGAACGGATTGACATAACCCAAAAATTGCTGTAGCGTCTGGAAGTAGAAACTCGCCCGATTACAACGGTATGTGTATTTTTTCCCTAGGCCATTCTGGTTAAGCGTTTGGAGCAGCAGAAGTGCGAAAAATTTGTTGTCTTCTCAACCATTTCTTGGCTTCAAACTCCCATATCTCGCGAACGGATTGACCTAACCCAAAAATTCCTGTTGCGTCTGAAAGTAGAAACTCGCCCGATTACAGCGGTATGTGTATTTTTTCCCTAGCCCATTCTGGTTAAGCGTTTGGAGCAGCAGAATAGCGAAAAATTTTTTGCCTTCTCAACCATTTCTTGGCTTCAAACTCCCATATCTCGCGAACGGATTGACCTAACCCAAAAATTCCAATGGCATCTGAAAGTAGAAACTCGCCCGATTACAGCGGTATGTGTATTTTTTCCCTAGGCAATTCTGGTTATGCGTTTGGAGCAGCAGAACTGCGAAAAATTTGTTGTCTTCTCAACCATTGCTTAGCTTCAAACTCCCATATCTCGCGAACGGATTGACCTAACCCCAAAATTCCTGTAGCGTCTGGAAGTAGAAACTCGCCCGATTACAGCGGTATGTGTATTTTTTCCCTAGCCCATTCTGGTCAAGCGTTTGGAGCAGCAGAAATGCGAAAAATTTTTTGCCTTCTCAACCATTTCTTTGCATCAAACTCCCATATCTCGCGAACGGATTGACCTAACCCAAAAATTCCTGCTGCGTCTGAAAGTAGAAACTCGCCCGATTACAACTGTATGCGTATTTTTTCCTTAGGCCATTCTGGTTAAGCGTTTGGAGCAGCAGAAATGCGAAAAATTTTTTGCCTTCTCAACCATTTCTTTGCTTCAAACTCCCATATCTCGCGAACGGATTGACCTAACCCAAAAATTCCTGTGGCGTCTGAAAGTAGAAACTCGCCCGATTACAACGGTATGTGTATTTTTTCCCTAGGCCATTCTGGATAAGCGTTTGGAGCAGCAGAAGTGCGAAAAATTTTTTGCCTTCTCAACCATTTCTTGGCTTCAAACCCCCATATCTAGCGAACGGATTGAGCTAACCCAAAAATTCCTGTTGCATCTGAAAGTAGAAACTCGCCCGATTACAACGGTATGTGTATTTTTTCCCTAGGCCATTCTTGTGAAGCGTTTGGAGCAGCAGAATTGCGAAAAATTTTTTGCCTCCTCAACCATTTCTTGGCTTCAAACTTCCATATCTCGCGAACGGATTGACCTAACCCAATAATTCCTATTGCATCTGAAAGTAGAAACTCCCCCGATTACAACGGTATGTGTATTTTTTCCCTAGGCCATTCTGGTTATGCGTTTGGAGCAGCAGAACTGCGAAAAATTTGTTGTCTTCTCAACCATTTCTTAGCTTCAAACTCCCATATGTCGCGAACGGATTGACCTAACCCAATAATTCCTGTAGCGTCTGGAAGTAGAAACTCGCCCGAATACAACGGTATGTGTATTTTTTCCCTAAGCCATTCTGGTTAAGCGTTTGGAGCAGCAGAATTGTGAAAAATTTTTTGCGTTCTCAACCATTTCTTGGTTTCAAAGTCCCATATCTCGCGAACGGATTGACCTAACCCAAAAATTGCTGTAGCGTCTGGAAGTAGAAACTCGCCCGATTACAACGGTATGTGTATTTTTTCCCTAGGCCATTCTGGTTAAGCGTTTGGAGCAGCAGAAGTGCGAAAAATTTGTTGTCTTCTCAACCATTTCTTGGCTTCAAACTCCCATATCTCGCGAACGGATTGACCTAACCCAAAAATTCCTGTTGCGTCTGAAAGTAGAAACTCGCCCGATTACAGCGGTATGTGTATTTTTTCCCTAGCCCATTCTGGTTAAGCGTTTGGAGCAGCAGAATAGCGAAAAATTTTTTGCCTTCTCAACCATTTCTTGGCTTCAAACTCCCATATCTCGCGAACGGATTGACCTAACCCAAAAATTCCAATGGCATCTGAAAGTAGAAACTCGCCCGATTACAACGGTATGTGTATTTCTTCCCTAGGCCATTCTGGTTATGCGTTTAGAGCAGCAGAAGTGCGAAAAATTTGTTGTCTCCTCAACCTTTTCTTAGCTTCAAACTCCCATATCTCGCGAACGGATTGACCTAACCCAAAAATTCCTATTGCATCTGAAAGTAGAAACTCGCCCGATTACAACGGTATGTATATTTTTTCCCTAGGCCATTCTGGTTAAGCGTTTGGAGCAGCGGAAATGCGAAAAATTTTTTACCTTCTCAACCATTTCTTGGCTTCAAACTCCCATATCTCGCGAACGGATTAACCTAACCCAAAACTTCCTATTGCATCTGAAAGTAGAAACTCGCCCGATTACAGCGGTATGTGTATTTTTTCCCTAGCCCATTCTGGTCAAGCGTTTGGAGCAGCAGAATTGCGAAAAATTTGTTGTCTCCTCAACCATTTCTTAGCTTCAAACTCCCATATCTCGCGAACGGATTGACCTAACCCAAAAATTCCTATTGCATCTGAAAGTAGAAACTCGCCCGATTACAGCGGTATGTGTATTTTTTCCCTAGCCCATTCTGGTCAAGCGTTTGGAGCAGCAGAATTGCGAAAAATTTGTTGTCTTCTCAACCATTTCTTAGCTTCAAACTCCCATATCTCGCGAACGGATTGACCTAACCCAAAAATTCCTGCTGCGTCTGAAAGTAGAAACTCGCCCGATTACAACTGTATGCGTATTTTTTCCCTAGGCCATTCTGGTTAAGCGTTTGGAGCAGCAGAATTGCGAAAAATTTGTTGTCTTCTCAACCATTTCTTAGCTTCAAACTCGCATATCTCGCGAACGGATTGAACTAACCCAAAAATTCCTATTGCATCTGAAAGTAGAAACTAGCCCGATTACAACGGTATCTGTATTTTCTCCCTAGGCCAATCTGGTTAAGCGTTTGGAGCAGCAGAATTGCGAAAAATTTTTTGCCTTCTCAACCATCTCTTGGCTTCAAACTCCCATATCTCGCGAACGGATTGACCTATCCCAAAAATTCCTATTGCATCTGAAAGTAGAAACTCGCCCGATTACAACGGTATGTGTATTTTTTCCCTAGGCCATTCTGGATAAGCGTTTGGAGCAGCAGTATGGCGAAAAATTTTTGCTTTCTCAACCATTTCTTGGCTTCAAACTCCCATATCTCGCGAACGGATTGACCTAACCCAAAAATACCTATTGCATCTGAAAGTAGAAACTCGCCCGATTACAACGGTATGTGTATTTTTTCCCTAGGCCATTCTGGTTAAGCGTTTGGAGCAGCAGAAGTGCGAAAAATTTGTTGTCTTCTCAACCATTTCTTGGCTTCAAACTCCCATATCTCGCGAACGGATTGACCTAACCCAAAAATTCCTGTTGCGTCTGAAAGTAGAAACTCGCCCGATTACAGCGGTATGTGTATTTTTTCCCTAGCCCATTCTGGTTAAGCGTTTGGAGCAGCAGAATAGCGAAAAATTTTTTGCCTTCTCAACCATTTCTTGGCTTCAAACTCCCATATCTCGCGAACGGATTGAACTAACCCAAAAATTCCAATGGCTTCTGAAAGTAGAAACTCGCCCGATTACAGCGGTATGTGTATTTTTTCCCTAGGCAATTCTGGTTATGCGTTTGGAGCAGCAGAACTGCGAAAAATTTGTTGTCTTCTCAACCATTTCTTAGCTTCAAACTCCCATATCTCGCGAACGGATTGACCTAACCCCAAAATTCCTGTAGCGTCTGGAAGTAGAAACTCGCCCGATTACAGCGGTATGTGTATTTTTTCCCTAGCCCATTCTGGTCAAGCGTTTGGAGCAGCAGAATTGCGAAAAATTTGTTGTCTTCTCAACCATTTCTTAGCTTCAAACTCCCATATCTCGCGAACGGATTGACCTAATCCAAAAATTCCTATTGCATCTGAAAGTAGAAACTCGCCCGATTACAACGGTATGTGTATTTTTTCCCTAGGCCCTTCTGGTTAAGCGTTTGGAGCAGCAGAAATGCGAAAAATTTTTTGCCTTCTCAACCATTTCTTTGCATCAAACTCCCATATCTCGCGAACGGATTGACCTAACCCAAAAATTCCTGCTGCGTCTGAAAGTAGAAACTCGCCCGATTACAACTGTATGCGTATTTTTTCCCTAGGCCATTCTGGTTAAGCGTTTGGAGCAGCAGAATTGCGAAAAATTTGTTGTCTTCTCAACCATTTCTTAGCTTCAAACTCGCATATCTCGCGAACGGATTGAACTAACCCAAAAATTCCTATTGCATCTGAAAGTAGAAACTAGCCCGATTACAACGGTATCTGTATTTTCTCCCTAGGCCAATCTGGTTAAGCGTTTGGAGCAGCAGAATTGCGAAAAATTTTTTGCCTTCTCAACCATCTCTTGGCTTCAAACTCCCATATCTCGCGAACGGATTGACCTAACCCAAAAATTCCTATTGCATCTGAAAGTAGAAACTCGCCCGATTACAACGGTATGTGTATTTTTTCCCTAGGCCATTCTGGATAAGCGTTTGGAGCAGCAGTATGGCGAAAAATTTTTTGCTTTCTCAACCATTTCTTGGCTTCAAACTCCCATATCTCGCGAACGGATTGACCTAACCCAAAAATACCTATTGCATCTGAAAGTAGAAACTCGCCCGATTACAACGGTATGTGTATTTTTTCCCTAGGCCATTCTGGTTAAGCGTTTGGAGCAGCAGAATTGCGAAAAATTTTTTGCCTTCTCAACCATTTCTTGGCTTCAAACTCCCATATCTGGCGAACGGATTGACCTAACCCAAAAATTCCTATTGCATCTGAAAGTAGAAACTCGCCCGATTACAACGGTATGTGTATTTTTTCCCGAGGCCATTCTGGTTAAGCGTTTGGAGCAGCAGAATTGCGATAAATTTTTTGCCTTCTGAACCATTTCTTGGCTTCAAACTCCCATATCTCGCGAACGGATTGACCTAACCCAAAAATTCCTATTGCATCTGAAAGTAGAAACTCGCCCGATTACAACGGTATGTGTATTTTTTCCCTAGGCCATTCCGGTTAAGCGTTTGGAGCAGCAGAATTGCGAAAAATTTGTTGTCTTCTCAACCATTTCTTAGCTTCAAACTCGCATATCTCGCGAACGGATTGACCTAACCCAAAAATTCCTATTGCCTCTGAAAGTAGAAACTAGCCCGATTACAACGGTATGTGTATTTTTTCCCTGGGCCATTCTGGTTAAGCGTTTGGAGCAGCAGAATTGCGAAAAATTTTTTGCCTTCTCATCCATTTCTTGGATTCAAACTCCCATATCTCGCGAACGGATTGACCTAACCCAAAACCCCTTGTTGCGTCTGAAAGTAGAAACTCGCCCGATTACAACGGTATGTGTATTTTTTCCCTAGGCCATTCTGGTTAAGCGTTTGGAGCAGCAGAATTGCGAAAAATTTTTTGCCTTCTCAACCATTTCTTTGCTTCAAACTCCCATATCTCGCGAACGGATTGACCTAACCCAAAAATTCCTATTGCATCTGAAAGAAGAAACTCGCCCGATTACAACGGTATGTGTATTTTTTCCCTAGGCCATTCTGGATAAGCGTTTGGAGCAGCAGTATGGCGAAAAATTTTTTGCTTTCTCAACCATTGCTTGGCTTCAAACTCCCATATCTCGCGAACGGATTGACCTAACCCAAAAATACCTATTGCATCTGAAAGTAGAAACTCGCCCGATTACAACGGTATGTGTATTTTTTCCCTAGGCCATTCTGGTTAAGCGTTTGGAGCAGCAGAATTGCGAAAAATTTTTTGCCTTCTCAACCATTTCTTGGCTTCAAACTCCCATATCTCGCGAACGGATTGACCTAACCCAAAAATTCCTATTGCATCTGAAAGTAGAAACTCGCCCGATTACAACGGTATGTGTATTTTTTCCTTAGGCCATTCTGGATAAGCGTTTGGAGCAGCAGAAGTGCGAAAAATTTTTTGCCTTCTCAACCATTTCTTGGCTTCAAACCCCCATATCTAGCGAACGGATTGAGCTAACCCAAAAATTCCTGTTGCATCTGAAAGTAGAAACTCGCCCGATTACAACGGTATGTGTATTTTTTCCCTAGGCCATTCTTGTGAAGCGTTTGGAGCAGCAGAATTGCGAAAAATTTTTTGCCTCCTCAACCATTTCTTGGCTTCAAACTTCCATATCTCGCGAACGGATTGACCTAACCCAATAATTCCTATTGCATCTGAAAGTAGAAACTCCCCCGATTACAACGGAATGTGTATTTTTTCCCTAGGCCATTCTGGTTATGCGTTTGGAGCAGCAGAACTGCGAAAAATTTGATGTCTTCTCAACCATTTCTTAGCTTCAAACTCCCATATGTCGCGAACGGATTGACCTAACCCAATAATTCCTGTAGCGTCTGGAAGTAGAAACTCGCCCGAATACAACGGTATGTGTATTTTTTCCCTAAGCCATTCTGGTTAAGCGTTTGGAGCAGCAGAATTGTGAAAAATTTTTTGCGTTCTCAACCATTTCTTGGTTTCAAAGTCCCATATCTCGCGAACGGATTGACCTAACCCAAAAATTGCTGTAGCGTCTGGAAGTAGAAACTCGCCCGATTACAACGGTATGTGTATTTTTGCCCTAGCCCATTCTGGTCAAGCGTTTGGAGCAGCAGAATTGTGAAAAATTTGTTGTCTTCTCAACCATTTCTTAGCTTCAAACTCCCATATCTCGCGAACGGATTGACCTAACCCAAAAATTCCTATTGCATCTGAAAGTAGAAACTCGCCCGATTACAACGGTATGTGTATTTTTTCCCTAGGCCATTCTGGTTAAGCGTTTGGAGCAGCAGAAGTGCGAAAAATTTGTTGTCTTCTCAACCATTTCTTGGCTTCAAACTCCCATATCTCGCGAACGGATTGACTTAACCCAAAAATTCCTGTTGCGTCTGAAAGTAGAAACTCGCCCGATTACAGCGGTATGTGTATTTTTTCCCTAGCCCATTCTGGTTAAGCGTTTGGAGCAGCAGAATAGCGAAAAATTTTTTGCCTTCTCAACCATTTCTTGGCTTCAAACTCCCATATCTCGCGAACGGATTGACCTAACCCAAAAATTCCAATGGCATCTGAAAGTAGAAACTCGCCCGATTACAGCGGTATGTGTATTTTTTCCCTAGGCAAATCTGGTTATGCGTTTGGAGCAGCAGAACTGCGAGAAATTTGTTGTCTTCTCAACCATTTCTTAGCTTCAAACTCCCATATCTCGCGAACGGATTGACCTAACCCCAAAATTCCTGTAGCGTCTGGAAGTAGAAACTCGCCCGATTACAGCGGTATGTGTATTTTTTCCCTAGCCCATTCTGGTCAAGCGTTTGGAGCAGCAGAATTGCGAAAAATTTGTTGTCTTCTCAACCATTTCTTAGCTTCAAACTCCCATATCTCGCGAACGGATTGACCTAATCCAAAAATTCCTATTGCATCTGAAAGTAGAAACTCGCCCGATTACAACGGTATGTGTATTTTTTCCCTAGGCCCTTCTGGTTAAGCGTTTGGAGCAGCAGAAATGCGAAAAATTTTTTGCCTTCTCAACCATTTCTTTGCATCAAACTCCCATATCTCGCGAACGGATTGACCTAACCCAAAAATTCCTGTGGCGTCTGAAAGTAGAAACTCGCCCGATTACAACGGTATGTGTATTTTTTCCCTAGCCCATTCTGGTTAAGCGTTTGGATCAGCAGAATTGCGAAAAATTTGTTGTCTTCTCAACCATTTCTTACTTTCAAAGTCCCATATCTCGCGAACGGATTGACCAAACCCAAAAATTCCTGCTGCGTCTGAAAGTAGAAACTCGCCCGATTACAACTGTAGGCGTATTTTTTCCCTAGGCCATTCTGGTTAAGCGTTTGGAGCAGCAGAATTGCGAAAAATTTGTTGTCTTCTCAACCATTTCTTAGCTTCAAACTCGCATATCTCGCGAACGGATTGAACTAACCCAAAAATTCCTATTGCATCTGAAAGTAGAAACTAGCCCGATTACAACGGTATCTGTATTTTCTCCCTAGGCCAATCTGGTTAAGCGCTTGGAGCAGCAGAATTGCGAAAAATTTTTTGCCTTCTCAACCATCTCTTGGCATCAAACTCCCATATCTCGCGAACGGATTGACCTAACCCAAAAATTCCTATTGCATCTGAAAGTAGAAACTCGCCCGATTACAACGGTATGTGTATTTTTTCCCTAGGCCATTCTGGATAAGCGTTTGGAGCAGCAGTATGGCGAAAAATTTTTTGCTTTCTCAACCATTTCTTGGCTTCAAACTCCCATATCTCGCGAACGGATTGACCTAACCCAAAAATACCTATTGCATCTGAAAGTAGAAACTCGCCCGATTACAACGGTATGTGTATTTTTTCCCTAGGCCATTCTGGTTAAGCGTTTGGAGCAGCAGAATTGCGAAAAATTTTTTGCCTTCTCAACCATTTCTTGGCTTCAAACTCCCATATCTCGCGAACGGATTGACCTAACCCAAAAATTCCTACTGCATCTGAAAGTTGAAACTCGCCCGATTACAACAGTATGTGTATTTTTTCCCTAGGCCAATCTGGTTAAGCGTTTGGAGCAGCAGAAATGCGAAAAATTTTTTGCCTTCTCAACCATTTCTTTGCTTCAAACTCCCATATCTCGCGAACGGATTGACCTAACCCAAAAATTCCTGTGACGTCTGAAAGTAGAATCTCGCCCGATTACAACGGTATGTGTATTTTTTCCCTAGGCCATTCTGGATAAGCGTTTGGAGCAGCAGAAGTGCGAAAAATTTTTTGCCTTCTCAACCATTTCTTGGCTTCAAACCCCCATATCTCGCGAACGGATTGACCTAACCCAAAAATTCCTATTGCATCTGAAAGTAGAAACTCGCCCGAATACAACGGTATGTGTATTTTTTCCCTAGGCCATTCTGGTTAAACGTTTGGAGCAGCAGAATTGCGAAAAATTTTTTGCCTTCTCAACCATTTCTTGGTTTCAAACTCCCATATCTCGCAAACGGATTGACCTAACCCAAAAATACCTATTGCATCTGAAAGTAGAAACTCGCCCGATTACAACGGTATGTGTATTATTTCCCTAGGCCATTCTGGTTAAGCGTTTGGAGCAGCAGAATTGCGAAAAATTTTTTGCCTTCTCAACCATTTCTTGGCTTCAAACCCCCATATCTAGCGAACGGATTGAGCTAACCCAAAAATTCCTGTTGCATCTGAAAGTAGAAACTCGCCCGATTACAACGGTATGTGTATTTTTTCCCTAGGCCATTCTTGTGAAGCGTTTGGAGCAGCAGAATTGCGAAAAATTTTTTGCCTCCTCAACCATTTCTTGGCTTCAAACTTCCATATCTCGCGAACGGATTGACCTAACCCAATAATTCCTATTGCATCTGAAAGTAGAAACTCCCCCGATTACAACGGAATGTGTATTTTTTCCCTAGGCCATTCTGGTTATGCGTTTGGAGCAGCAGAACTGCGAAAAATTTGTTGTCTTCTCAACCATTTCTTAGCTTCAAACTCCCATATGTCGCGAACGGATTGACCTAACCCAATAATTCCTGTAGCGTCTGGAAGTAGAAACTCGCCCGAATACAACGGTATCTGTATTTTCTCCCTAGGCCAATCTGGTTAAGCGCTTGGAGCAGCAGAATTGCGAAAAATTTTTTGCCTTCTCAACCATCTCTTGGCATCAAACTCCCATATCTCGCGAACGGATTGACCTAACCCAAAAATTCCTATTGCATCTGAAAGTAGAAACTCGCCCGATTACAACGGTATGTGTATTTTTTCCCTAGGCCATTCTGGATAAGCGTTTGGAGCAGCAGTATGGCGAAAAATTTTTTGCTTTCTCAACCATTTCTTGGCTTCAAACTCCCATATCTCGCGAACGGATTGACCTAACCCAAAAATACCTATTGCATCTGAAAGTAGAAACTCGCCCGATTACAACAGTATGTGTATTTTTTCCCTAGGCCAATCTGGTTAAGCGTTTGGAGCAGCAGAAATGCGAAAAATTTTTTGCCTTCTCAACCATTTCTTTGCTTCAAACTCCCATATCTCGCGAACGGATTGACCTAACCCAAAAATTCCTGTGGCGTCTGAAAGTAGAATCTCGCCCGATTACAACGGTATGTGTATTTTTTCCCTAGGCCATTCTGGATAAGCGTTTGGAGCAGCAGAAGTGCGAAAAATTTTTTGCCTTCTCAACCATTTCTTGGCTTCAAACCCCCATATCTCGCGAACGGATTGACCTAACCCAAAAATTCCTATTGCATCTGAAAGTAGAAACTCGCCCGAATACAACGGTATGTGTATTTTTTCCCTAGGCCATTCTGGTTAAACGTTTGGAGCAGCAGAATTGCGAAAAATTTTTTGCCTTCTCAACCATTTCTTGGTTTCAAACTCCCATATCTCGCAAACGGATTGACCTAACCCAAAAATACCTATTGCATCTGAAAGTAGAAACTCGCCCGATTACAACGGTATGTGTATTATTTCCCTAGGCCATTCTGGTTAAGCGTTTGGAGCAGCAGAATTGCGAAAAATTTTTTGCCTTCTCAACCATTTCTTGGCTTCAAACCCCCATATCTAGCGAACGGATTGAGCTAACCCAAAAATTCCTGTTGCATCTGAAAGTAGAAACTCGCCCGATTACAACGGTATGTGTATTTTTTCCCTAGGCCATTCTTGTGAAGCGTTTGGAGCAGCAGAATTGCGAAAAATTTTTTGCCTCCTCAACCATTTCTTGGCTTCAAACTTCCATATCTCGCGAACGGATTGACCTAACCCAATAATTCCTATTGCATCTGAAAGTAGAAACTCCCCCGATTACAACGGAATGTGTATTTTTTCCCTAGGCCATTCTGGTTATGCGTTTGGAGCAGCAGAACTGCGAAAAATTTGTTGTCTTCTCAACCATTTCTTAGCTTCAAACTCCCATATGTCGCGAACGGATTGACCTAACCCAATAATTCCTGTAGCGTCTGGAAGTAGAAACTCGCCCGAATACAACGGTATGTGTATTTTTTCCCTAAGCCATTCTGGTTAAGCGTTTGGAGCAGCAGAATTGTGAAAAATTTTTTGCGTTCTCAACCATTTCTTGGTTTCAAAGTCCCATATCTCGCGAACGGATTGACCTAACCCAAAAATTGCTGTAGCGTCTGGAAGTAGAAACTCGCCCGATTACAACGGTATGTGTATTTTTGCCCTAGCCCATTCTGGTCAAGCGTTTGGAGCAGCAGAATTGTGAAAAATTTGTTGTCTTCTCAACCATTTCTTAGCTTCAAACTCCCATATCTCGCGAACGGATTGACCTAACCCAAAAATTCCTATTGCATCTGAAAGTAGAAACTCGCCCGATTACAACGGTAAGTGTATTTTTTCCCTAGGCCATTCTGGTTAAGCGTTTGGAGCAGCAGAAGTGCGAAAAATTTGTTGTCTTCTCAACCATTTCTTGGCTTCAAACTCCCATATCTCGCGAACGGATTGACCTAACCCAAAAATTCCTGTTGCGTCTGAAAGTAGAAACTCGCCCGATTACAGCGGTATGTGTATTTTTTCCCTAGCCCATTCTGGTTAAGCGTTTGGAGCAGCAGAATAGCGAAAAATTTTTTGCCTTCTCAACCATTTCTTGGCTTCAAACTCCCATATCTCGCGAACGGATTGACCTAACCCAAAAATTCCAATGGCATCTGAAAGTAGAAACTCGCCCGATTACAGCGGTATGTGTATTTTTTCCCTAGGCAATTCTGGTTATGCGTTTGGAGCAGCAGAACTGCGAGAAATTTGTTGTCTTCTCAACCATTTCTTAGCTTCAAACTCCCATATCTCGCGAACGGATTGACCTAACCCAAAAATTCCTGTGGCGTCTGAAAGTAGAAACTCGCCCGATTACAACGGTATGTGTATTTTTTCCCTAGGCCATTCTGGATAAGCGTTTGGAGCAGCAGAAGTGCGAAAAATTTTTTGCCTTCCCAACCATTTCTTGGCTTCAAACCCCCATATCTCGCGAACGGATTGACCTAACCCAAAAATTCCTATTGCATCTGAAAGTAGAAACTCGCCCGAATACAACGGTATGTGTATTTTTTCCCTAGGCCATTCTGGTTAAACGTTTGGAGCAGCAGAATTGCGAAAAATTTTTTGCCTTCTCAACCATTTCTTGGTTTCAAACTCCCATATCTCGCAAACGGATTGACCTAACCCAAAAATACCTATTGCATCTGAAAGTAGAAACTCGCCCGATTACAACGGTATGTGTATTTTTTCCCTAGGCCATTCTGGTTAAGCGTTTGGAGCAGCAGAATTGCGAAAAATTTTTTGCCTTCTCAACCATTTCTTGGCTTCAAACTCCCATATCTCGCGAACGGATTGACCTAACCCAAAAATTCCTATTGCATCTGAAAGTAGAAACTCGCCCGATTACAACGGTATGTGTATTTTTTCCCTAGGCCATTCTGGTTAAGCGTTTGGAGCAGCAGAAATGCGAAAAATTTTTTGCCTTCTCAACCATTTCTTTGCTTCAAACTCCCATATCTCGCGAACGGATTGACCTAACCCAAAAATTCCTGTGGCGTCTGAAAATAGAAACTCGCCCGATTACAGCGGTATGTGTATTTTTTCCCTAGCCCATTCTGGTCAAGCGTTTGGAGCAGCAGAATTGCGAAAAATTTGTTGTCTTCTCAACCATTTCTTAGCTTCAAACTCCCATATCTCGCGAACGGATTGACCTAATCCAAAAATTCCTATTGCATCTGAAAGTAGAAACTCGGCCGATTACAACGGTATGTGTATTTTTTCCCTAGCCCATTCTGGTTAAGCGTTTGGAGCAGCAGAATTGCGAAAAATGTTTTGCCTTCTCAACCATTTCTTGGCTTCAAACTCCCATATCTCGCGAACGGATTGACCTAACCCAAAAATTCCAATTGCATCTGAAAGTAGAAACTCGCCCGATTACAACGGCATGTGTATTTTTTCCCTAGGCCATTCTGGTTAAGCGTTTGGATCAGCAGAAGTGCGAAAAATTTGTTGTCTTCTCAACCATTTCTTAGCTTCAAACTCCCATATCTCGCGAACGGATTGACCTAACCCAAAAATTCCTGTTGCATCTGAAAGTAGAAACTCGCCCGATTACAACGGTATGTGTATTTTTTCCCTAGGCAATTCTGGATAATTGTTTGGAGCAGCAGAATTGCGAAAAATTTTTTGCCTTCTCAACCATTTCTTGGCTTCAAACTCCCATATCTCGCGAACGGATTGACCTAACCCAAAAATTCCTATTGCACCTGAAAGTAGAAACTCGCCCGATTACAAAGGTATGTGTATTTTTTCCCTTGGCAATTCTGGTTAAGCGTTTGGAGCAGCAGAAGTGCGAAAAATTTTTTGCCTTCTCAACCATTTCTTGGCTTCAAACTCCCATATCTCGCGAACGGATTGACCTAACCCAAAAATTCCTATTGCATCTGAAAGTAGAAACTCGCCCGAATACAACGGTATGTGTATTTTTTCCCTAGGCCATTCTGGTTAAGCGTTTGGAGCAGCAGAATAGCGAAAAATTTTTTGCCTTCTCAACCATTTCTTGGCTTCAAACTCCCATATCTCGCGAACGGATTGACCTAACCCAAAAATTCCTATTGCATCTGAAAGTAGAAACTCGCCCGAATACAACGGTATGTGTATTTTTTCCCTAGGCCATTCTGGTTAAGCGTTTGGAGCAGCAGAATTGCGAAAAAATTTTTGCCTTCTCAACCATTTCTTGGTTTCAAACTCCCATATCTCGCAAACGGATTGACCTAACCCAAAAATTCCTATTGCATCTGAAAGTAGAATCTCGCCCGATTACAGCGGTATGTGTATTTTTTCCCTAGGCCATTCTGGTTAAGCGCTTGGAGCAGCAGAAGTGCGAAAAATTTTTTGCCTTCTCAACCATTTCTTGGCTTCAAACCCCCATATCTCGCGAACGGATTGACCTAACCCAAAAATTCCTATTGCATCTGAAAGTAGAAACTCGCCCGAATACAACGGTATGTGTATTTTTTCCCTAGGCCATTCTGGTTAAACGTTTGGAGCAGCAGAATTGCGAAAAATTTTTTGCCTTCTCCACCATTTCTTGGTTTCAAACTCCCATATCTCGCAAACGGATTGACATAACCCAAAAATTCCTATTGCATCTGAAAGTAGAATCTCGCCCGATTACAGCGGTATGTGTATTTTTTCCCTAGGCCATTCTGGTTAAGCGTTTGGAGCAGCAGAATTGCGAAAAATTTTTTGCCTTCTCTATCATTTCTTAGCTTCAAACTCCCATATCTCGCGAACGGATTGACCTAACCCAAAAATTCCTATTGCATCTGAAAGTAGAAACTCGCCCGATTACAGCGGTATGTGTATTTTTTCCCTAGGCCATTCTGGTTAAGCGTTTGCAGCAGCAGAATTGCGAAAAATTTTTTGACTTCTCAACCATTTCTTGGCTTCAAACTCCCATATCTCGCGAACGGACTGACCTAACCCAAATATTCCTGTTGCATCTGAAAGTAGAAACTCGTCCGATTACAACGATATGTGTATTTTCTCCCTAGGCCAGACTGGTTAAGCGTTTGGAGCAGCAGAATTGCGAAAAATTTTTTGCCTTCTCAACCATCTCTTGGCTTCAAACTCCCATATCTCGCGAACGGATTGACCTAACCCAAAAATTCCTATTGCATCTGAAAGTAGAAACTCGTCCTATTACAACGGTATGTGTATTTTTTCCCTAGGCCATTCTGGTTAAGCGTTTGCAGCAGCAGAATTGCGAAAAATTTTTTGACTTCTCAACCATTTCTTGGCTTCAAACTCCCATATCTCGCGAACGGACTGACCTAACCCAAATATTCCTGTTGCATCTGAAAGTAGAAACTCGTCCGATTACAACGATATGTGTATTTTCTCCCTAGGCCAGACTGGTTAAGCGTTTGGAGCAGCAGAATTGCGAAAAATTTTTTGCCTTCTCAACCATCTCTTGGCTTCAAACTCCCATATCTCGCGAACGGATTGACCTAACCCAAAAATTCCTATTGCATCTGAAAGTAGAAACTCGTCCTATTACAACGGTATGTGTATTTTTTCCCTAGGCCATTCTGGATAAGCGTTTGGAGCAGCAGAATGGCGAAAAATTTTTTGCTTTCTCAACCATTTCTTGGCTTCAAACTCCCATATCTCGCGAACGGATTGACCTAACCCAAAAATACCTATTGCATCTGAAAGTAGAAACTCGCCCGATTACAACGGTATGTGTATTTTTTCCCTAGGCCATTCTGGTTAAGCGTTTGGAGCAGCAGAATTGCGAAAAATTTTTTGCCTTCTCAACCATTTCTTGGCTTCAAACTCCCATATCTCGCGAACGGATTGACCTAACCCAAAAATTCCTATTGCATCTGAAAGTAGAAACTCGCCCGATTACAACGGTATGTGTATTTTTTCCCTAGGCCATTCTGGTTAAGCGTTTGGAGCAGCAGAAGTGCGAAAAATTTTTTGCCTTCTCAACCATTTCTTGGCTTCAAACTCCCATATCTCGCGAACGGATTGACCTAACCCAAAAATTCCTATTGCATCTGAAAGTAGAAACTCGCCCGAATACAACGGTATGTGTATTTTTTCCCTAGGCCATTCTGGTTAAGCGTTTGGATCAGCAGAAGTGCGAAAAATTTGTTGTCTTCTCAACCATTTCTTAGCTTCAAACTCCCATATCTCGCGAACGGATTGACCTAACCCAAAAATTCCTGTTGCATCTGAAAGTAGAAACTCGCCCGATTACAACGGTATGTGTATTTTTTCCCTAGGCAATTCTGGATAATTGTTTGGAGCAGCAGAATTGCGAAAAATTTTTTGCCTTCTCAACCATTTCTTGGCTTCAAACTCCCATATCTCGCGAACGGATTGACCTAACCCAAAAATTCCTATTGCACCTGAAAGTAGAAACTCGCCCGATTACAAAGGTATGTGTATTTTTTCCCTTGGCAATTCTGGTTAAGCGTTTGGAGCAGCAGAAGTGCGAAAAATTTTTTGCCTTCTCAACCATTTCTTGGCTTCAAACTCCCATATCTCGCGAACGGATTGACCTAACCCAAAAATTCCTATTGCATCTGAAAGTAGAAACTCGCCCGAATACAACGGTATGTGTATTTTTTCCCTAGGCCATTCTGGTTAAGCGTTTGGAGCAGCAGAATAGCGAAAAATTTTTTGCCTTCTCAACCATTTCTTGGCTTCAAACTCCCATATCTCGCGAACGGATTGACCTAACCCAAAAATTCCTATTGCATCTGAAAGTAGAAACTCGCCCGAATACAACGGTATGTGTATTTTTTCCCTAGGCCATTCTGGTTAAGCGTTTGGAGCAGCAGAATTGCGAAAAAATTTTTGCCTTCTCAACCATTTCTTGGTTTCAAACTCCCATATCTCGCAAACGGATTGACCTAACCCAAAAATTCCTATTGCATCTGAAAGTAGAATCTCGCCCGATTACAGCGGTATGTGTATTTTTTCCCTAGGCCATTCTGGTTAAGCGCTTGGAGCAGCAGAAGTGCGAAAAATTTTTTGCCTTCTCAACCATTTCTTGGCTTCAAACCCCCATATCTCGCGAACGGATTGACCTAACCCAAAAATTCCTATTGCATCTGAAAGTAGAAACTCGCCCGAATACAACGGTATGTGTATTTTTTCCCTAGGCCATTCTGGTTAAACGTTTGGAGCAGCAGAATTGCGAAAAATTTTTTGCCTTCTCCACCATTTCTTGGTTTCAAACTCCCATATCTCGCAAACGGATTGACATAACCCAAAAATTCCTATTGCATCTGAAAGTAGAATCTCGCCCGATTACAGCGGTATGTGTATTTTTTCCCTAGGCCATTCTGGTTAAGCGTTTGGAGCAGCAGAATTGCGAAAAATTTTTTGCCTTCTCTATCATTTCTTAGCTTCAAACTCCCATATCTCGCGAACGGATTGACCTAACCCAAAAATTCCTATTGCATCTGAAAGTAGAAACTCGCCCGATTACAGCGGTATGTGTATTTTTTCCCTAGGCCATTCTGGTTAAGCGTTTGCAGCAGCAGAATTGCGAAAAATTTTTTGACTTCTCAACCATTTCTTGGCTTCAAACTCCCATATCTCGCGAACGGACTGACCTAACCCAAATATTCCTGTTGCATCTGAAAGTAGAAACTCGCCCGATTACAACGATATGTGTATTTTCTCCCTAGGCCAGACTGGTTAAGCGTTTGGAGCAGCAGAATTGCGAAAAATTTTTTGCCTTCTCAACCATCTCTTGGCTTCAAACTCCCATATCTCGCGAACGGATTGACCTAACCCAAAAATTCCTATTGCATCTGAAAGTAGAAACTCGTCCTATTACAACGGTATGTGTATTTTTTCCCTAGGCCATTCTGGATAAGCGTTTGGAGCAGCAGAATTGCGAAAAATTTTTTGCCTTCTCCACCATTTCTTGGTTTCAAACTCCCATATCTCGCGAACGGATTGACATAACCCAAAAATTCCTATTGCATCTGAAAGTAGAATCTCGCCCGATTACAGCGGTATGTGTATTTTTTCCCTAGCCCATTCTGGTTAAGCGTTTGGAGCAGCAGAATTGCGAAAAATGTTTTGCCTTCTCAACCATTTCTTGGCTTCAAACTCCCATATCTCGCGAACGGATTGACCTAACCCAAAAATTCCAATTGCATCTGAAAGTAGAAACTCGCCCGATTACAACGGCATGTGTATTTTTTCCCTAGGCCATTCTGGTTAAGCGTTTGGATCAGCAGAAGTGCGAAAAATTTGTTGTCTTCTCAACCATTTCTTAGCTTCAAACTCCCATATCTCGCGAACGGATTGACCTAACCCAAAAATTCCTGTTGCATCTGAAAGTAGAAACTCGCCCGATTACAACGGTATGTGTATTTTTTCCCTAGGCAATTCTGGATAATTGTTTGGAGCAGCAGAATTGCGAAAAATTTTTTGCCTTCTCAACCATTTCTTGGCTTCAAACTCCCATATCTCGCGAACGGATTGACCTAACCCAAAAATTCCTATTGCACCTGAAAGTAGAAACTCGCCCGATTACAAAGGTATGTGTATTTTTTCCCTTGGCAATTCTGGTTAAGCGTTTGGAGCAGCAGAAGTGCGAAAAATTTTTTGCCTTCTCAACCATTTCTTGGCTTCAAACTCCCATATCTCGCGAACGGATTGACCTAACCCAAAAATTCCTATTGCATCTGAAAGTAGAAACTCGCCCGAATACAACGGTATGTGTATTTTTTCCCTAGGCCATTCTGGTTAAGCGTTTGGAGCAGCAGAATAGCGAAAAATTTTTTGCCTTCTCAACCATTTCTTGGCTTCAAACTCCCATATCTCGCGAACGGATTGACCTAACCCAAAAATTCCTATTGCATCTGAAAGTAGAAACTCGCCCGAATACAACGGTATGTGTATTTTTTCCCTAGGCCATTCTGGTTAAGCGTTTGGAGCAGCAGAATTGCGAAAAAATTTTTGCCTTCTCAACCATTTCTTGGTTTCAAACTCCCATATCTCGCAAACGGATTGACCTAACCCAAAAATTCCTATTGCATCTGAAAGTAGAATCTCGCCCGATTACAGCGGTATGTGTATTTTTTCCCTAGGCCATTCTGGTTAAGCGCTTGGAGCAGCAGAAGTGCGAAAAATTTTTTGCCTTCTCAACCATTTCTTGGCTTCAAACCCCCATATCTCGCGAACGGATTGACCTAACCCAAAAATTCCTATTGCATCTGAAAGTAGAAACTCGCCCGAATACAACGGTATGTGTATTTTTTCCCTAGGCCATTCTGGTTAAACGTTTGGAGCAGCAGAATTGCGAAAAATTTTTTGCCTTCTCCACCATTTCTTGGTTTCAAACTCCCATATCTCGCAAACGGATTGACATAACCCAAAAATTCCTATTGCATCTGAAAGTAGAATCTCGCCCGATTACAGCGGTATGTGTATTTTTTCCCTAGGCCATTCTGGTTAAGCGTTTGGAGCAGCAGAATTGCGAAAAATTTTTTGCCTTCTCTATCATTTCTTAGCTTCAAACTCCCATATCTCGCGAACGGATTGACCTAACCCAAAAATTCCTATTGCATCTGAAAGTAGAAACTCGCCCGATTACAGCGGTATGTGTATTTTTTCCCTAGGCCATTCTGGTTAAGCGTTTGCAGCAGCAGAATTGCGAAAAATTTTTTGACTTGTCAACCATTTCTTGGCTTCAAACTCCCATATCTCGCGAACGGACTGACCTAACCCAAATATTCCTGTTGCATCTGAAAGTAGAAACTCGTCCGATTACAACGATATGTGTATTTTCTCCCTAGGCCAGACTGGTTAAGCGTTTGGAGCAGCAGAATTGCGAAAAATTTTTTGCCTTCTCAACCATCTCTTGGCTTCAAACTCCCATATCTCGCGAACGGATTGACCTAACCCAAAAATTCCTATTGCATCTGAAAGTAGAAACTCGTCCTATTACAACGGTATGTGTATTTTTTCCCTAGGCCATTCTGGATAAGCGTTTGGAGCAGCAGAATGGCGAAAAATTTTTTGCTTTCTCAACCATTTCTTGGCTTCAAACTCCCATATCTCGCGAACGGATTGACCTAACCCAAAAATACCTATTGCATCTGAAAGTAGAAACTCGCCCGATTACAACGGTATGTGTATTTTTTCCCTTGGCAATTCTGGTTAAGCGTTTGGAGCAGCAGAAGTGCGAAAAATTTTTTGCCTTCTCAACCATTTCTTGGCTTCAAACTCCCATATCTCGCGAACGGATTGACCTAACCCAAAAATTCCTATTGCATCTGAAAGTAGAAACTCGCCCGAATACAACGGTATGTGTATTTTTTCCCTAGGCCATTCTGGTTAAGCGTTTGGAGCAGCAGAATAGCGAAAAATTTTTTGCCTTCTCAACCATTTCTTGGCTTCAAACTCCCATATCTCGCGAACGGATTGACCTAACCCAAAAATTCCTATTGCATCTGAAAGTAGAAACTCGCCCGAATACAACGGTATGTGTATTTTTTCCCTAGGCCATTCTGGTTAAGCGTTTGGAGCAGCAGAATTGCGAAAAAATTTTTGCCTTCTCAACCATTTCTTGGTTTCAAACTCCCATATCTCGCAAACGGATTGACCTAACCCAAAAATTCCTATTGCATCTGAAAGTAGAATCTCGCCCGATTACAGCGGTATGTGTATTTTTTCCCTAGGCCATTCTGGTTAAGCGCTTGGAGCAGCAGAAGTGCGAAAAATTTTTTGCCTTCTCAACCATTTCTTGGCTTCAAACCCCCATATCTCGCGAACGGATTGACCTAACCCAAAAATTCCTATTGCATCTGAAAGTAGAAACTCGCCCGAATACAACGGTATGTGTATTTTTTCCCTAGGCCATTCTGGTTAAACGTTTGGAGCAGCAGAATTGCGAAAAATTTTTTGCCTTCTCCACCATTTCTTGGTTTCAAACTCCCATATCTCGCAAACGGATTGACATAACCCAAAAATTCCTATTGCATCTGAAAGTAGAATCTCGCCCGATTACAGCGGTATGTGTATTTTTTCCCTAGGCCATTCTGGTTAAGCGTTTGGAGCAGCAGAATTGCGAAAAATTTTTTGCCTTCTCTATCATTTCTTAGCTTCAAACTCCCATATCTCGCGAACGGATTGACCTAACCCAAAAATTCCTATTGCATCTGAAAGTAGAAACTCGCCCGATTACAGCGGTATGTGTATTTTTTCCCTAGGCCATTCTGGTTAAGCGTTTGCAGCAGCAGAATTGCGAAAAATTTTTTGACTTCTCAACCATTTCTTGGCTTCAAACTCCCATATCTCGCGAACGGACTGACCTAACCCAAATATTCCTGTTGCATCTGAAAGTAGAAACTCGTCCGATTACAACGATATGTGTATTTTCTCCCTAGGCCAGACTGGTTAAGCGTTTGGAGCAGCAGAATTGCGAAAAATTTTTTGCCTTCTCAACCATCTCTTGGCTTCAAACTCCCATATCTCGCGAACGGATTGACCTAACCCAAAAATTCCTATTGCATCTGAAAGTAGAAACTCGTCCTATTACAACGGTATGTGTATTTTTTCCCTAGGCCATTCTGGATAAGCGTTTGGAGCAGCAGAATGGCGAAAAATTTTTTGCTTTCTCAACCATTTCTTGGCTTCAAACTCCCATATCTCGCGAACGGATTGACCTAACCCAAAAATACCTATTGCATCTGAAAGTAGAAACTCGCCCGATTACAACGGTATGTGTATTTTTTCCCTAGGCCATTCTGGTTAAGCGTTTGGAGCAGCAGAATTGCGAAAAATTTTTTGCCTTCTCAACCATTTCTTGGCTTCAAACTCCCATATCTCGCGAACGGATTGACCTAACCCAAAAATTCCTATTGCATCTGAAAGTAGAAACTCGCCCGATTACAACGGTATGTGTATTTTTTCCCTAGGCCATTCTGGTTAAGCGTTTGGAGCAGCAGAAGTGCGAAAAATTTTTTGCCTTCTCAACCATTTCTTGGCTTCAAACTCCCATATCTCGCGAACGGATTGACCTAACCCAAAAATTCCTATTGCATCTGAAAGTAGAAACTCGCCCGAATACAACGGTATGTGTATTTTTTCCCTAGGCCATTCTGGTTAAGCGTTTGGATCAGCAGAAGTGCGAAAAATTTGTTGTCTTCTCAACCATTTCTTAGCTTCAAACTCCCATATCTCGCGAACGGATTGACCTAACCCAAAAATTCCTGTTGCATCTGAAAGTAGAAACTCGCCCGATTACAACGGTATGTGTATTTTTTCCCTAGGCAATTCTGGATAATTGTTTGGAGCAGCAGAATTGCGAAAAATTTTTTGCCTTCTCAACCATTTCTTGGCTTCAAACTCCCATATCTCGCGAACGGATTGACCTAACCCAAAAATTCCTATTGCACCTGAAAGTAGAAACTCGCCCGATTACAAAGGTATGTGTATTTTTTCCCTTGGCAATTCTGGTTAAGCGTTTGGAGCAGCAGAAGTGCGAAAAATTTTTTGCCTTCTCAACCATTTCTTGGCTTCAAACTCCCATATCTCGCGAACGGATTGACCTAACCCAAAAATTCCTATTGCATCTGAAAGTAGAAACTCGCCCGAATACAACGGTATGTGTATTTTTTCCCTAGGCCATTCTGGTTAAGCGTTTGGAGCAGCAGAATAGCGAAAAATTTTTTGCCTTCTCAACCATTTCTTGGCTTCAAACTCCCATATCTCGCGAACGGATTGACCTAACCCAAAAATTCCTATTGCATCTGAAAGTAGAAACTCGCCCGAATACAACGGTATGTGTATTTTTTCCCTAGGCCATTCTGGTTAAGCGTTTGGAGCAGCAGAATTGCGAAAAAATTTTTGCCTTCTCAACCATTTCTTGGTTTCAAACTCCCATATCTCGCAAACGGATTGACCTAACCCAAAAATTCCTATTGCATCTGAAAGTAGAATCTCGCCCGATTACAGCGGTATGTGTATTTTTTCCCTAGGCCATTCTGGTTAAGCGCTTGGAGCAGCAGAAGTGCGAAAAATTTTTTGCCTTCTCAACCATTTCTTGGCTTCAAACCCCCATATCTCGCGAACGGATTGACCTAACCCAAAAATTCCTATTGCATCTGAAAGTAGAAACTCGCCCGAATACAACGGTATGTGTATTTTTTCCCTAGGCCATTCTGGTTAAACGTTTGGAGCAGCAGAATTGCGAAAAATTTTTTGCCTTCTCCACCATTTCTTGGTTTCAAACTCCCATATCTCGCAAACGGATTGACATAACCCAAAAATTCCTATTGCATCTGAAAGTAGAATCTCGCCCGATTACAGCGGTATGTGTATTTTTTCCCTAGGCCATTCTGGTTAAGCGTTTGGAGCAGCAGAATTGCGAAAAATTTTTTGCCTTCTCTATCATTTCTTAGCTTCAAACTCCCATATCTCGCGAACGGATTGACCTAACCCAAAAATTCCTATTGCATCTGAAAGTAGAAACTCGCCCGATTACAGCGGTATGTGTATTTTTTCCCTAGGCCATTCTGGTTAAGCGTTTGCAGCAGCAGAATTGCGAAAAATTTTTTGACTTCTCAACCATTTCTTGGCTTCAAACTCCCATATCTCGCGAACGGACTGACCTAACCCAAATATTCCTGTTGCATCTGAAAGTAGAAACTCGTCCGATTACAACGATATGTGTATTTTCTCCCTAGGCCAGACTGGTTAAGCGTTTGGAGCAGCAGAATTGCGAAAAATTTTTTGCCTTCTCAACCATCTCTTGGCTTCAAACTCCCATATCTCGCGAACGGATTGACCTAACCCAAAAATTCCTATTGCATCTGAAAGTAGAAACTCGTCCGATTACAACGGTATGTGTATTTTTTCCCTAGGCCATTCTGGATAAGCGTTTGGAGCAGCAGAATGGCGAAAAATTTTTTGCTTTCTCAACCATTTCTTGGCTTCAAACTCCCATATCTCGCGAACGGATTGACCTAACCCAAAAATACCTATTGCATCTGAAAGTAGAAACTCGCCCGATTACAACGGTATGTGTATTTTTTCCCTAGGCCATTCTGGTTAAGCGTTTGGAGCAGCAGAATTGCGAAAAATTTTTTGCCTTCTCAACCATTTCTTGGCTTCAAACTCCCATATCTCGCGAACGGATTGACCTAACCCAAAAATTCCTATTGCATCTGAAAGTAGAAACTCGCCCGATTACAACGGTATGTGTATTTTTTCCCTAGGCCATTCTGGTTAAGCGTTTGGAGCAGCAGAAGTGCGAAAAATTTTTTGCCTTCTCAACCATTTCTTTGCTTCAAACTCCCATATCTCGCGAACGGATTGACCTAACCCAAAAATTCCTGTGGCGTCTGAAAGTAGAAACTCGCCCGATTACAACGGTATGTGTATTTTTTCCCTAGGCCATTCTGGATAAGCGTTTGGAGCAGCAGAAGTGCGAAAAATTTTTTGCCTTCTCAACCATTTCTTGGCTTCAAACCCCCATATCTCGCGAACGGATTGACCTAACCCAAAAATTCCTATTGCATCTGAAAGTAGAAACTCGCCCGAATACAACGGTATGTGTATTTTTTCCCTAGGCCATTCTGGTTAAACGTTTGGAGCAGCAGAATTGCGAAAAATATTTTGCCTTCTCCACCATTTCTTGGTTTCAAACTCCCATATCTCGCAAACGGATTGACATAACCCAAAAATTCCTATTGCATCTGAAAGTAGAATCTCGCCCGATTACAGCGGTATGTGTATTTTTTCCCTAGGCCATTCTGGTTAAGCGTTTGGAGCAGCAGAATTGCGAAAAATTTTTTGCCTTCTCAATCATTTCTTAGCTTCAAACTCCCATATCTCGCGAACGGATTGACCTAACCCAAAAATTCCTATTGCATCTGAAAGTAGAAACTCGCCCGATTACAGCGGTATGTGTATTTTTTCCCTAGGCCATTCTGGTTAAGCGTTTGCAGCAGCAGAATTGCGAAAAATTTTTTGACTTCTCAACCATTTCTTGGCTTCAAACTCCCATATCTCGCGAACGGACTGACCTAACCCAAATATTCCTGTTGCAACTGAAAGTAGAAACTCGTCCGATTACAACGATATGTGTATTTTCTCCCTAGGCCAGACTGGTTAAGCGTTTGGAGCAGCAGAATTGCGAAAAATTTTTTGCCTTCTCAACCATCTCTTGGCTTCAAACTCCCATATCTCGCGAACGGATTGACCTAACCCAAAAATTCCTATTGCATCTGAAAGTAGAAACTCGCCCGATTACAACGGTATGTGTATTTTTTCCCTAGGCCATTCTGGATAAGCGTTTGGAGCAGCAGAATGGCGAAAAATTTTTTGCTTTCTCAACCATTTCTTGGCTTCAAACTCCCATATCTCGCGAACGGATTGACCTAACCCAAAAATACCTATTGCACCTGAAAGTAGAAACTCGCCCGATTACAACGGTATGTGTATTTTTTCCCTAGGCCATTCTGGTTAAGCGTTTGGAGCAGCAGAATTGCGAAAAATTTTTTGCCTTCTCAACCATTTCTTGGCTTCAAACTCCCATATCTCGCGAACGGATTGACCTAACCCGAAAATTCCTATTGCACCTGAAAGTAGAAACTCGCCCGATTACAAAGGTATGTGTATTTTTTCCCTTGGCAATTCTGGTTAAGCGTTTGGAGCAGCAGAAGTGCGAAAAATTTTTTGCCTTCTCAACCATTTCTTGGCTTCAAACTCCCATATCTCGCGAACGGATTGACCTAACCCAAAAATTCCTATTGCATCTGAAAGTAGAAACTCGCCCGAATACAACGGTATGTGTATTTTTTCCCTAGGCCATTCTGGTTAAGCGTTTGGAGCAGCAGAAGAGCGAAAAATTTTTTGCCTTCTCAACCATTTCTTGGCTTCAAACTCCCATATCTCGCGAACGGATTGACCTAACCCAAAAATTCCTATTGCATCTGAAAGTAGAAACTCGCCCGAATACAACGGTATGTGTATTTTTTCCCTAGGCCATTCTGGTTAAGCGTTTGGAGCAGCAGAATTGCGAAAAATTTTTTGCCTTCTCAATCATTTCTTAGCTTCAAACTCCCATATCTCGCGAACGGATTGACCTAACCCAAAAATTCCTATTGCATCTGAAAGTAGAAACTCGCCCGATTACAGCGGTATGTGTATTTTTTCCCTAGGCCATTCTGGTTAAGCGTTTGCAGCAGCAGAATTGCGAAAAATTTTTTGACTTCTCAACCATTTCTTGGCTTCAAACTCCCATATATCGCGAACGGACTGACCTAACCCAAATATTCCTGTTGCATCTGAAAGTAGAAACTCGTCCGATTACAACGATATGTGTATTTTCTCCCTAGGCCAGACTGGTTAAGCGTTTGGAGCAGCAGAATTGCGAAAAATTTTTTGCCTTCTCAACCATCTCTTGGCTTCAAACTCCCATATCTCGCGAACGGATTGACCTAACCCAAAAATTCCTATTGCATCTGAAAGTAGAAACTCGCCCGATTACAACGGTATGTGTATTTTTTCCCTAGGCCATTCTGGATAAGCGTTTGGAGCAGCAGAATGGCGAAAAATTTTTTGCTTTCTCAACCATTTCTTGGCTTCAAACTCCCATATCTCGCGAACGGATTGACCTAACCCAAAAATACCTATTGCATCTGAAAGTAGAAACTCGCCCGATTACAACGGTATGTGTATTTTTTCCCAAGGCCATTCTGGTTAAGCGTTTGGAGCAGCAGAATTGCGAAAAATTTTTTGCCTTCTCAACCATTTCTTGGCTTCAAACTCCCATATCTCGCGAACGGATTGACCTAACCCAAAAATTCCTATTGCATCTGAAAGTAGAAACTCGCCCGATTACAACGGTATGTGTATTTTTTCCCTAGGCCATTCTGGTTAAGCGTTTGGAGCAGCAGAAGTGCGAAAAATTTTTTGCCTTCTCAACCATTTCTTTGCTTCAAACTCCCATATCTCGCGAACGGATTGACCTAACCCAAAAATTCCTGTGGCGTCTGAAAGTAGAAACTCGCCCGATTACAACGGTATGTGTATTTTTTCCCTAGGCCATTCTGGATAAGCGTTTGGAGCAGCAGAAGTGCGAAAAATTTTTTGCCTTCTCAACCATTTCTTGGCTTCAAACCCCCATATCTCGCGAACGGATTGACCTAACCCAAAAATTCCTATTGCATCTGAAAGTAGAAACTCGCCCGATTACAACGGTATGTGTATTTTTTCCCTAGGCCATTCTGGTTAAGCGTTTGGAGCAGCAGAATTGCGAAAAATTTTTTGCCTTCTCAACCATTTCTTGGCTTCAAACTCCCATATCTCGCGAACGGATTGACCTAACCCAAAAATTCCTATTGCATCTGAAAGTAGAAACTCGCCCGATTACAACGGTATGTGTATTTTTTCCCTAGGCCATTCTGGTTAAGCGTTTGGAGCAGCAGAAGTGCGAAACATTTTTTGCCTTCTCAACCATTTCTTTGCTTCAAACTCCCATATCTCGCGAACGGATTGACCTAACCCAAAAATTCCTGTGGCGTCTGAAAGTAGAAACTCGCCCGATTACAACGGTATGTGTATTTTTTCCCTAGGCCATTCTGGATAAGCGTTTGGAGCAGCAGAAGTGCGAAAAATTTTTTGCCTTCTCAACCATTTCTTGGCTTCAAACCCCCATATCTCGCGAACGGATTGACCTAACCCAAAAATTCCTATTGCATCTGAAAGTAGAAACTCGCCCGAATACAACGGTATGTGTATTTTTTCCCTAGGCCACTCTGGTTAAACGTTTGGAGCAGCAGAATTGCGAAAAATTTTTTGCCTTCTCAACCATTTCTTGGTTTCAAACTCCCATATCTCGCATACGGATTGACCTAACCCAAAAATTCCTATTGCATCTGAAAGTAGAATCTCGCCCGATTACAGCGGTATGTGTATTTTTTCCCTAGGCCATTCTGGTTAAGCGCTTGGAGCAGCAGAAGTGCGAAAAATTTTTTGCCTTCTCAACCATTTCTTGGCTTCAAACCCCCATATCTCGCGAACGGATTGACCTAACCCAAAAATTCCTATTGCATCTGAAAGTAGAAACTCGCCCGAATACAACGGTATGTGTATTTTTTCCCTAGGCCATTCTGGTTAAACGTTTGGAGCAGCAGAATTGCGAAAAATTGTTTGCCTTCTCCACCATTTCTTGGTTTCAAACTCCCATATCTCGCAAACGGATTGACATAACCCAAAAATTCCTATTGCATCTGAAAGTAGAATCTCGCCCGATTACAGCGGTATGTGTATTTTTTCCCTAGGCCATTCTGGTTAAGCGTTTGGAGCAGCAGAAATGCGAAAAATTTTTTGCCTTCTCAACCATTTCTTTGCTTCAAACTCCCATATCTCGCGAACGGATTGACCTAACCCAAAAATTCCTGTGGCGTCTGAAAGTAGAAACTCGCCCGATTACAGCGGTATGTGTATTTTTTCCCTAGCCCATTCTGGTCAAGCGTTTGGAGCAGCAGAATTGCGAAAAATTTGTTGTCTTCTCAACCATTTCTTAGCTTCAAACTCCCATATCTCGCGAACGGATTGACCTAATCCAAAAATTCCTATTGCATCTGAAAGTAGAAACTCGGCCGATTACAACGGTATGTGTATTTTTTCCCTAGCCCATTCTGGTTAAGCGTTTGGAGCAGCAGAATTGCGAAAAATTTTTTGCCTTCTCAACCATTTCTTGGCTTCAAACTCCCATATCTCGCGAACGGATTGACCTAACCCAAAAATTCCAATTGCATCTGAAAGTAGAAACTCGCCCGATTACAACGGCATGTGTATTTTTTCCCTAGGCCATTCTGGTTAAGCGTTTGGATCAGCACAAGTGCGAAAAATTTGTTGTCTTCTCAACCATTTCTTAGCTTCAAACTCCCATATCTCGCGAACGGATTGACCTAACCCAAAAATTCCTGTTGCATCTGAAAGTAGAAACTCGCCCGATTACAACGGTATGTGTATTTTTTCCCTAGGCAATTCTGGATAATTGTTTGGAGCAGCAGAATTGCGAAAAATTTTTTGCCTTCTCAACCATTTCTTGGCTTCAAACTCCCATATCTCGCGAACGGATTGACCTAACCCAAAAATTCCTATTGCACCTCAAAGTAGAAACTCGCCCGATTACAAAGGTATGTGTATTTTTTCCCTTGGCAATTCTGGTTAAGCGTTTGGAGCAGCAGAAGTGCGAAAAATTGTTTGCCTTCTCAACCATTTCTTGGCTTCAAACTCCCATATCTCGCGAACGGATTGACCTAACCCAAAAATTCCTATTGCATCTGAAAGTAGAAACTCGCCCGAATACAACGGTATGTGTATTTTTTCCCTAGGCCATTCTGGTTAAGCGTTTGGAGCAGCAGAATAGCGAAAAATTTTTTGCCTTCTCAACCATTTCTTGGCTTCAAACTCCCATATCTCGCGAACGGATTGACCTAACCCAAAAATTCCTATTGCATCTGAAAGTAGAAACTCGCCCGAATACAACGGTATGTGTATTTTTTCCCTAGGCCATTCTGGTTAAGCGTTTGGAGCAGCAGAATTGCGAAAAAATTTTTGCCTTCTCAACCATTTCTTGGTTTCAAACTCCCATATCTCGCAAACGGATTGACCTAACCCAAAAATTCCTATTGCATCTGAAAGTAGAATCTCGCCCGATTACAGCGGTATGTGTATTTTTTCCCTAGGCCATTCTGGTTAAGCGCTTGGAGCAGCAGAAGTGCGAAAAATTTTTTGCCTTCTCAACCATTTCTTGGCTTCAAACCCCCATATCTCGCGAACGGATTGACCTAACCCAAAAATTCCTATTGCATCTGAAAGTAGAAACTCGCCCGAATACAACGGTATGTGTATTTTTTCCCTTGGCCATTCTGGTTAAACGTTTGGAGCAGCAGAATTGCGAAAAATTTTTTGCCTTCTCCACCATTTCTTGGTTTCAAACTCCCATATCTCGCAAACGGATTGACATAACCCAAAAATTCCTATTGCATCTGAAAGTAGAATCTCGCCCGATTACAGCGGTATGTGTATTTTTTCCCTAGGCCATTCTGGTTAAGCGTTTGGAGCAGCAGAATTGCGAAAAATTTTTTGCCTTCTCTATCATTTCTTAGCTTCAAACTCCCATATCTCGCGAACGGATTGACCTAACCCAAAAATTCCTATTGCATCTGAAAGTAGAAACTCGCCCGATTACAGCGGTATGTGTATTTTTTCCCTAGGCCATTCTGGTTAAGCGTTTGCAGCAGCAGAATTGCGAAAAATTTTTTGACTTCTCAACCATTTCTTGGCTTCAAACTCCCATATCTCGCGAACGGACTGACCTAACCCAAATATTCCTGTTGCATCTGAAAGTAGAAACTCGCCCGATTACAACGGTATGTGTATTTTTTCCCTAGGCCATTCTGGATAAGCGTTTGGAGCAGCAGAAGTGCGAAAAATTTTTTGCCTTCTCAACCATTTCTTGGCTTCAAACCCCCATATCTCGCGAACGGATTGACCTAACCCAAAAATTCCTATTGCATCTGAAAGTAGAAACTCGCCCGAATACAACGGTATGTGTATTTTTTCCCTAGGCCACTCTGGTTAAACGTTTGGAGCAGCAGAATTGCGAAAAATTTTTTGCCTTCTCAACCATTTCTTGGTTTCAAACTCCCATATCTCGCATACGGATTGACCTAACCCAAAAATTCCTATTGCATCTGAAAGTAGAATCTCGCCCGATTACAGCGGTATGTGTATTTTTTCCCTAGGCCATTCTGGTTAAGCGCTTGGAGCAGCAGAAGTGCGAAAAATTTTTTGCCTTCTCAACCATTTCTTGGCTTCAAACCCCCATATCTCGCGAACGGATTGACCTAACCCAAAAATTCCTATTGCATCTGAAAGTAGAAACTCGCCCGAATACAACGGTATGTGTATTTTTTCCCTAGGCCATTCTGGTTAAACGTTTGGAGCAGCAGAATTGCGAAAAATTTTTTGCCTTCTCCACCATTTCTTGGTTTCAAACTCCCATATCTCGCAAACGGATTGACATAACCCAAAAATTCCTATTGCATCTGAAAGTAGAATCTCGCCCGATTACAGCGGTATGTGTATTTTTTCCCTAGGCCATTCTGGTTAAGCGTTTGGAGCAGCAGAAATGCGAAAAATTTTTTGCCTTCTCAACCATTTCTTTGCTTCAAACTCCCATACCTCGCGAACGGATTGACCTAACCCAAAAATTCCTGTGGCGTCTGAAAGTAGAAACTCGCCCGATTACAGCGGTATGTGTATTTTTTCCCTAGCCCATTCTGGTCAAGCGTTTGGAGCAGCAGAATTGCGAAAAATTTGTTGTCTTCTCAACCATTTCTTAGCTTCAAACTCCCATATCTCGCGAACGGATTGACCTAATCCAAAAATTCCTATTGCATCTGAAAGTAGAAACTCGGCCGATTACAACGGTATGTGTATTTTTTCCCTAGCCCATTCTGGTTAAGCGTTTGGAGCAGCAGAATTGCGAAAAATTTTTTGCCTTCTCAACCATTTCTTGGCTTCAAACTCCCATATCTCGCGAACGGATTGGCCTAACCCAAAAATTCCAATTGCATCTGAAAGTAGAAACTCGCCCGATTACAACGGCATGTGTATTTTTTCCCTAGGCCATTCTGGTTAAGCGTTTGGATCAGCAGAAGTGCGAAAAATTTGTTGTCTTCTCAACCATTTCTTAGCTTCAAACTCCCATATCTCGCGAACGGATTGACCTAACCCAAAAATTCCTGTTGCATCTGAAAGTAGAAACTCGCCCGATTACAACGGTGTGTGTATTTTTTCCCTAGGCAATTCTGGATAATTGTTTGGAGCAGCAGAATTGCGAAAAATTTTTTGCCTTCTCAACCATTTCTTGGCTTCAAACTCCCATATCTCGCGAACGGATTGACCTAACCCAAAAATTCCTATTGCATCTGAAAGTAGAAACTCGCCCGAATACAACGGTATGTGTATTTTTTCCCTAGGCCATTCTGGTTAAGCGTTTGGAGCAGCAGAATTGCGAAAAAATTTTTGCCTTCTCAACCATTTCTTGGTTTCAAACTCCCATATCTCGCAAACGGATTGACCTAACCCAAAAATTCCTATTGCATCTGAAAGTAGAATCTCGCCCGATTACAGCGGTATGTGTATTTTTTCCCTAGGCCATTCTGGTTAAGCGCTTGGAGCAGCAGAAGTGCGAAAAATTTTTTGCCTTCTCAACCATTTCTTGGCTTCAAACCCCCATATCTCGCGAACGGATTGACCTAACCCAAAAATTCCTATTGCATCTGAAAGTAGAAACTCGCCCGAATACAACGGTATGTGTATTTTTTCCCTAGGCCATTCTGGTTAAACGTTTGGAGCAGCAGAATTGCGAAAAATTTTTTGCCTTCTCCACCATTTCTTGGTTTCAAACTCCCATATCTCGCAAACGGATTGACATAACCCAAAAATTCCTATTGCATCTGAAAGTAGAATCTCGCCCGATTACAGCGGTATGTGTATTTTTTCCCTAGGCCATTCTGGTTAAGCGTTTGGAGCAGCAGAATTGCGAAAAATTTTTTGCCTTCTCTATCATTTCTTAGCTTCAAACTCCCATATCTCGCGAACGGATTGACCTAACCCAAAAATTCCTATTGCATCTGAAAGTAGAAACTCGCCCGATTACAGCGGTATGTGTATTTTTTCCCTAGGCCATTCTGGTTAAGCGTTTGCAGCAGCAGAATTGCGAAAAATTTTTTGACTTCTCAACCATTTCTTGGCTTCAAACTCCCATATCTCGCGAACGGACTGACCTAACCCAAATATTCCTGTTGCATCTGAAAGTAGAAACTCGTCCGATTACAACGATATGTGTATTTTCTCCCTAGGCCAGACTGGTTAAGCGTTTGGAGCAGCAGAATTGCGAAAAATTTTTTGCCTTCTCAACCATCTCTTGGCTTCAAACTCCCATATCTCGCGAACGGATTGACCTAACCCAAAAATTCCTATTGCATCTGAAAGTAGAAACTCGTCCGATTACAACGGTATGTATATTTTTTCCCTAGGCCATTCTGGATAAGCGTTTGGAGCAGCAGAATGGCGAATAATTTTTTGCTTTCTCAACCATTTCTTGGCTTCAAACTCCCATATCTCGCGAACGGATTGACCTAACCCAAAAATACCTATTGCATCTGAAAGTAGAAACTCGCCCGATTACAACGGTATGTGTATTTTTTCCCTAGGCCATTCTGGTTAAGCGTTTGGAGCAGCAGAATTGCGAAAAATTTTTTGCCTTCTCAACCATTTCTTGGCTTCAAACTCCCATATCTCGCGAACGGATTGACCTAACCCAAAAATTCCTATTGCATCTGAAAGTAGAAACTCGCCCGATTACAACGGTATGTGTATTTTTTCCCTAGGCGATTCTGGTTAAGCGTTTGGAGCAGCAGAAGTGCGAAAAATTTTTTGCCTTCTCAATCATTTCTTAGCTTCAAACTCCCATATCTCGCGAACGGATTGACCTAACCCAAAAATTCCTATTGCATCTGAAAGTAGAAACTCGCCCGATTACAGCGGTATGTGTATTTTTTCCCTAGGCCATTCTGGTTAAGCGTTTGCAGCAGCAGAATTGCGAAAAATTTTTTGACTTCTCAACCATTTCTTGGCTTCAAACTCCCATATCTCGCGAACGGATTGACCTAACCCAAAAATTCCTATTGCATCTGAAAGTAGAAACTCGCCCGATTACAACGGTATGTGTATTTTTTCCCTAGGCCATTCTGGATAAGCGTTTGGAGCAGCAGAATGGCGAAAAATTTTTTGCTTTCTCAACCATTTCTTGGCTTCAAACTCCCATATCTCGCGAACGGATTGACCTAACCCAAAAATACCTATTGCACCTGAAAGTAGAAACTCGCCCGATTACAACGGTATGTGTATTTTTTCCCTAGGCCATTCTGGTTAAGCGTTTGGAGCAGCAGAAGAGCGAAAAATTTTTTGCCTTCTCAACCATTTCTTGGCTTCAAACTCCCATATCTCGCGAACGGATTGACCTAACCCAAAAATTCCTATTGCACCTGAAAGTAGAAACTCGCCCGATTACAAAGGTATGTGTATTTTTTCCCTTGGCAATTCTGGTTAAGCGTATGGAGCAGCAGAAGTGCGAAAAATTTTTTGCCTTCTCAACCATTTCTTGGCTTCAAACTCCCATATCTCGCGAACGGATTGACCTAACCCAAAAATTCCTATTGCATCTGAAAGTAGAAACTCGCCCGAATACAACGGTATGTGTATTTTTTCCCTAGGCCATTCTGGTTAAGCGTTTGGAGCAGCAGAAGAGCGAAAAATTTTTTGCCTTCTCAACCATTTCTTGGCTTCAAACTCCCATATCTCGCGAACGGATTGACCTAACCCAAAAATTCCTATTGCACCTGAAAGTAGAAACTCGCCCGATTACAAAGGTATGTGTATTTTTTCCCTTGGCAATTCTGGTTAAGCGTTTGGAGCAGCAGAATTGCGAAAAATTTTTTGCCTTCTCAATCATTTCTTAGCTTCAAACTCCCATATCTCGCGAACGGATTGACCTAACCCAAAAATTCCTATTGCATCTGAAAGTAGAAACTCGCCCGATTACAGCGGTATGTGTATTTTTTCCCTGGGCCATTCTGGTTAAGCGTTTGCAGCAGCAGAATTGCGAAAAATTTTTTGACTTCTCAACCATTTCTTGGCTTCAAACTCCCATATATCGCGAACGGACTGACCTAACCCAAATATTCCTGTTGCATCTGAAAGTAGAAACTCGTCCGATTACAACGATATGTGTATTTTCTCCCTAGGCCAGACTGGTTAAGCGTTTGGAGCAGCAGAATTGCGAAAAATTTTTTGCCTTCTCAACCATCTCTTGGCTTCAAACTCCCATATCTCGCGAACGGATTGACCTAACCCAAAAATTCCTATTGCATCTGAAAGTAGAAACTCGCCCGATTACAACGGTATGTGTATTTTTTCCCTAGGCCATTCTGGATAAGCGTTTGGAGCAGCAGAATGGCGAAAAATTTTTTGCTTTCTCAACCATTTCTTGGCTTCAAACTCCCATATCTCGCGAACGGATTGACCTAACCCAAAAATACCTATTGCATCTGAAAGTAGAAACTCGCCCGATTACAACGGTATGTGTATTTTTTCCCTAGGCCATTCTGGTTAAGCGTTTGGAGCAGCAGAATTGCGAAAAATTTTTTGCCTTCTCAACCATTTCTTGGCTTCAAACTCCCATATCTCGCGAACGGATTGACCTAACCCAAAAATTCCTATTGCATCTGAAAGTAGAAACTCGCCCGATTACAACGGTATGTGTATTTTTTCCCTAGGCCATTCTGGTTAAGCGTTTGGAGCAGCAGAAGTGCGAAAAATTTTTTGCCTTCTCAACCATTTCTTTGCTTCAAACTCCCATATCTCGCGAACGGATTGACCTAACCCAAAAATTCCTGTGGCGTCTGAAAGTAGAAACTCGCCCGATTACAACGGTATGTGTATTTTTTCCCTAGGCCATTCTGGATAAGCGTTTGGAGCAGCAGAAGTGCGAAAAATTTTTTGCCTTCTCAACCATTTCTTGGCTTCAAACCCCCATATCTCGCGAACGGATTGACCTAACCCAAAAATTCCTATTGCATCTGAAAGTAGAAACTCGCCCGATTACAACGGTATGTGTATTTTTTCCCTAGGCCATTCTGGTTAAGCGTTTGGAGCAGCAGAATTGCGAAAAATTTTTTGCCTTCTCAACCATTTCTTGGCTTCAAACTCCCATATCTCGCGAACGGATTGACCTAACCCAAAAATTCCTATTGCATCTGAAAGTAGAAACTCGCCCGATTACAACGGTATGTGTATTTTTTCCCTAGGCCATTCTGGTTAAGCGTTTGGAGCAGCAGAAGTGCGAAAAATTTTTTGCCTTCTCAACCATTTCTTTGCTTCAAACTCCCATATCTCGCATACGGATTGACCTAACCCAAAAATTCCTATTGCATCTGAAAGTAGAATCTCGCCCGATTACAGCGGTATGTGTATTTTTTCCCTAGGCCATTCTGGTTAAGCGCTTGGAGCAGCAGAAGTGCGAAAAATTTTTTGCCTTCTCAACCATTTCTTGGCTTCAAACCCCCATATCTCGCGAACGGATTGACCTAACCCAAAAATTCCTATTGCATCTGAAAGTAGAAACTCGCCCGAATACAACGGTATGTGTATTTTTTCCCTAGGCCATTCTGGTTAAACGTTTGGAGCAGCAGAATTGCGAAAAATTTTTTGCCTTCTCCACCATTTCTTGGTTTCAAACTCCCATATCTCGCAAACGGATTGACATAACCCAAAAATTCCTATTGCATCTGAAAGTAGAATCTCGCCCGATTACAGCGGTATGTGTATTTTTTCCCTAGGCCATTCTGGTTAAGCGTTTGGAGCAGCAGAATTGCGAAAAATTTTTTGCCTTCTCAATCATTTCTTAGCTTCAAACTCCCATATCTCGCGAACGGATTGACCTAACCCAAAAATTCCTATTGCATCTGAAAGTAGAAACTCGCCCGATTACAGCGGTATGTGTATTTTTTCCCTAGGCCATTCTGGTTAAGCGTTTGCAGCAGCAGAATTGCGAAAAATTTTTTGACTTCTCAACCATTTCTTGGCTTCAAACTCCCATATCTCGCGAACGGACTGACCTAACCCAAATATTCCTGTTGCATCTGAAAGTAGAAACTCGTCCGATTACAACGATATTTGTATTTTCTCCCTAGGCCAGACTGGTTAAGCGTTTGGAGCAGCAGAATTGCGAAAAATTTTTTGCCTTCTCAACCATCTCTTGGCTTCAAACTCCCATATCTCGCGAACGGATTGACCTAACCCAAAAATTCCTATTGCATCTGAAAGTAGAAACTCGCCCGATTACAACGGTATGTGTATTTTTTCCCTAGGCCATTCTGGATAAGCGTTTGGAGCAGCAGAATGGCGAAAAATTTTTTGCTTTCTCAACCATTTCTTGGCTTCAAACTCCCATATCTCGCGAACGGATTGACCTAACCCAAAAATACCTATTGCATCTGAAAGTAGAAACTCGCCCGATTACAACGGTATGTGTATTTTTTCCCTAGGCCATTCTGGTTAAGCGTTTGGAGCAGCAGAATTGCGAAAAATTTTTTGCCTTCTCAACCATTTCTTGGCTTCAAACTCCCATATCTCGCGAACGGATTGACCTAACCCAAAAATTCCTATTGCACCTGAAAGTAGAAACTCGCCCGATTACAAAGGTATGTGTATTTTTTCCCTTGGCAATTCTGGTTAAGCTTTTGGAGCAGCAGAAGTGCGAAAAATTTTTTGCCTTCTCAACCATTTCTTGGCTTCAAACTCCCATATCTCGCGAACGGATTGACCTAACCCAAAAATTCCTATTGCATCTGAAAGTAGAAACTCGCCCGAATACAACGGTATGTGTATTTTTTCCCTAGGCCATTCTGGTTAAGCGTTTGGAGCAGCAGAAGAGCGAAAAATTTTTTGCCTTCTCAACCATTTCTTGGCTTCAAACTCCCATATCTCGCGAACGGATTGACCTAACCCAAAAATTCCTATTGCATCTGAAAGTAGAAACTCGCCCGAATACAACGGTATGTGTATTTTTTCCCTAGGCCATTCTGGTTAAGCGTTTGGAGCAGCAGAATTGCGAAAAAATTTTTGCCTTCTCAACCATTTCTTGGTTTCAAACTCCCATATCTCGCAAACGGATTGACCTAACCCAAAAATTCCTATTGCATCTGAAAGTAGAATCTCGCCCGAGTACAGCGGTATGTGTATTTTTTCCCTAGGCCATTCTGGTTAAGCGCTTGGAGCAGCAGAAGTGCGAAAAATTTTTTGCCTTCTCAACCATTTCTTGGCTTCAAACCCCCATATCTCGCGAACGGATTGACCTAACCCAAAAATTCCTATTGCATCTGAAAGTAGAAACTCGCCCGAATACAGCGGTATGTGTATTTTTTCCCTAGGCCATTCTGGTTAAAAATTTGGAGCAGCAGAATTGCGAAAAATTTTTTGCCTTCTCCACCATTTCTTGGCTTCAAACCCCCATATCTCGCGAACGGATTGACCTAACCCAAAAATTCCTATTGCATCTGAAAGTAGAAACTCGCCCGATTACAACGGTATGTGTATTTTTTCCCTAGGCCATTCTGGTTAAGCGCTTGGAGCAGCAGAAGTGCGAAAAATTTTTTGCCTTCTCAACCATTTCTTGGCTTCAAACCCCCATATCTCGCGAACGGATTGACCTAACCCAAAAATTCCTATTGCATCTGAAAGTAGAAACTCGCCCGATTACAACGGTATGTGTATTTTTTCCCTAGGCCATTCTGGTTAAGCGTTTGCAGCAGCAGAATTGCGAAAAATTTTTTGACTTCTCAACCATTTCTTGGCTTCAAACTCCCATATATCGCGAACGGACTGACCTAACCCAAATATTCCTGTTGCATCTGAAAGTAGAAACTCGTCCGATTACAACGATATGTGTATTTTCTCCCTAGGCCAGACTGGTTAAGCGTTTGGAGCAGCAGAATTGCGAAAAATTTTTTGCCTTCTCAACCATCTCTTGGCTTCAAACTCCCATATCTCGCGAACGGATTGACCTAACCCAAAAATTCCTATTGCATCTGAAAGTAGAAACTCGCCCGATTACAACGGTATGTGTATTTTTTCCCTAGGCCATTCTGGATAAGCGTTTGGAGCAGCAGAATGGCGAAAAATTTTTTGCTTTCTCAACCATTTCTTGGCTTCAAACTCCCATATCTCGCGAACGGATTGACCTAACCCAAAAATACCTATTGCATCTGAAAGTAGAAACTCGCCCGATTACAACGGTATGTGTATTTTTTCCCTAGGCCATTCTGGTTAAGCGTTTGGAGCAGCAGAATTGCGAAAAATTTTTTGCCTTCTCAACCATTTCTTGGCTTCAAACTCCCATATCTCGCGAACGGATTGACCTAACCCAAAAATTCCTATTGCATCTGAAAGTAGAAACTCGCCCGATTACAACGGTATGTGTATTTTTTCCCTAGGCCATTCTGGTTAAGCGTTTGGAGCAGCAGAAGTGCGAAAAATTTTTTGCCTTCTCAACCATTTCTTTGCTTCAAACTCCCATATCTCGCGAACGGATTGACCTAACCCAAAAATTCCTGTGGCGTCTGAAAGTAGAAACTCGCCCGATTACAACGGTATGTGTATTTTTTCCCTAGGCCATTCTGGATAAGCGTTTGGAGCAGCAGAAGTGCGAAAAATTTTTTGCCTTCTCAACCATTTCTTGGCTTCAAACCCCCATATCTCGCGAACGGATTGACCTAACCCAAAAATTCCTATTGCATCTGAAAGTAGAAACTCGCCCGAATACAACGGTATGTGTATTTTTTCCCTAGGCCACTCTGGTTAAACGTTTGGAGCAGCAGAATTGCGAAAAATTTTTTGCCTTCTCAACCATTTCTTGGTTTCAAACTCCCATATCTCGCATACGGATTGACCTAGCCCAAAAATTCCTATTGCATCTGAAAGTAGAATCTCGCCCGATTACAGCGGTATGTGTATTTTTTCCCTAGGCCATTCTGGTTAAGCGTTTGGAGCAGCAGAATTGCGAAAAATTTTTTGCCTTCTCAAACATTTCTTAGCTTCAAACTCCCATATCTCGCGAACGGATTGACCTAACCCAAAAATTCCTATTGCATCTGAAAGTAGAAACTCGCCCGATTACAGCGGTATGTGTATTTTTTCCCTAGGCCATTCTGGTTAAGCGTTTGCAGCAGCAGAATTGCGAAAAATTTTTTGACTTCTCAACCATTTCTTGGCTTCAAACTCCCATATCTCGCGAACGGACTGACCTAACCCAAATATTCCTGTTGCATCTGAAAGTAGAAACTCGTCCGATTACAACGATACGTGCATTTTTTCCCTAGGCCATTCTGGTTAAGCGTTTGGAGCAGCAGAATTGCGAAAAATTTTTTGCCTTCTCATCCATTTCTTGGATTCAAACTCCCATATCTCGCGAACGGATTGACCTAACCCAAAAATTCCTGTTGCGTCTGAAAGAAGAAACTCGCCCGATTACAACGGTATGTGTATTTTTTCCCTAGGCCATTCTGGTTAAGCGTTTGGAGCAGCAGAATTGCGAAAAATTTTTTGCCTTCGCATCCATTTCTTGGATTTAAACTCCCATATCTCGCGAACGGATTGACTTAACCAAAAATTCCTGTTGCGTCTGAAAGTAGAAACTCGCCCGATTAAAACGGTATGTATATTTTTTCCCTAGGCCATTCTGGTTAAGCGTTTGGAGCAGCAGAATTGCGAAAAATTCTTTGCCTTCTCAACCATTTCTTGGCTTCAAACTTCCATATCTCGCGAACGGATTGACCTAACCCAAAAATACCTATTGCATCTGAAAGTAGAAACTCGCCCGATTACAACGGTATGTGTATTTTTTCCCTAGGCCATTCTGGTTAAGCGTTTGGAGCAGCAGAATTGCGAAAAATTTTTTGCCTTCTCAACCATTTCTTGGTTTCAAACTCCCATATCTCGCAAACGGATTGACCTAACCCAAAAATTCCTATTGCATCTGAAAGTAGAAACTAGCCCGATTACAACGGTATGTGTATTTTTTCCCTAGGCCATTCTGGTTAAGCGTTTGGAGCAGCAGAATTGCGAAAAATTTTTTGACTTCTCAACCATTTCTTGGCTTCAAACTTCCATATCTCGCGAACGGATTGACCTAACCCAAAAATACCTATTGCATCTGAAAGTAGAAACTCGCCCGATTACAGCGGTATGTGTATTTTTTCCCGAGGCCATTCTGGTTAAGCGTTTGGAGCAGCAGAATTGCGATAAATTTTTTGCCTTCTGAACCATTTCTTGGCTTCAAACTCCCATATCTCGCGAACGGATTGACCTAACCCAAAAATTCCTATTGCATCTGAAAGTAGAAACTCGCCCGATTACAACGGTATGTGTATTTTTTCCCTAGGCCATTCTGGTTAAGCGTTTGGAGCAGCAGAATTGCGAAAAATTTGTTGTCTTCTCAACCATTTCTTAGCTTCAAACTCGCATATCTTGCGAACGGATTGACCTAACCCAAAAATTCCTATTGCCTCTGAAAGTAGAAACTAGCCCGATTACAACGGTATGTGTATTTTATCCCTAGGCCATTCTGGTTAAGCGTTTGGAGCAGCAGAATTGCGAAAAATTTTTTGCCTTCTCATCCATTTCTTTGATTCAAACTCCCATATCTAGCGAACGGATTGACCTAACCCAAAAACCCCTGTTGCGCCTGAAAGTAGAAACTCGCCCGATTACAACGGTATGTGTATTTTTTCCCTAGGCCATTCTGGTTAAGCGTTTGGAGCAGCAGAATTGCGAAAAATTTTTCGCCTTCTCAACCATTTCTTGGTTTCAAACTTCCATATCTCGCGAACGGATTGACCAAACCCAAAAATACCTATTGCATCTGAAAGTAGAAACTAGCCCGATTACAACGGTATGTATATTTTTTCCCTAGGCCATTCTGGTTAAGCGTTTGGAGCAGCAGAATTGCGAAAAATTCTTTGCCTTCTCAACCATTTCTTGGATTCAAACTCCCATATCTCGCGAACGGATTGACCTAACCCAAAAATTCCTGTTGCGTCTGAAAGAAGAAACTCGCCCGATTACAACGGTATGTGTATTTTTTCCCTAGGCCATTCTGGTTAAGCGTTTGGAGCAGCAGAATTGCGAAAAATTTTTTGCCTTCGCATCCATTTCTTGGATTTAAACTCCCATATCTCGCGAACGGATTGACTTAACCAAAAATTCCTGTTGCGTCTGAAAGTAGAAACTCGCCCGATTAAAACGGTATGTATATTTTTTCCCTAGGCCATTCTGGTTAAGCGTTTGGAGCAGCAGAATTGCGAAAAATTCTTTGCCTTCTCAACCATTTCTTGGCTTCAAACTTCCATATCTCGCGAACGGATTGACCTAACCCAAAAATACCTATTGCATCTGAAAGTAGAAACTCGCCCGATTACAACGGTATGTGTATTTTTTCCCTAGGCCATTCTGGTTAAGCGTTTGGAGCAGCAGAATTGCGAAAAATTTTTTGCCTTCTCAACCATTTCTTGGTTTCAAACTCCCATATCTCGCAAACGGATTGACCTAACCCAAAAATTCCTATTGCATCTGAAAGTAGAAACTAGCCCGATTACAACGGTATGTGTATTTTTTCCCTAGGCCATTCTGGTTAAGCGTTTGGAGCAGCAGAATTGCGAAAAATTTTTTGACTTCTCAACCATTTCTTGGCTTCAAACTTCCATATCTCGCGAACGGATTGACCTAACCCAAAAATACCTATTGCATCTGAAAGTAGAAACTCGCCCGATTACAGCGGTATGTGTATTTTTTCCCGAGGCCATTCTGGTTAAGCGTTTGGAGCAGCAGAATTGCGATAAATTTTTTGCCTTCTGAACCATTTCTTGGCTTCAAACTCCCATATCTCGCGAACGGATTGACCTAACCCAAAAATTCCTATTGCATCTGAAAGTAGAAACTCGCCCGATTACAACGGTATGTGTATTTTTTCCCTAGGCCATTCTGGTTAAGCGTTTGGAGCAGCAGAATTGCGAAAAATTTGTTGTCTTCTCAACCATTTCTTAGCTTCAAACTCGCATATCTCGCGAACGGATTGACCTAACCCAAAAATTCCTATTGCCTCTGAAAGTAGAAACTAGCCCGATTACAACGGTATGTGTATTTTATCCCTAGGCCATTCTGGTTAAGCGTTTGGAGCAGCAGAATTGCGAAAAATTTTTTGCCTTCTCATCCATTTCTTTGATTCAAACTCCCATATCTAGCGAACGGATTGACCTAACCCAAAAACCCCTGTTGCGCCTGAAAGTAGAAACTCGCCCGATTACAACGGTATGTGTATTTTTTCCCTAGGCCATTCTGGTTAAGCGTTTGGAGCAGCAGAATTGCGAAAAATTTTTCGCCTTCTCAACCATTTCTTGGCTTCAAACTTCCATATCTCGCGAACGGATTGACCTAACCCAAAAATACCTATTGCATCTGAAAGTAGAAACTCGCCCGATTACAACGGTATGTATATTTTTTCCCTAGGCCATTCTGGTTAAGCGTTTGGAGCAGCAGAATTGCGAAAAATTCTTTGCCTTCTCAACCATTTCTTGGATTCAAACTCCCATATCTCGCGAACGGATTGACCTAACCCAAAAATTCCTGTTGCGTCTGAAAGAAGAAACTCGCCCGATTACAACGGTATGTGTATTTTTTCCCTAGGCCATTCTGGTTAAGCGTTTGGAGCAGCAGAATTGCGAAAAATTTTTTGCCTTCGCATCCATTTCTTGGATTTAAACTCCCATATCTCGCGAACGGATTGACTTAACCAAAAATTCCTGTTGCGTCTGAAAGTAGAAACTCGCCCGATTAAAACGGTATGTATATTTTTTCCCTAGGCCATTCTGGTTAAGCGTTTGGAGCAGCAGAATTGCGAAAAATTCTTTGCCTTCTCAACCATTTCTTGGCTTCAAACTTCCATATCTCGCGAACGGATTGACCTAACCCAAAAATACCTATTGCACCTGAAAGTAGAAACTCGCCCGATTACAACGGTATGTGTATTTTTTCCCTAGGCCATTCTGGTTAAGCGTTTGGAGCAGCAGAATTGCGAAAAATTTTTTGCCTTCTCAACCATTTCTTGGTTTCAAACTCCCATATCTCGCAAACGGATTGACCTAACCCAAAAATTCCTATTGCATCTGAAAGTAGAAACTAGCCCGATTACAACGGTATGTGTATTTTTTCCCTAGGCCATTCTGGTTAAGCGTTTGGAGCAGCAGAATTGCGAAAAATTTTTTGACTTCTCAACCATTTCTTGGCTTCAAACTTCCATATCTCGCGAACGGATTGACCTAACCCAAAAATACCTATTGCATCTGAAAGTAGAAACTCGCCCGATTACAGCGGTATGTGTATTTTTTCCCGAGGCCATTCTGGTTAAGCGTTTGGAGCAGCAGAATTGCGATAAATTTTTTGCCTTCTGAACCATTTCTTGGCTTCAAACTCCCATATCTCGCGAACGGATTGACCTAACCCAAAAATTCCTATTGCATCTGAAAGTTGAAACTCGCCCGATTACAACGGTATGTGTATTTTTTCCCTAGGCCATTCTGGTTAAGCGTTTGGAGCAGCAGAATTGCGAAAAATTTGTTGTCTTCTCAACCATTTCTTAGCTTCAAACTCGCATATCTCGCGAACGGATTGACCTAACCCAAAAATTCCTATTGCCTCTGAAAGTAGAAACTAGCCCGATTACAACGGTATGTGTATTTTATCCCTAGGCCATTCTGGTTAAGCGTTTGGAGCAGCAGAATTGCGAAAAATTTTTTGCCTTCTCATCCATTTCTTTGATTCAAACTCCCATATCTAGCGAACGGATTGACCTAACCCAAAAACCCCTGTTGCGCCTGAAAGTAGAAACTCGCCCGATTACAACGGTATGTGTATTTTTTCCCTAGGCCATTCTGGTTAAGCGTTTGGAGCAGCAGAATTGCGAAAAATTTTTCGCCTTCTCAACCATTTCTTGGCTTCAAACTTCCATATCTCGCGAACGGATTGACCTAACCCAAAAATACCTATTGCATCTGAAAGTAGAAACTAGCCCGATTACAACGGTATGTATATTTTTTCCCTAGGCCATTCTGGTTAAGCGTTTGGAGCAGCAGAATTGCGAAAAATTCTTTGCCTTCTCAACCATTTCTTGGCTTCAAACTTCCATATCTCGCGAACGGATTGACCTAACCCAAAAATACCTATTGCATCTGAAAGTAGAAACTCGCCCGATTACAACGGTATGTGTATTTTTTCCCTAGGCCATTCTGGTTAAGCGTTTGGAGCAGCAGAATTGCGAAAAATTTTTTGCCTTCTCAACCATTTCTTGGTTTCAAACTCCCATATCTCGCAAACGGATTGACCTAACCCAAAAATTCCTATTGCATCTGAAAGTAGAAACTAGCCCGATTACAACGGTATGTGTATTTTTTCCCTAGGCCATTCTGGTTAAGCGTTTGGAGCAGCAGAATTGCGAAAAATTTTTTGACTTCTCAACCATTTCTTGGCTTCAAACTTCCATATCTCGCGAACGGATTGACCTAACCCAAAAATACCTATTGCATCTGAAAGTAGAAACTCGCCCGATTACAGCGGTATGTGTATTTTTTCCCGAGGCCATTCTGGTTAAGCGTTTGGAGCAGCAGAATTGCGATAAATTTTTTGCCTTCTGAACCATTTCTTGGCTTCAAACTCCCATATCTCGCGAACGGATTGACCTAACCCAAAAATTCCTATTGCATCTGAAAGTAGAAACTCGCCCGATTACAACGGTATGTGCATTTTTTCCCTAGGCCATTCTGGTTAAGCGTTTGGAGCAGCAGAATTGCGAAAAATTTGTTGTCTTCTCAACCATTTCTTAGCTTCAAACTCGCATATCTCGCGAACGGATTGACCTAACCCAAAAATTCCTATTGCCTCTGAAAGTAGAAACTAGCCCGATTACAACGGTATGTGTATTTTATCCCTAGGCCATTCTGGTTAAGCGTTTGGAGCAGCAGAATTGCGAAAAATTTTTTGCCTTCTCATCCATTTCTTTGATTCAAACTCCCATATCTAGCGAACGGATTGACCTAACCCAAAAACCCCTGTTGCGCCTGAAAGTAGAAACTCGCCCGATTACAACGGTATGTGTATTTTTTCCCTAGGCCATTCTGGTTAAGCGTTTGGAGCAGCAGAATTGCGAAAAATTTTTCGCCTTCTCAACCATTTCTTGGCTTCAAACTTCCATATCTCGCGAACGGATTGACCTAACCCAAAAATACCTATTGCATCTGAAAGTAGAAACTCGCCCGATTACAGCGGTATGTGTATTTTTTCCCTAGGCCATTCTGGTTAAGCGCTTGGAGCAGCAGAAGTGCGAAAAATTTTTTGCCTTCTCAACCATTTCTTGGCTTCAAACCCCCATATCTCGCGAACGGATTGACCTAACCCAAAAATTCCTATTGCATCTGAAAGTAGAAACTCGCCCGAATACAACGGTATGTGTATTTTTTCCCTAGGCCATTCTGGTTAAACGTTTGGAGCAGCAGAATTGCGAAAAATTTTTTGCCTTCTCCGCCATTTCTTGGTTTCAAACTCCCATATCTCGCAAACGGATTGACATAACCCAAAAATTCCTATTGCATCTGAAAGTAGAATGTCGCCCGATTACAGCGGTATGTGTATTTTTTCCCTAGGCCATTCTGGTTAAGCGTTTGGAGCAGCAGAATTGCGAAAAATTTTTTGCCTTCTCAATCATTTCTTAGCTTCAAACTCCCATATCTCGCGAACGGATTGACCTAACCCAAAAATTCCTATTGCATCTGAAAGTAGAAACTCGCCCGATTACAGCGGTATGTGTATTTTTTCCCTAGGCCATTCTGGTTAAGCGTTTGCAGCAGCAGAATTGCGAAAAATTTTTTGACTCCTCAACCATTTCTTGGCTTCAAACTCCCATATCTCGCGAACGGACTGACCTAACCCAAATATTCCTGTTGCATCTGAAAGTAGAAACTCGTCCGATTACAACGATATGTGTATTTTCTCCCTAGGCCAGACTGGTTAAGCGTTTGGAGCAGCAGAATTGCGAAAAATTTTTTGCCTTCTCAACCATCTCTTGGCTTCAAACTCCCATATCTCGCGAACGGATTGACCTAACCCAAAAATTCCTATTGCATCTGAAAGTAGAAACTCGCCTGATTACAACGGTATGTGTATTTTTTCCCTAGGCCATTCTGGATAAGCGTTTGGAGCAGCAGAATGGCGAAAAATTTTTTGCTTTCTCAACCATTTCTTGGCTTCAAACTCCCATATCTCGCGAACGGATTGACCTAACCCAAAAATACCTATTGCATCTGAAAGTAGAAACTCGCCCGATTACAACGGTATGTGTATTTTTTCCCTAGGCCATTCTGGTTAAGCGTTTGGAGCAGCAGAATTGCGAAAAATTTTTTGCCTTCTCAACCATTTCTTGGCTTCAAACTCCCATATCTCGCGAACGGATTGACCTAACCCAAAAATTCCTATTGCATCTGAAAGTAGAAACTCGCCCGATTACAACGGTATGTGTATTTTTTCCCTAGGCCATTCTGGTTAAGCGTTTGGAGCAGCAGAAGTGCGAAAAATTTTTTGCCTTCTCAACCATTTCTTGGTTTCAAACTCCAATATCTCGCGAACGGATTGACCTAACCCAAAAATTCCTGTTGCGTCTGAAAGAAGAAACTCGCCCGATTACAACGGTATGTGTATTTTTTCCCTAGGCCATTCTGGTTAAGCGTTTGGAGCAGCAGAATTGCGAAAAATTTTTTGCCTTCGCATCCATTTCTTGGATTTAAACTCCCATATCTCGCGAACGGATTGACCTAACCAAAAATTCCTGTTGCGTCTGAAAGTAGAAACTCGCCCGATTAAAACGGTATGTATATTTTTTCCCTAGGCCATTCTGGTTAAGCGTTTGGAGCAGCAGAATTGCGAAAAATTTTTTGCCTTCTCAACCATTTCTTGGCATCAAACTTCCATATCTCGCGAACGGATTGACCTAACCCAAAAATACCTATTGCATCTGAAAGTAGGAACTCGCCCGATTACAACGGTATGTGTATTTTTTCCCTAGGCCATTCTGGTTAAGCGTTTGGAGCAGCAGAATTGCGAAAAATTTTTTGCCTTCTCAACCATTTCTTGGTTTCAAACTCCCATATCTCGCAAACGGATTGACCTAACCCAAAAATTCCTGTTGCATCTGAAAGTAGAAACTCGTCCGATTACAACGATATGTGCATTTTTTCCCTAGGCCATTCTGGTTAAGCGTTTGGAGCAGCAGAATTGCGAAAAATTTTTTGCCTTCTCATCCATTTCTTGGATTCAAACTCCCATATCTCGCGAACGGATTGACCTAACCCAAAAATTCCTGTTGCGTCTGAAAGTAGAAACTCGCCCGATTACAGCGGTATGTGTATTTTTTCCCTAGGCCATTCTGGTTAAGCGTTTGCAGCAGCAGAATTGCGAAAAATTTTTTGACTTCTCAACCATTTCTTGGTTTCAAACTCCCATATCTCGCATACGGATTGACCTAACCCAAAAATTCCTATTGCATCTGAAAGTAGAATCTCGCCCGATTACAGCGGTATGTGTATTTTTTCCCTAGGCCACTCTGGATAAACGTTTGGAGCAGCAGAATTGCGAAAAATTTTTTGCCTTCTCAACCATTTCTTGGTTTCAAACTCCCATATCTCGCATACGGATTGACCTAACCCAAAAATTCCTATTGCATCTGAAAGTAGAATCTCGCCCGATTACAGCGGTATGTGTATTTTTTCCCTAGGCCATTCTGGTTAAGCGTTTGGAGCAGCAGAATTGCGAAAAATTTTTTGCCTTCTCAATCATTTCTTAGCTTCAAACTCCCATATCTCGCGAACGGATTGACCTAACCCAAAAATTCCTATTGCATCTGAAAGTAGAAACTCGCCCGATTACAGCGGTATGTGTATTTTTTCCCTAGGCCATTCTGGTTAAGCGTTTGCAGCAGCAGAATTGCGAAAAATTTTTTGACTTCTCAACCATTTCTTGGCTTCAAACTCCCATATCTCGCGAACGGACTGACCTAACCCAAATATTCCTGTTGCATCTGAAAGTAGAAACTCGTCCGATTACAACGATATGTGCATTTTTTCCCTAGGCCATTCTGGTTAAGCGTTTGGAGCAGCAGAATTGCGAAAAATTTTTTGCCTTCTCATCCATTTCTTGGATTCAAACTCCCATATCTCGCGAACGGATTGACCTAACCCAAAAATTCCTGTTGCGTCTGAAAGAAGAAACTCGCCCGATTACAGCGGTATGTGTATTTTTTCCCTAGGCCATTCTGGTTAAGCGTTTGGAGCAGCAGAATTGCGAAAAATTTTTTGCCTTCGCATCCATTTCTTGGATTTAAACTCCCATATCTCGCGAACGGACTGACCTAACCAAAAATTCCTGTTGCGTCTGAAAGTAGAAACTCGCCCGATTAAAACGGTATGTATATTTTTTCCCTAGGCCATTCTGGTTAAGCGTTTGGAGCAGCAGAATTGCGAAAAATTTCTTGCCTTCTCAACCATTTCTTGGCATCAAACTTCCATATCTCGCGAACGGATTGACCTAACCCAAAAATACCTATTGCATCTGAAAGTAGAAACTCGCCCGATTACAGCGGTATGTGTATTTTTTCCCTAGGCCATTCTGGTTAAGCGTTTGGAGCAGCAGAATTGCGAAAAATTTTTTGCCTTCTCAACCATTTCTTGGTTTCAAACTCCCATATCTCGCAAACGGATTGACCTAACCCAAAAATTCCTATTGCATCTGAAAGTAGAAACTAGCCCGATTACAACGGTATGTGTATTTTTTCCCTAGGCCATTCTGGTTAAGCGTTTGGAGCAGCAGAATTGCGAAGAATTTTTTGCCTTCTCAACCATTTCTTGGCTTCAAACTTCCATATCTCGCGAACGGATTGACCTAACCCAAAAATACCTATTGCATCTGAAAGTAGAAACTCGCCCGATTACAGCGGTATGTGTATTTTTTCCCGAGGCCATTCTGGTTAAGCGTTTGGAGCAGCAGAATTGCGATAAATTTTTTGCCTTCTGAACCATTTCTTGGCTTCAAACTCCCATACCTCGCGAACGGATTGACCTAACCCAAAAATTCCTATTGCATCTGAAAGTAGAAACTCGCCCGATTACAACGGTATGTGTATTTTTTCCCTAGGCCATTCTGGTTAAGCGTTTGGAGCAGCAGAATTGCGAAAAATTTGTTGTCTTCTCAACCATTTCTTAGCTTCAAACTCGCATATCTCGCGAACGGATTGACCTAACCCAAAAATTCCTATTGCCTCTGAAAGTAGAAACTAGCCCGATTACAACGGTATGTGTATTTTATCCCTAGGCCATTCTGGTTAAGCGTTTGGAGCAGCAGAATTGCGAAAAATTTTTTGCCTTCTCATCCATTTCTTTGATTCAAACTCCCATATCTAGCGAACGGATTGACCTAACCCAAAAACCCCTGTTGCGTCTGAAAGTAGAAACTCGCCCGATTACAACGGTATGTGTATTTTTTCCCTAGGCCATTCTGGTTAAGCGTTTGGAGCAGCAGCATTGCGAAAAATTTGTTGTCTTCTCAACCATTTCTTAGCTTCAAACTCGCATATCTCGCGAACGGATTGACCTAACCCAAAAATTCCTATTGCCTCTGAAAGTAGAAACTAGCCCGATTACAACGGTATGTGTATTTTTTCCCGAGGCCATTCTGGTTAAGTGTTTGGAGCAGCAGAATTGCGATAAATTTTTTGCCTTCTGAACCATTTCTTGGCTTCAAACTCCCATATCTCGCGAACGGATTGACCTAACCCAAAAATTCCTATTGCATCTGAAAGTAGAAACTCGCCCGATTACAACGGTATGTGTATTTTTTCCCTAGGCCATTCTGGTTAAGCGTTTGGAGCAGCAGAATTGCGAAAAATTTGTTGTCTTCTCAACCATTTCTTAGCTTCAAACTCGCATATCTCGCGAACGGATTGACCTAACCCAAAAATTCCTATTGCCTCTGAAAGTAGAAACTCGCCCGATTACAGCGGTATGTGTATTTTTTCCCGAGGCCATTCTGGTTAAGCGTTTGGAGCAGCAGAATTGCGAAAAATTTTTTGCCTTCTCATCCATTTCTTTGATTCAAACTCCCATATCTAGCGAACGGATTGACCTAACCCAAAAACCCCTGTTGCGTCTGAAAGTAGAAACTCGCCCGATTACAACGGTATGTGTATTTTTTCCCTAGGCCATTCTGGTTAAGCGTTTGGAGCAGCAGAATTGCGAAAAATTTTTTGCCTTCTCAACCATTTCTTGGCTTCAAACTTCCATATCTCGCGAACGGATTGACCTAACCCAAAAATACCTATTGCATCTGAAAGTAGAAACTCGCCCGATTACAGCGGTATGTGTATTTTTTCCCGAGGCCATTCTGCTTAAGCGTTTGGAGCAGCAGAATTGCGAAAAATTTTTTGCCTTATCAAGCATTTCTTGGCTTCAAACTCCCATATCTCGCGAACGGATTGACCAAACCCAAAAATTCCTGCTGCGTCTGAAAGTAGAAACTCGTCCGATTACAACTGTATGCGTATTTTTTCCCTAGGCCATTCTGGTTAAGCGTTTGGAGCAGCAGCATTGCGAAAAATTTGTTGTCTTCTCAACCATTTCTTAGCTTCAAACTCGCATATCTCGCGAACGGATTGACCTAACCCAAAAATTCCTATTGCCTCTGAAAGTAGAAACTAGCCCGATTACAGCGGTATGTGTATTTTTTCCCGAGGCCATTCTGGTTAAGCGTTTGGAGCAGCAGAATTGCGAAAAATTTTTTGCCTTCTCAACCATTTCTTTGCTTCAAACTCCCATATCTCGCGAACGGATTGACCTAATCCAAAAATTCCTATTGCATCTGAAAGTAGAAACTCGGCCGATTACAACGGTATGTGTATTTTTTCCCTAGCCCATTCTGGTCAAGCGTTTGGAGCAGCAGAATTGCGAAAAATTTGTTGTCTTCTCAACCATTTCTTAGCTTCAAACTCCCATATCTCGCGAACGGATTGACCTAATCCAAAAATTCCTATTGCATCTGAAAGTAGAATCTCGCCCGATTACAGCGGTATGTGTATTTTTTCCCTAGGCCATTCTGGTTAAGCGTTTGGAGCAGCAGAATTGCGAAAAATTTTTTGCCTTCTCAACCATCTCTTGGCTTCAAACTCCCATATCTCGCGAACGGATTGACCTAACCCAAAAATTCCTATTGCATCTGAAAGTAGAAACTCGCCCGATTACAACGGTATGTGTATTTTTTCCCTAGACCATTCTGGATAAGCGTTTGGAGCAGCAGAATGGCGAAAAATTTTTTGCTTTCTCAACCATTTCTTGGCTTCAAACTCCCATATCTCGCGAACGGATTGACCTAACCCAAAAATACCTATTGCATCTGAAAGTAGAAACTCGCCCGATTACAACGGTATGTGTATTTTTTCCCTAGGCCATTCTGGTTAAGCGTTTGGAGCAGCAGAATTGCGAAAAATTGTTTGCCTTCTCAACCATTTCTTGGCTTCAAACTCCCATATCTCGCGAACGGATTGACCTAACCCAAAAATTCCTATTGCATCTGAAAGTAGAAACTCGCCCGATTACAACGGTATGTGTATTTTTTCCCTAGGCCATTCTGGTTAAGCGTTTGGAGCAGCAGAAGTGCGAAAAATTTTTTGCCTTCTCAACCATTTCTTTGCTTCAAACTCCCATATCTCGCGAACGGACTGACCTAACCCAAATATTCCTGTTGCATCTGAAAGTAAAAACTCGTCCGATTACAACGATATGTGTATTTTTTCCCTAGGCCATTCTGGTTAAGCGTTTGGAGCAGCAGAATTGCGAAAAATTTTTTGCCTTCTCATCCATTTCTTGGATTCAAACTCCCATATCTCGCGAACGGATTGACCTAACCCAAAAATTCCTGTTGCGTCTGAAAGAAGAAACTCGCCCGATTACAACGGTATGTGTATTTTTTCCCTAGGCCATTCTGGTTAAGCGTTTGGAGCAGCAGAATTGCGAAAAATTTTTTGCCTTCGCATCCATTTCTTGGATTGAAACTCCCATATCTCGTGAACGGATTGACCTAACCAAAAATTCCTGTTGCGTCTGAAAGTAGAAACTCGCCCGATTAAAACGGTATGTATATTTTTTCCCTAGGCCATTCTGGTTAAGCGTTTGGAGCAGCAGAATTGCGAAAAATTTTTTGCCTTCTCAACCATTTCTTGGCTTCAAACTTCCATATCTCGCGAACGGATTGACCTAACCCAAAAATACCTATTGCATCTGAAAGTAGAAACTCGCCCGATTACAGCGGTATGTGTATTTTTCCCCGAGGCCATTCTGGTTAAGCGTTTGGAGCAGCAGAATTGCGATAAATTTTTTGCCTTCTGAACCATTTCTTGGCTTCAAACTCCCACATCTCGCGAACGGATTGACCTAACCCAAAAATTCCTATTGCATCTGAAAGTAGAAACTCGCCCGATTACAACGGTATGTGTATTTTTTCCCTAGGCCATTCTGGTTAAGCGTTTGGAGCAGCAGAATTGCGAAAAACTTGTTGTCTTCTCAACCATTTCTTAGCTTCAAACTCCCATATCTCGCGAACGGATTGACCTAACCCAAAAATTCCTATTGCATCTGAAAGTAGAAACTCGCCCGATTACAACGGTATGTGTATTTTTTCCCTAGGCCATTCTGGTTAAGCGTTTGGAGCAGCAGAATTGCGAAAAATTTTTTGCCTTCTCAACCATTTCTTGGTTTCAAACTCCCATATCTCGCAAACGGATTGACCTAACCCAAAAATTCCTGTTGCGTCTGAAAGAAGAAACTCGCCCGATTACAACGGTATGTGTATTTTTTCCCTAGGCCATTCTGGTTAAGCGTTTGGAGCAGCAGAATTGCGAAAAATTTTTTGCCTTCGCATCCATTTCTTGGATTCAAACTCCCATATCTCGCGAACGGATTGACCTAACCCAAAAATTCCTGTTGCGTCTGAAAGTAGAAACTCGCCCGATTACAACGGTATGTGTATTTTTTCCCTAGGCCATTCTGGTTAAGCGTTTGGAGCAGCAGAATTGCGAAAAATTTTTTGCCTTCTCAACCATTTCTTGGCTTCAAACTTCCATATCTCGCGAACGGATTGACCTAACCCAAAAATACCTATTGCATCTGAAAGTAGAAACTCGCCCGATTACAGCGGTATGTGTATTTTTTCCCGAGGCCATTCTGGTTAAGCGTTTGGAGCAGCAGAATTGCGATAAATTTTTTGCCTTCTGAACCATTTCTTGGCTTCAAACTCCCATATCTCGCGAACGGATTGACCTAACCCAAAAATTCCTATTGCATCTGAAAGTAGAAACTCGCCCGATTACAACGGTATGTGTATTTTTTCCCTAGGCCATTCTGGTGAAGCGTTTGGAGCAGCAGAATTGCGAAAAATTTGTTGTCTTCTCAACCATTTCTTAGCTTCAAACTCGCATATCTCGCGAACGGATTGACCTAACCCAAAAATTCCTATTGCCTCTGAAAGTAGAAACTAGCCCGATTACAACGGTATGTGTATTTTTTCCCTAGGCCATTCTGGTTAAGCGTTTGGAGCAGCAGAATTGCGAAAAATTTTTTGCCTTCTCATCCATTTCTTCGATTCAAACTCCCATATCTAGCGAACGGATTGACCTAACCCAAAAACCCCTGTTGCGTCTGAAAGTAGAAACTCGCCCGATTACAACGGTATTTGTATTTTTTCCCGAGGACATTCTGCTTAAGCGTTTGGAGCAGCAGAATTGCGAAAAATTTGTTGTCTTCTCAACCATTTCTTAGCTTCAAACTCGCATATCTCGCGAACGGATTGACCTAACCCAAAAATTCCTGTTGCCTCTGAAAGTAGAAACTCGCCCGATTACAACGGTATGTGTATTTTTTCCCTAGGCCATTCTGGTTAAGCGTTTGGAGCAGCAGAATTGCGAAAAATTTTTTGCCTTCTCAACCATTTCTTGGTTTCAAACTCCCATATCTCGCAAACGGATTGACCTAACCCAAAAATTCCTATTGCATCTGAAAGTAGAAACTAGCCCGATTACAACGGTATGTGTATTTTTTCCCTAGGCCATTCTGGTTAAGCGTTTGGAGCAGCAGAATTGCGAAAAATTTGTTGCCTTCTCATCCATTTCTTGGATTCAAACTCCCATATCTCGCGAACGGATTGACCTAACCCAAAAATTCCTGTTGCGCCTGAAAGAAGAAACTCGCCCGATTACAACGGTATGTGTATTTTTTCCCTAGGCCATTCTGGTTAAGCGTTTGGAGCAGCAGCATTGCGAAAAATTTGTTGTCTTCTCAACCATTTCTTAGCTTCAAACTCGCATATCTCGCGAACGGATTGACCTAACCCAAAAATTCCTATTGCCTCTGAAAGTAGAAACTAGCCCGATTACAACGGTATGTGTATTTTTTCCCGAGGCCATTCTGGTTAAGCGTTTGGAGCAGCAGAATTGCGATAAATTTTTTGCCTTCTGAACCATTTCTTGGCTTCAAACTCCCATATCTCGCGAACGGATTGACCTAACCCAAAAATTCCTATTGCATCTGAAAGTAGAAACTCGCCCGATTACAACGGTATGTGTATTTTTTCCCTAGGCCATTCTGGTTAAGCGTTTGGAGCAGCAGAATTGCGAAAAATTTGTTGTCTTCTCAACCATTTCTTAGCTTCAAACTCGCATATCTCGCGAACGGATTGACCTAACCCAAAAATTCCTATTGCCTCTGAAAGTAGAAACTCGCCCGATTACAGCGGTATGTGTATTTTTTCCCGAGGCCATTCTGGTTAAGCGTTTGGAGCAGCAGAATTGCGAAAAATTTTTTGCCTTCTCATCCATTTCTTTGATTCAAACTCCCATATCTAGCGAACGGATTGACCTAACCCAAAAACCCCTGTTGCGTCTGAAAGTAGAAACTCGCCCGATTACAACGGTATGTGTATTTTTTCCCTAGGCCATTCTGGTTAAGCGTTTGGAGCAGCAGAATTGCGAAAAATTTTTTGCCTTCTCAACCATTTCTTGGCTTCAAACTTCCATATCTCGCGAACGGATTGACCTAACCCAAAAATACCTATTGCATCTGAAAGTAGAAACTCGCCCGATTACAGCGGTATGTGTATTTTTTCCCTAGGCCATTCTGGTTAAGCGTTTGGAGCAGCAGAATTGCGAAAAATTTGTTGTCTTCTCAACCATTTCTTAGCTTCAAACTCGCATATCTCGCGAACGGATTGACCAAACCCAAAAATTCCTGCTGCGTCTGAAAGTAGAAACTCGTCCGATTACAACTGTATGCGTATTTTTTCCCTAGGCCATTCTGGTTAAGCGTTTGGAGCAGCAGCATTGCGAAAAATTTGTTGTCTTCTCAACCATTTCTTAGCTTCAAACTCGCATATCTCGCGAACGGATTGACCTAACCCAAAAAATTCCTATTGCCTCTGAAAGTAGAAACTAGCCCGATTACAGCGGTATGTGTATTTTTTCCCGAGGCCATTCTGGTTAAGCGTTTGGAGCAGCAGAATTGCGAAAAATTTTTTGCCTTCTCAACCATTTCTTTGCTTCAAACTCCCATATCTCGCGAACGGATTGACCTAATCCAAAAATTCCTGTTGCATCTGAAAGTAGAAACTAGCCCGATTACAACGGTATGTGTATTTTTTCCCTAGGCCATTCTGGTTAAGCGTTTGGAGCAGCAGAATTGCGAAAAATTTTTTGCCTTCTCATCCATTTCTTGGATTCAAACTCCCATATCTCGCGAACGGATTGACCTAACCCAAAAATTCCTGTTGCGCCTGAAAGAAGAAACTCGCCCGATTACAACGGTATGTGTATTTTTTCCCTAGGCCATTCTGGTTAAGCGTTTGGAGCAGCAGCATTGCGAAAAATTTGTTGTCTTCTCAACCATTTCTTAGCTTCAAACTCGCATATCTCGCGAACGGATTGACCTAACCCAAAAATTCCTATTGCCTCTGAAAGTAGAAACTAGCCCGATTACAACGGTATGTGTATTTTTTCCCGAGGCCTTTCTGGTTAAGCGTTTGGAGCAGCAGAATTGCGATAAATTTTTTGCCTTCTGAACCATTTTCTTTGGCTTCAAACTCCCATATCTCGCGAACGGATTGACCTAACCCAAAAATTCCTATTGCATCTGAAAGTAGAAACTCGCCCGATTACAACGGTATGTGTATTTTTTCCCTAGGCCATTCTGGTTAAAGCGTTTGGAGCAGCAGAAATTGCGAAAAATTTGTTGTCTTCTCAACCATTTCTTAGCTTCAAACTCGCATATCTCGCGAACGGATTGACCTAACCCAAAAATTCCTATTGCCTCTGAAAGTAGAAACTCGCCCGATTACAGCGGTATGTGTATTTTTTTCCCTAGGCCATTCTGGTTAAGCGTTTGGAGCAGCAGAATTGCGAAAATTTTTTGCCTTCTCAACCATTTCTTGGCTTCAAACTTCCATATCTCGCGAACGGATTGACCTAACCCAAAAATACCTATTGCATCTGAAAGTAGAAACTCGCCCGATTACAGCGGTATGTGTATTTTTTCCCGAGGCCATTCTGCTTAAGCGTTTGGAGCAGCAGAATTGCGAAAAATTTTTTGCCTTATCAAGGCATTTCTTGGCTTCAAACTCCCATATCTCGCGAACGGATTGACCAAACCCAAAAATTCCTGCTGCGTCTGAAAGTAGAAACTCGTCCGATTACAACTGTATGCGTATTTTTTCCCTAGGCCATTCTGGTTAAGCGTTTGGAGCAGCAGAATTGCGAAAAATTTTTTGCCTTCTCAACCATTTCTTTGCTTCAAACTCCCATATCTCGCGAACGGATTGACCTAATCCAAAAATTCCTATTGCATCTGAAAGTAGAAACTCGGGCCGATTACAACGGTATGTGTATTTTTTCCCTAGCCCATTCTGGTCAAGCGTTTGGAGCAGCAGAATTGCGAAAAATTTGTTGTCTTCTCAACCATTTCTTAGCTTCAAAACTCCCATATCTCGCGAACGGATTGACCTAATCCAAAAATTCCTATTGCATCTGAAAGTAGAATCTCGCCCGATTACAGCGGTATGTGTATTTTTTCCCTAGGCCATTCTGGTTAAGCGTTTGGAGCAGCAGAATTGCGAAAAATTTTTTGCCTTCTCAACCATCTCTTGGCTTCAAACTCCCATATCTCGCGAACGGATTGACCTAACCCAAAAATTCCTATTGCATCTGAAGTAGAAACTCGCCCGATTACAACGGTATGTGTATTTTTTCCCTAGGACCATTCTGGATAAGCGTTTGGAGCAGCAGAATGGCGAAAAATTTTTTGCTTTCTCAACCATTTCTTGGCTTCAAACTCCCATATCTCGCGAACGGATTGACCTAACCCAAAAATACCTATTGCATCTGAAAGTAGAAACTCGCCCGATTACAACGGTATGTGTATTTTTTCCCTAGGCCATTCTGGTTAAGCGTTTGGAGCAGCAGAATTGTGAAAAATTGTTTGCCTTCTCAACCATTTCTTGGCTTCAAACTCCCATATCTCGCGAACGGATTGACCTAACCCAAAAATTCCTATTGCATCTGAAAGTAGAAACTCGCCCGATTACAACGGTATGTGTATTTTTTCCCTAGGCCATTCTGGTTAAGCGTTTGGAGCAGCAGAAGTGCGAAAAATTTTTTGCCTTCTCAACCATTTCTTTGCTTCAAACTCCCATATCTCGCGAACGGACTGACCTAACCCAAATATTCCTGTTGCATCTGAAAGTAAAAACTCGTCCGATTACAACGATATGTGTATTTTTTCCCTAGGCCATTCTGGTTAAGCGTTTGGAGCAGCAGAATTGCGAAAAATTTTTTGCCTTCTCATCCATTTCTTGGATTCAAACTCCCATATCTCGCGAACGGATTGACCTAACCCAAAAATTCCTGTTGCGTCTGAAAGAAGAAAGTCGCCCGATTACAACGGTATGTGTATTTTTTCCCTAGGCCATTCTGGTTAAGCGTTTGGAGCAGCAGAATTGCGAAAAATTTTTTGCCTTCGCATCCATTTCTTGGATTTAAACTCCCATATCTCGTGAACGGATTGACCTAACCAAAAATTCCTCTTGCGTCTGAAAGTAGAAACTCGCCCGATTAAAACGGTATGTATATTTTTTCCCTAGGCCATTCTGGTTAAGCGTTTGGATCAGCAGAATTGCGAAAAATTTTTTGCCTTCTCAACCATTTCTTGGCTTCAAACTTCCATATCTCGCGAACGGATTGACCTAACCCAAAAATACCTATTGCATCTGAAAGTAGAAACTCGCCCGATTACAGCGGTATGTGTATTTTTCCCCGAGGCCATTCTGGTTAAGCGTTTGGAGCAGCAGAATTGCGATAAATTTTTTGCCTTCTGAACCATTTCTTGGCTTCAAACTCCCACATCTCGCGAACGGATTGACCTAACCCAAAAATTCCTATTGCATCTGAAAGTAGAAACTCGCCCGATTACAACGGTATGTGTATTTTTTCCCTAGGCCATTCTGGTTAAGCGTTTGGAGCAGCAGAATTGCGAAAAATTTGTTGTCTTCTCAACCATTTCTTAGCTTCAAACTCCCATATCTCGCGAACGGATTGACCTAACCCAAAAATTCCTATTGCATCTGAAAGTAGAAACTCGCCCGATTACAACGGTATGTGTATTTTTTCCCTAGGCCATTCTGGTTAAGCGTTTGGAGCAGCAGAATTGCGAAAAATTTTTTGCCTTCTCAACCATTTCTTGGTTTCAAACTCCCATATCTCGCAAACGGATTGACCTAACCCAAAAATTCCTATTGCATCTGAAAGTAGAAACTAGCCCGATTACAACGGTATGTGTATTTTTTCCCTAGGCCATTCTGGTTAAGCGTTTGGAGCAGCAGAATTGCGAAAAATTTTTTGCCTTCTCATCCATTTCTTGGATTCAAACTCCCATATCTCGCGAACGGATTGACCTAACCCAAAAATTCCTGTTGCGTCTGAAAGAAGAAACTCGCCCGATTACAACGGTATGTGTATTTTTTCCCTAGGCCATTCTGGTTAAGCGTTTGGAGCAGCAGAATTGCGAAAAATTTTTTGCCTTCGCATCCATTTCTTGGATTCAAACTCCCATATCTCGCGAACGGATTGACCTAACCCAAAAATTCCTGTTGCGTCTGAAAGTAGAAACTCGCCCGATTACAACGGTATGTGTATTTTTTCCCTAGGCCATTCTGGTTAAGCGTTTGGAGCAGCAGAATTGCGAAAAATTTTTTGCCTTCTCAACCATTTCTTGGCTTCAAACTTCCATATCTCGCGAACGGATTGACCTAACCCAAAAATACCTATTGCATCTGAAAGTAGAAACTCGCCCGATTACAGCGGTATGTGTATTTTTTCCCGAGGCCATTCTGGTTAAGCGTTTGGAGCAGCAGAATTGCGATAAATTTTTTGCCTTCTGAACCATTTCTTGGCTTCAAACTCCCATATCTCGCGAACGGATTGACCTAACCCAAAAATTCCTATTGCATCTGAAAGTAGAAACTCGCCCGATTACAACGATATGTGTATTTTTTCCCTAGGCCATTCTGGTGAAGCGTTTGGAGCAGCAGAATTGCGAAAAATTTGTTGTCTTCTCAACCATTTCTTAGCTTCAAACTCCCATATCTCGCGAACGGATTGACCTAACCCAAAAATTCCTATTGCCTCTGAAAGTAGAAACTAGCCCGATTACAACGGTATGTGTATTTTTTCCCTAGGCCATTCTGGTTAAGCGTTTGGAGCAGCAGAATTGCGAAAAATTTTTTGCCTTCTCATCCATTTCTTCGATTCAAACTCCCATATCTAGCGAACGGATTGACCTAACCCAAAAACCCCTGTTGCGTCTGAAAGTAGAAACTCGCCCGATTACAACGGTATGTGTATCTTTTCCCTAGGCCATTCTGGTTAAGCGTTTGGAGCAGCAGAATTGCGAAAAATTTTTTGCCTTCTCAACCATTTCTTGGCTTCAAACTTCCATATCTCGCGAACGGATTGACCTAACCCAAAAATACCTATTGCATCTGAAAGTAGAAACTCGCCCGATTACAGCGGTATTTGTATTTTTTCCCGAGGACATTCTGCTTAAGCGTTTGGAGCAGCAGAATTGCGAAAAATTTGTTGTCTTCTCAACCATTTCTTAGCTTCAAACTCGCATATCTCGCGAACGGATTGACCTAACCCAAAAATTCCTGTTGCCTCTGAAAGTAGAAACTCGCCCGATTACAACGGTATGTGTATTTTTTCCCTAGGCCATTCTGGTTAAGCGTTTGGAGCAGCAGAATTGCGAAAAATTTTTTGCCTTCTCAACCATTTCTTGGTTGCAAACTCCCATATCTCGCAAACGGATTGACCTAACCCAAAAATTCCTATTGCATCTGAAAGTAGAAACTAGCCCGATTACAACGGTATGTGTATTTTTTCCCTAGGCCATTCTGGTTAAGCGTTTGGAGCAGCAGAATTGCGAAAAATTTTTTGCCTTCTCATCCATTTCTTGGATTCAAACTCCCATATCTCGCGAACGGATTGACCTAACCCAAAAATTCCTGTTGCGCCTGAAAGAAGAAACTCGCCCGATTACAACGGTATGTGTATTTTTTCCCTAGGCCATTCTGGTTAAGCGTTTGGAGCAGCAGCATTGCGAAAAATTTGTTGTCTTCTCAACCATTTCTTAGCTTCAAACTCGCATATCTCGCGAACGGATTGACCTAACCCAAAAATTCCTATTGCCTCTGAAAGTAGAAACTCGCCCGATTACAACGGTATGTGTATTTTTTCCCAAGGCCATTCTGGTTAAGCGTTTGGAGCAGCAGAATTGCGAAAAATTTTTTGCCTTCTCAACCATTTCTTGGTTTCAAACTCCCATATCTCGCAAACGGATTGACCTAACCCAAAAATTCCTATTGCATCTGAAAGTAGAAACTAGCCCGATTACAACGGTATGTGTATTTTTTCCCTAGGCCATTCTGGTTAAGCGTTTGGAGCAGCAGAATTGCGAAAAATTTTTTGCCTTCGCATCCATTCCTTGGATTTAAACTCCCATATCTCGCGAACGGATTGACCTAACCAAAAATTCCTGTTGCGTCTGAAAGTAGAAACTCGCCCGATTAAAACGGTATGTATATTTTTTCCCTAGGCCATTCTGGTTAAGCGTTTGGAGCAGCAGAATTGCGAAAAATTTTTTGCCTTCTCAACCATTTCTTGGCTTCAAACTTCCATATCTCGCGAACGGATTGACCTAACCCAAAAATACCTATTGCATCTGAAAGTAGAAACTCGCCCGATTACAGCGGTATGTGTATTTTTCCCCGAGGCCATTCTGGTTAAGCGTTTGGAGCAGCAGAATTGCGATAAATTTTTTGCCTTCTGAACCATTTCTTGGCTTCAAACTCCCATATCTCGCGAACGGATTGACCTAACCCAAAAATTCCTATTGCATCTGAAAGTAGAAACTCGCCCGATTACAACGGTATGTGTATTTTTTCCCTAGGCCATTCTGGTTAAGCGTTTGGAGCAGCAGAATTGCGAAAAATTTGTTGTCTTCTCAACCATTTCTTAGCTTCAAACTCCCATATCTCGCGAACGGATTGACCTAACCCAAAAGTCCTATTGCATCTGAAAGTAGAAACTCGCCCGATTACAACGGTATGTGTATTTTTTCCCTAGGCCATTCTGGTTAAGCGTTTGGAGCAGCAGAATTGCGAAAAATTTTTTGCCTTCTCAACCATTTCTTGGTTTCAAACTCCCATATCTCGCAAACGGATTGACCTAACCCAAAAATTCCTATTGCATCTGAAAGTAGAAACTAGCCCGATTACAACGGTATGTGTATTTTTTCCCTAGGCCATTCTGGTTAAGCGTTTGGAGCAGCAGAATTGCGAAAAATTTTTTGCCTTCTCATCCATTTCTTGGATTCAAACTCCCATATCTCGCGAACGGATTGACCTAACCCAAAAATTCCTGTTGCGTCTGAAAGAAGAAACTCGCCCGATTACAACGGTATGTGTATTTTTTCCCTAGGCCATTCTGGTTAAGCGTTTGGAGCAGCAGAATTGCAAAAAATTTTTTGCCTTCGCATCCATTTCTTGGATTCAAACTCCCATATCTCGCGAACGGATTGACCTAACCCAAAAATTCCTGTTGCGTCTGAAAGTAGAAACTCGCCCGATTACAACGGTATGTGTATTTTTTCCCTAGGCCATTCTGGTTAAGCGTTTGGAGCAGCAGAATTGCGAAAAATTTTTTGCCTTCTCAACCATTTCTTGGCTTCAAACTTCCATATCTCGCGAACGGATTGACCTAACCCAAAAATACCTATTGCATCTGAAAGTAGAAACTCGCCCGATTACAGCGGTATGTGTATTTTTTCCCGAGGCCATTCTGGTTAAGCGTTTGGAGCAGCAGAATTGCGATAAATTTTTTGCCTTCTGAACCATTTCTTGGCTTCAAACTCCCATATCTCGCGAACGGATTGACCTAACCCAAAAATTCCTATTGCATCTGAAAGTAGAAACTCGCCCGATTACAACGGTATGTGTATTTTTTCCCTAGGCCATTCTGGTTAAGCGTTTGGAGCAGCAGAATTGCGAAAAATTTGTTGTCTTCTCAACCATTTCTTAGCTTCAAACTCGCATATCTCGCGAACGGATTGACCTAACCCAAAAATTCCTATTGCCTCTGAAAGTAGAAACTAGCCCGATTACAACGGTATGTGTATTTTTTCCCTAGGCCATTCTGGTTAAGCGTTTGGAGCAGCAGAATTGCGAAAAATTTTTTGCCTTCTCATCCATTTCTTCGATTCAAACTCCCATATCTAGCGAACGGATTGACCTAACCCAAAAACCCCTGTTGCGTCTGAAAGTAGAAACTCGCCCGATTACAACGGTATGTGTATCTTTTCCCTAGGCCATTCTGGTTAAGCGTTTGGAGCAGCAGAATTGCGAAAAATTTTTTGCCTTCTCAACCATTTCTTGGCTTCAAACTTCCATATCTCGCGAACGGATTGACCTAACCCAAAAATACCTATTGCATCTGAAAGTAGAAACTCGCCCGATTACATCGGTATTTGTATTTTTTCCCGAGGCCATTCTGCTTAAGCGTTTGGAGCAGCAGAATTGCGAAAAATTTGTTGTCTTTTCAACCATTTCTTAGCTTCAAACTCGCATATCTCGCGAACGGATTGACCTAACCCAAAAATTCCTATTGCCTCTGAAAGTAGAAACTCGCCCGTTTACAACGGTATGTGTATTTTTTCCCTAGGCCATTCTGGTTAAGCGTTTGGAGCAGCAGAATTGCGAAAAATTTTTTGCCTTCTCATCCATTTCTTGGATTCAAACTCCCATATCTCGCGAACGGATTGACCTAACCCAAAAATTCCTGTTGCGTCTGAAAGAAGAAACTCGCCCGATTACAACGGTATGTGTATTTTTTCCCTAGGCCATTCTGGTTAAGCGTTTGGAGCAGCAGCATTGCGAAAAATTTGTTGTCTTCTCAAACATTTCTTAGCTTCAAACTCGCATATCTCGCGAACGGATTGACCTAACCCAAAAATTCCTATTGCCTCTGAAAGTAGAAACTCGCCCGATTACAACGGTATGTGTATTTTTTCCCTAGGCCATTCTGGTTAAGCGTTTGGAGCAGCAGAATTGCGAAAAATTTTTTGCCTTCTCAACCATTTCTTGGTTTCAAACTCCCATATCTCGCAAACGGATTGACCTAACCCAAAAATTCCTATTGCATCTGAAAGTAGAAACTAGCCCGATTACAACGGTATGTGTATTTTTTCCCTAGGCCATTCTGGTTAAGCGTTTGGAGCAGCAGAATTGCGAAAAATTTTTTGCCTTCTCATCCATTTCTTGGATTCAAACTCCCATATCTCGCGAACGGATTGACCTAACCCAAAAATTCCTGTTGCGTCTGAAAGAAGAAACTCGCCCGATTACAACGGTATGTGTATTTTTTCCCTAGGCCATTCTGGTTAAGCGTTTGGAGCAGCAGCATTGCGAAAAATTTGTTGTCTTCTCAACCATTTCTTAGCTTCAAACTCGCATATCTCGCGAACGGATTGACCTAACCCAAAAATTCCTATTGCCTCTGAAAGTAGAAACTCGCCCGATTACAACGGTATGTGTATTTTTTCCCTAGGCCATTCTGCTTAAGCGTTTGGAGCAGCAGAATTGCGAAAAATTTTTTGCCTTCTCAACCATTTCTTGGTTTCAAACTCCCATATCTCGCAAACGGATTGACCTAACCCAAAAATTCCTGTTGCGTCTGAAAGAAGAAACTCGCCCGATTACAACGGTATGTGTATTTTTTCCCTAGGCCATTCTGGTTAAGCGTTTGGAGCAGCAGCATTGCGAAAAATTTGTTGTCTTCTCAACCATTTCTTAGCTTCAAACTCGCATATCTCGCGAACGGATTGACCTAACCCAAAAATTCCTATTGCCTCTGAAAGTAGAAACTCGCCCGATTACAACGGTATGTGTATTTTTTCCCTAGGCCATTCTGGTTAAGCGTTTGGAGCAGCAGAATTGCGAAAAATTTTTTGCCTTCTCAACCATTTCTTGGTTTCAAACTCCCATATCTCGCAAACGGATTGACCTAACCCAAAAATTCCTGTTGCGTCTGAAAGAAGAAACTCGCCCGATTACAACGGTATGTGTATTTTTTCTCTAGGCCATTCTGGTTAAGCGTTTGGAGCAGCAGAATTGCGAAAAATTTTTTGCTTTCGCATCCATTTCTTGGATTCAAACTCCCATATCTCGCGAACGGATTGACCTAACCCAAAAATTCCTGTTGCGTCTGAAAGTAGAAACTCGCCCGATTACAACGGTATGTGTATTTTTTCCCTAGGCCATTCTGGTTAAGCGTTTGGAGCAGCAGAATTGCGAAAAATTTTTTGCCTTCTCAAACATTTCTTGGCTTCAAACTTCCATATCTCGCGAACGGATTGACCTAACCCAAAAATACCTATTGCATCTGAAAGTAGAAACTCGCCCGACTACAGCGGTATGTGTATTTTTTCCCGAGGCCATTCTGGTTAAGCGTTTGGAGCAGCAGAATTGCGATAAATTTTTTGCCTTCTGAACCATTTCTTGGCTTCAAACTCCCATATCTCGCGAACGGATTGACCTAACCCAAAAATTCCTATTGCATCTGAAAGTAGAAACTCGCCCGATTACAACGGTATGTGTATTTTTTCCCTAGGCCATTCTGGTTAAGCGTTTGGAGCAGCAGAATTGCGAAAAATTTGTTGTCTTCTCAACCATTTCTTAGCTTCAAACTCGCATATCTCGCGAACGGATTGACCTAACCCAAAAATTCCTATTGCCTCTGAAAGTAGAAACTAGCCCGATTACAACGGTATGTGTATTTTTTCCCTAGGCCATTCTGGTTAAGCGTTTGGAGCAGCAGAATTGCGAAAAATTTTTTGCCTTCTCAACCATTTCTTGGTTTCAAACTCCCATATCTCGCAAACGGATTGACCTAACCCAAAAATTCCTGTTGCGTCTGAAAGAAGAAACTCGCCCGATTACAACGGTATGTGTATTTTTTCCCTAGGCCATTCTGGTTAAGCGTTTGGAGCAGCAGCATTGCGAAAAATTTGTTGTCTTCTCAACCATTTCTTAGCTTCAAACTCGCATATCTCGCGAACGGATTGACCTAACCCAAAAATTCCTATTGCCTCTGAAAGTAGAAACTCGCCCGATTACAACGGTATGTGTATTTTTTCCCTAGGCCATTCTGGTTAAGCGTTTGGAGCAGCAGAATTGCGAAAAATTTTTTGCCTTCTCAACCATTTCTTGGTTTCAAACTCCCATATCTCGCAAACGGATTGACCTAACCCAAAAATTCCTGTTGCGTCTGAAAGAAGAAACTCGCCCGATTACAACGGTATGTGTATTTTTTCTCTAGGCCATTCTGGTTAAGCGTTTGGAGCAGCAGAATTGCGAAAAATTTTTTGCCTTCGCATCCATTTCTTGGATTCAAACTCCCATATCTCGCGAACGGATTGACCTAACCCAAAAATTCCTGTTGCGTCTGAAAGTAGAAACTCGCCCGATTACAACGGTATGTGTATTTTTTCCCTAGGCCATTCTGGTTAAGCGTTTGGAGCAGCAGAATTGCGAAAAATTTTTTGCCTTCTCAAACATTTCTTGGCTTCAAACTTCCATATCTCGCGAACGGATTGACCTAACCCAAAAATACCTATTGCATCTGAAAGTAGAAACTCGCCCGACTACAGCGGTATGTGTATTTTTTCCCGAGGCCATTCTGGTTAAGCGTTTGGAGCAGCAGAATTGCGATAAATTTTTTGCCTTCTGAACCATTTCTTGGCTTCAAACTCCCATATCTCGCGAACGGATTGACCTAACCCAAAAATTCCTATTGCATCTGAAAGTAGAAACTCGCCCGATTACAACGGTATGTGTATTTTTTCCCTAGGCCATTCTGGTTAAGCGTTTGGAGCAGCAGAATTGCGAAAAATTTGTTGTCTTCTCAACCATTTCTTAGCTTCAAACTCGCATATCTCGCGAACGGATTGACCTAACCCAAAAATTCCTATTGCCTCTGAAAGTAGAAACTCGCCCGATTACAACGGTATGTGTATTTTTTCCCTAGGCCATTCTGGTTAAGCGTTTGGAGCAGCAGAATTGCGAAAAATTTTTTGCCTTCTCAACCATTTCTTGGTTTCAAACTCCCATATCTCGCAAACGGATTGACCTAACCCAAAAATTCCTGTTGCGTCTGAAAGAAGAAACTCGCCCGATTACAACGGTATGTGTATTTTTTCTCTAGGCCATTCTGGTTAAGCGTTTGGAGCAGCAGAATTGCGAAAAATTTTTTGCCTTCGCATCCATTTCTTGGATTCAAACTCCCATATCTCGCGAACGGATTGACCTAACCCAAAAATTCCTGTTGCGTCTGAAAGTAGAAACTCGCCCGATTACAACGGTATGTGTATTTTTTCCCTAGGCCATTCTGGTTAAGCGTTTGGAGCAGCAGAATTGCGAAAAATTTTTTGCCTTCTCAAACATTTCTTGGCTTCAAACTTCCATATCTCGCGAACGGATTGACCTAACCCAAAAATACCTATTGCATCTGAAAGTAGAAACTCGCCCGACTACAGCGGTATGTGTATTTTTTCCCGAGGCCATTCTGGTTAAGCGTTTGGAGCAGCAGAATTGCGATAAATTTTTTGCCTTCTGAACCATTTCTTGGCTTCAAACTCCCATATCTCGCGAACGGATTGACCTAACCCAAAAATTCCTATTGCATCTGAAAGTAGAAACTCGCCCGATTACAACGGTATGTGTATTTTTTCCCTAGGCCATTCTGGTTAAGCGTTTGGAGCAGCAGAATTGCGAAAAATTTGTTGTCTTCTCAACCATTTCTTAGCTTCAAACTCGCATATCTCGCGAACGGATTGACCTAACCCAAAAATTCCTATTGCCTCTGAAAGTAGAAACTAGCCCGATTACAACGGTATGTGTATTTTTTCCCTAGGCCATTCTGGTTAAGCGTTTGGAGCAGCAGAATTGCGAAAAATTTTTTGCCTTCTCATCCATTTCTTTGATTCAAACTCCCATATCTAGCGAACGGATTGACCTAACCCAAAAACCCCTGTTGCGTCTGAAAGTAGAAACTCGCCCGATTACAACGGTATGTGTATTTTTTCCCTAGGCCATTCTGGTTAAGCGTTTGGAGCAGCAGAATTGCGAAAAATTTTTTGCCTTCTCAACCATTTCTTGGCTTCAAACTTCCATATCTCGCGAACGGATTGACCTAACCCAAAAATACCTATTGCATCTGAAAGTAGAAACTCGCCCGATTACAGCGGTATGTGTAATTTTTCCCGAGGCCATTCTGCTTAAGCGTTTGGAGCAGCAGAATTGCGAAAAATTTTTTGCCTTATCAAGCATTTCTTGGCTTCAAACTCCCATATCTCGCGAACGGATTGACCAAACCCAAAAATTCCTGCTGCGTCTGAAAGTAGAAACTCGTCCGATTACAACTCTATGCGTATTTTTTCCCTAGGCCATTCTGGTTAGGCGTTTGGAGCAGCAGCATTGCGAAAAATTTGTTGTCTTCTCAACCATTTCTTAGGTTCAAACTCGCATATCTCGCGAACGGATTGACCTAACCCAAAAATTCCTATTGCCTCTGAAAGTAGAAACTAGCCCGATTACAACGGTATGTGTATTTTTTCCCGAGGCCATTCTGGTTAAGTGTTTGGAGCAGCAGAATTGCGATAAATTTTTTGCCTTCTGAACAATTTCTTGGCTTCAAACTTCCATATCTCGCGAACGGATTGACCTAACCCAAAAATACCTATTGCATCTGAAAGTAGAAACTCGCCCGATTACATCGGTATTTGTATTTTTTCCCGAGGCCATTCTGCTTAAGCGTTTGGAGCAGCAGAATTGCGAAAAATTTGTTGTCTTTTCAACCATTTCTTAGCTTCAAACTCGCATATCTCGCGAACGGATTGACCTAACCCAAAAATTCCTATTGCCTCTGAAAGTAGAAACTCGCCCGTTTACAACGGTATGTGTATTTTTTCCCTAGGCCATTCTGGTTAAGCGTTTGGAGCAGCAGAATTGCGAAAAATTTTTTGCCTTCTCATCCATTTCTTGGATTCAAACTCCCATATCTCGCGAACGGATTGACCTAACCCAAAAATTCCTGTTGCGTCTGAAAGAAGAAACTCGCCCGATTACAACGGTATGTGTATTTTTTCCCTAGGCCATTCTGGTTAAGCGTTTGGAGCAGCAGCATTGCGAAAAATTTGTTGTCTTCTCAAACATTTCTTAGCTTCAAACTCGCATATCTCGCGAACGGATTGACCTAACCCAAAAATTCCTATTGCCTCTGAAAGTAGAAACTCGCCCGATTACAACGGTATGTGTATTTTTTCCCTAGGCCATTCTGGTTAAGCGTTTGGAGCAGCAGAATTGCGAAAAATTTTTTGCCTTCTCAACCATTTCTTGGTTTCAAACTCCCATATCTCGCAAACGGATTGACCTAACCCAAAAATTCCTGTTGCGTCTGAAAGAAGAAACTCGCCCGATTACAACGGTATGTGTATTTTTTCTCTAGGCCATTCTGGTTAAGCGTTTGGAGCAGCAGAATTGCGAAAAATTTTTTGCCTTCGCATCCATTTCTTGGATTCAAACTCCCATATCTCGCGAACGGATTGACCTAACCCAAAAATTCCTGTTGCGTCTGAAAGTAGAAACTCGCCCGATTACAACGGTATGTGTATTTTTTCCCTAGGCCATTCTGGTTAAGCGTTTGGAGCAGCAGAATTGCGAAAAATTTTTTGCCTTCTCAAACATTTCTTGGCTTCAAACTTCCATATCTCGCGAACGGATTGACCTAACCCAAAAATACCTATTGCATCTGAAAGTAGAAACTCGCCCGACTACAGCGGTATGTGTATTTTTTCCCGAGGCCATTCTGGTTAAGCGTTTGGAGCAGCAGAATTGCGATAAATTTTTTGCCTTCTGAACCATTTCTTGGCTTCAAACTCCCATATCTCGCGAACGGATTGACCTAACCCAAAAATTCCTATTGCATCTGAAAGTAGAAACTCGCCCGATTACAACGGTATGTGTATTTTTTCCCTAGGCCATTCTGGTTAAGCGTTTGGAGCAGCAGAATTGCGAAAAATTTGTTGTCTTCTCAACCATTTCTTAGCTTCAAACTCGCATATCTCGCGAACGGATTGACCTAACCCAAAAATTCCTATTGCCTCTGAAAGTAGAAACTAGCCCGATTACAACGGTATGTGTATTTTTTCCCTAGGCCATTCTGGTTAAGCGTTTGGAGCAGCAGAATTGCGAAAAATTTTTTGCCTTCTCATCCATTTCTTTGATTCAAACTCCCATATCTAGCGAACGGATTGACCTAACCCAAAAACCCCTGTTGCGTCTGAAAGTAGAAACTCGCCCGATTACAACGGTATGTGTATTTTTTCCCTAGGCCATTCTGGTTAAGCGTTTGGAGCAGCAGAATTGCGAAAAATTTTTTGCCTTCTCAACCATTTCTTGGCTTCAAACTTCCATATCTCGCGAACGGATTGACCTAACCCAAAAATACCTATTGCATCTGAAAGTAGAAACTCGCCCGATTACAGCGGTATGTGTAATTTTTCCCGAGGCCATTCTGCTTAAGCGTTTGGAGCAGCAGAATTGCGAAAAATTTTTTGCCTTATCAAGCATTTCTTGGCTTCAAACTCCCATATCTCGCGAACGGATTGACCAAACCCAAAAATTCCTGCTGCGTCTGAAAGTAGAAACTCGTCCGATTACAACTCTATGCGTATTTTTTCCCTAGGCCATTCTGGTTAGGCGTTTGGAGCAGCAGCATTGCGAAAAATTTGTTGTCTTCTCAACCATTTCTTAGGTTCAAACTCGCATATCTCGCGAACGGATTGACCTAACCCAAAAATTCCTATTGCCTCTGAAAGTAGAAACTAGCCCGATTACAACGGTATGTGTATTTTTTCCCGAGGCCATTCTGGTTAAGTGTTTGGAGAAGCAGAATTGCGATAAATTTTTTGCCTTCTGAACAATTTCTTGGCTTCAAACTCCCATATCTCGCGAACGGATTGACCTAACCCAAAAATTCCTATTGCATCTGAAAGTAGAAACTCGCCCGATTACAACGGTATGTGTATTTTTTTCCTAGGCGATTCTGTTTAAGCGTTTGGAGCAGCAGAATTGCGAAAAATTTTTTGCCTTCTCACTCATTTCTTAGCTTCAAACTCCCATATCTCGCGAACGGATTGACCTAACCCAAAAATTCCTATTGCACCTGAAAGTAGAAACTCGCCCGATTACAAAGGTATGTGTATTTTTTCCCTAGGCCATTCTGGTTAAGCGTTTGGAGCAGCAGAAGTGCGAAAAATTTTTTGCCTTCTCAACCATTTCTTGGCTTCAAACTCCCATATCTCGCGAACGGATTGACCTAACCCAAAAATTCCTATTGCATCTGAAAGTAGAAACTCGCCCGAATACAACGGTATGTGTATTTTTTCCCTAGGCCATTCTGGTTAAGCGTTTGGAGCAGCAGAATTGCGAAAAAATTTTTGCCTTCTCAACCATTTCTTGGTTTCAAACTCCCATATCTCGCAAACGGATTGACCTAACCCAAAAATTCCTATTGCATCTGAAAGTAGATTCTCGCCCGATTACAGCGGTATGTGTATTTTTTCCCTAGGCCATTCTGATTAAGCGTTTGGAGCAGCAGAATTGCGAAAAATTTTTTGCCTTCTCAACCATTTCTTGGTTTCAAACTCCCATATCTCGCAAACGGATTGACCTAACCCAAAAATTCCTGTTGCGTCTGAAAGAAGAAACTCGCCCGATTACAACGGTATGTGTATTTTTTCTCTAGGCCATTCTGGTTAAGCGTTTGGAGCAGCAGAATTGCGAAAAATTTTTTGCCTTCGCATCCATTTCTTGGATTCAAACTCCCATATCTCGCGAACGGATTGACCTAACCCAAAAATTCCTGTTGCGTCTGAAAGTAGAAACTCGCCCGATTACAACGGTATGTGTATTTTTTCCCTAGGCCATTCTGGTTAAGCGTTTGGAGCAGCAGAATTGCGAAAAATTTTTTGCCTTCTCAAACATTTCTTGGCTTCAAACTTCCATATCTCGCGAACGGATTGACCTAACCCAAAAATACCTATTGCATCTGAAAGTAGAAACTCGCCCGACTACAGCGGTATGTGTATTTTTTCCCGAGGCCATTCTGGTTAAGCGTTTGGAGCAGCAGAATTGCGATAAATTTTTTGCCTTCTGAACCATTTCTTGGCTTCAAACTCCCATATCTCGCGAACGGATTGACCTAACCCAAAAATTCCTATTGCATCTGAAAGTAGAAACTCGCCCGATTACAACGGTATGTGTATTTTTTCCCTAGGCCATTCTGGTTAAGCGTTTGGAGCAGCAGAATTGCGAAAAATTTGTTGTCTTCTCAACCATTTCTTAGCTTCAAACTCGCATATCTCGCGAACGGATTGACCTAACCCAAAAATTCCTATTGCCTCTGAAAGTAGAAACTAGCCCGATTACAACGGTATGTGTATTTTTTCCCTAGGCCATTCTGGTTAAGCGTTTGGAGCAGCAGAATTGCGAAAAATTTTTTGCCTTCTCATCCATTTCTTTGATTCAAACTCCCATATCTAGCGAACGGATTGACCTAACCCAAAAACCCCTGTTGCGTCTGAAAGTAGAAACTCGCCCGATTACAACGGTATGTGTATTTTTTCCCTAGGCCATTCTGGTTAAGCGTTTGGAGCAGCAGAATTGCGAAAAATTTTTTGCCTTCTCAACCATTTCTTGGCTTCAAACTTCCATATCTCGCGAACGGATTGACCTAACCCAAAAATACCTATTGCATCTGAAAGTAGAAACTCGCCCGATTACAGCGGTATGTGTAATTTTTCCCGAGGCTATTCTGCTTAAGCGTTTGGAGCAGCAGAATTGCGAAAAATTTTTTGCCTTATCAAGCATTTCTTGGCTTCAAACTCCCATATCTCGCGAACGGATTGACCAAACCCAAAAATTCCTGCTGCGTCTGAAAGTAGAAACTCGTCCGATTACAACTCTATGCGTATTTTTTCCCTAGGCCATTCTGGTTAGGCGTTTGGAGCAGCAGCATTGCGAAAAATTTGTTGTCTTCTCAACCATTTCTTAGGTTCAAACTCGCATATCTCGCGAACGGATTGACCTAACCCAAAAATTCCTATTGCCTCTGAAAGTAGAAACTAGCCCGATTACAACGGTATGTGTATTTTTTCCCGAGGCCATTCTGGTTAAGTGTTTGGAGCAGCAGAATTGCGATAAATTTTTTGCCTTCTGAACAATTTCTTGGCTTCAAACTCCCATATCTCGCGAACGGATTGACCTAACCCAAAAATTCCTATTGCATCTGAAAGTAGAAACTCGCCCGATTACAACGGTATGTGTATTTTTTTCCTAGGCGATTCTGTTTAAGCGTTTGGAGCAGCAGAATTGCGAAAAATTTTTTGCCTTCTCACTCATTTCTTAGGTTCAAACTCCCATATCTCGCGAACGGATTGACCTAACCCAAAAATTCCTATTGCACCTGAAAGTAGAAACTCGCCCGATTACAAAGGTATGTGTATTTTTTCCCTAGGCCATTCTGGTTAAGCGTTTGGAGCAGCAGAAGTGCGAAAAATTTTTTGCCTTCTCAACCATTTCTTGGCTTCAAACTCCCATATCTCGCGAACGGATTGACCTAACCCAAAAATTCCTATTGCATCTGAAAGTAGAAACTCGCCCGAATACAACGGTATGTGTATTTTTTCCCTAGGCCATTCTGGTTAAGCGTTTGGAGCAGCAGAATTGCGAAAAAATTTTTGCCTTCTCAACCATTTCTTGGTTTCAAACTCCCATATCTCGCAAACGGATTGACCTAACCCAAAAATTCCTATTGCATCTGAAAGTAGATTCTCGCCCGATTACAGCGGTATGTGTATTTTTTCCCTAGGCCATTCTGATTAAGCGCTTGGAGCAGCAGAATTGCGAAAAATGTTTTGCCTTCTCAATCATTTCTTAGCTTCAAACTCCCATATCTCGCGAACGGATTGACCTAACCCAAAAATTCCTATTGCATCTGAAAGTAGAAACTCGACCGATTACAGCGGTATGTGTATTTTTTCCCTAGGCCATTCTGGTTAAGCGTTTGGAGCAGCAGAATTGAGAAAAATTTTTTGCCTTCTCAACCATTTCTTGGCTTCAAACTCCCATATCTCGCAAACGGATTGACCTAACCCAAAAATTCCTCTTGCATCTGAAAGTAGAAACTCGCCCGATTACAACGGTATGTGTATTTTTTCCCTAGGCCATTCTGGTTAAGCGTTTGGAGCAGCAGAATTGCGAAAAATTTTTTGCCTTCTCAACCATTTCTTGGCTTCAAACTTCCATATCTCGCGAACGGATTGACCTAACCCAAAAATACCTATTGCATCTGAAAGTAGAAACTCGCCAGATTACAGCGGTATGTGTATTTTTTCCCGAGGCCATTCTGGTTAAGCGTTTGGAGCAGCAGAATTGCGATAAATTTTTTGCCTTCTGAACCATTTCTTGGCTTCAAACTCCCATATCTCGCGAACGGATTGACCTAACCCAAAAATTCCTATTGCATCTGAAAGTAGAAACTCGCCCGATTACAACGGTATGTGTATTTTTTCCCTAGGCCATTCTGGTTAAGCGTTTGGAGCAGCAGAATTGCGAAAAATTTGTTGTCTTCTCAACCATTTCTTAGCTTCAAACTCGCGTATCTCGCGAACGGATTGACCTAACCCAAAAATTCCTATTGCCTCTGAAAGTAGAAACTAGCCCGATTACAACGGTATGTGTATTTTTTCCCTAGGCCATTCTGGTTAAGCGTTTGGAGCAGCAGAATTGCGAAAAATTTTTTGCCTTCTCATCCATTTCTTTGATTCAAACTCCCATATCTAGCGAACGGATTGACCTAACCCAAAAACCCCTGTTGCGTCTGAAAGTAGAAACTCGCCCGATTACAACGGTATGTGTATTTTTTCCCTAGGCCATTCTGGTTAAGCGTTTGGAGCAGCAGAATTGCGAAAAATTTTTTGCCTTCTCAACCATTTCTTGGCTTCAAACTTCCACATCTCGCGAACGGATTGACCTAACCCAAAAATACCTATTGCATCTGAAAGTAGAAACTCGCCCGATTACAGCGGTATGTGTATTTTTTCCCTAGGCCATTCTGGTTAAGCGTTTGGAGCAGCAGAATTGCGAAAAATTTTTTGCCTTCTCAACCATTTCTTGGCTTCAAACTCCCATATCTCGCGAACGGATTGACCTAACCCAAAAATTCCTATTGCATCTGGAAGTAGAAACTCGCCCGAATACAACGGTATGTGTATTTTTTCCCTAGGCCATTCTGGTTAAGGGTTTGGAGCAGCAGAAGTGCGAAAAATTTTTTGCCTTCTCAACCATTTCTTGGCTTCAAACTCCCATATCTCGCGAACGGATTGACCTAACCCAAAAATTCCTATTGCATCTGAAAGTAGAATCTCGCCCGATTACAGCGGTATGTGTATTTTTTCCCTAGGCCATTCTGGTTAAGCGCTTGGAGCAGCAGAAGTGCGAAAAATTTTTTGCCTTCTCAACCATTTCTTGGCTTCAAACCCCCATATCTCGCGAACGGATTGACCTAACCCAAAAATTCCTATTGCATCTGAAAGTAGAAACTCGCCCGAATACAACGATATGTGTATTTTCTCCCTAGGCCATTCTGGTTAAGCGTTTGGAGCAGCAGAAGTGCGAAAAATTTTTTGCCTTCTCAACCATTTCTTGGTTTCAAACTCCCATATCTCGCAAACGGATTGACCTAACCCAAAAATTCCTATTGCATCTGAAAGTAGAATCTCGCCCTATTACAGCGGTATGTGTATTTTTTCCCTAGGCCATTCTGATTAAGCGCTTGGAGAAGCAGAATTGCGAAAAATGTTTTGCCTTCTCAATCATTTCTTAGCTTCAAACTCCCATATCTCGCGAACGGATTGACCTAACCCAAAAATTCCTATTGCATCTGAAAGTAGAAACTCGCCCGATTACAGCGGTATGTGTATTTTTTCCCTAGGCCATTCTGGTTAAGCGTTTGGAGCAGCAGAATTGCGAAAAATTTTTTGCCTTCTCAACCATTTCTTGGCTTCAAACTTCCATATCTCGCGAACGGATTGACCTAAACCAAAAATTCCTGTAGCGTCTGGAAGTAGAAACTCGCCCGATTACAGCGGTATGTGTATTTTTTCCCTAGCCCATTCTGGTCAAGCGTTTGGAGCAGCAGAATTGCGAAAAATTTGTTGTCTTCTCAACCATTTCTTAGCTTCAAACTCCCATATCTCGCGAACGGATTGACCTAATCCAAAAATTCCTATTGCATCTGAAAGTAGAAACTCGGCCGATTACAACGGTATGTGTATTTTTTCCCTAGGCCATTCTGGTTAAGCGTTTGGAGCAGCAGAATTGCGAAAAATTTTTTGCCTTCTCAACCATTTCTTGGCTTCAAACTCCCATATCTCGCGAACGGATTGACCTAACCCAAAAATTCCAATTGCATCTGAAAGTAGAATCTCGCCCGATTACAACGGCATGTGTATTTTTTCCCTAGGCCATTCTGGTTAAGCGTTTGGATCAGCAGAAGTGCGAAAAATTTGTTGTCTTCTCAACCATTTCTTAGCCTCAAACTCCCATATCTCGCGAACGGATTGACCTAACCCAAAAATTCCTGTTGCATCTGAAAGTAGAAACTCGCCCGATTACAACGGTATGTGTATTTTTTCCCTAGGCCATTCTTGTTAAGCGTTTGGAGCAGCAGAATTGCGAAAAATTTTTTGCCTTCTCAACCATTTCTTGGCTTCAAACTCCCATATCTCGCGAACGGATTGACCTAACCCAAAAATTCCTATTGCATCTGAAAGTAGAAACTCGCCCGAATACAACGGTATGTGTATTTTTTCCCTAGGCCATTCTGGTTAAGGGTTTGGAGCAGCAGAAGTGCGAAAAATTTTTTGCCTTCTCAACCATTTCTTGGCTTCAAACTCCCATATCTCGCGAACGGATTGACCTAACCCAAAAATTCCTATTGCATCTGAAAGTAGAATCTCGCCCGATTACAGCGGTATGTGTATTTTTTCCCTAGGCCATTCTGGTTAAGCGCTTGGAGCAGCAGAAGTGCGAAAAATTTTTTGCCTTCTCAACCATTTCTTGGCTTCAAACCCCCATATCTCGCGAACGGATTGACCTAACCCAAAAATTCCTATTGCATCTGAAAGTAGAAACTCGCCCGAATACAACGGAATGTGTATTTTTTCCCTAGGCCATTCTTGTTAAACGTTTGGAGCAGCAGAATTGCGAAAAATTTTTTGCCTTCTCCACCATTTCTTGGTTTCAAACTCCCATATCTCGCAAACGGATTGACCTAACCCAAAAATTCCTATTGCATCTGAAAGTAGAATCTCGCCCGATTACAGCGGTATGTGTATTTTTTCCCTAGGCCATTCTGGTTAAGCGTTTGGAGCAGCAGAATTGCGAAAAATGTTTTGCCTTCTCAATCATCTCTTAGCTTCAAACTCCCATATCTCGCGAACGGATTGACCTAACCCAAAAATTCCTATTGCATCTGAAAGTAGAAACTCGCCCGATTACAGCGGTATGTGTATTTTTTCCCTAGGCCATTCTGGTTAAGCGTTTGGAGCAGCAGAATTGCGAAAAATTTTTTGCCTTCTCAACCATTTCTTGGCTTCAAACTCCCATATCTCGCGAACGGATTGACCTAACCCAAAAATTCCTATTGCATCTGGAAGTAGAAACTCGCCCGAATACAACGGTATGTGTATTTTTTCCCTAGGCCATTCTGGTTAAGGGTTTGGAGCAGCAGAAGTGCGAAAAATTTTTTGCCTTCTCAACCATTTCTTGGCTTCAAACTCCCATATCTCGCGCACGGATTGACCTAACCCAAAAATTCCTATTGCATCTGAAAGTAGAATCTCGCCCGATTACAGCGGTATGTGTATTTTTTCCCTAGGCCATTCTGGTTAAGCGCTTGGAGCAGCAGAAGTGCGAAAAATTTTTTGCCTTCTCAACCATTTCTTGGCTTCAAACCCCCATATCTCGCGAACGGATTGACCTAACCCAAAAATTCCTATTGCATCTGAAAGTAGAAACTCGCCCGAATACAACGGTATGTGTATTTTTTCCCTAGGCCATTCTGGTTAAGGGTTTGGAGCAGCAGAAGTGCGAAAAATTTTTTGCCTTCTCAACCATTTCTTGGCTTCAAACTCCCATATCTCGCGCACGGATTGACCTAACCCAAAAATTCCTATTGCATCTGAAAGTAGAATCTCGCCCGATTACAGCGGTATGTGTATTTTTTCCCTAGGCCATTCTGGTTAAGCGCTTGGAGCAGCAGAAGTGCGAAAAATTTTTTGCCTTCTCAACCATTTCTTGGCTTCAAACCCCCATATCTCGCGAACGGATTGACCTAACCCAAAAATTCCTATTGCATCTGAAAGTAGAAACTCGCCCGAATACAACGATATGTGTATTTTCTCCCTAGGCCATTCTGGTTAAGCGTTTGGAGCAGCAGAAGTGCGAAAAATTTTTTGCCTTCTCAACCATTTCTTGGTTTCAAACTCCCATATCTCGCAAACGGATTGACCTAACCCAAAAATTCCTATTGCATCTGAAAGTAGAATCTCGCCCTATTACAGCGGTATGTGTATTTTTTCCCTAGGCCATTCTGATTAAGCGCTTGGAGAAGCAGAATTGCGAAAAATGTTTTGCCTTCTCAATCATTTCTTAGCTTCAAACTCCCATATCTCGCGAACGGATTGACCTAACCCAAAAATTCCTATTGCATCTGAAAGTAGAAACTCGCCCGATTACAGCGGTATGTGTATTTTTTCCCTAGGCCATTCTGGTTAAGCGTTTGGAGCAGCAGAAGTGCGAAAAATTTTTTGCCTTCTCAACCATTTCTTGGCTTCAAACTCCCATATCTCGCGAACGGATTGACCTAACCCAAAAATTCCTATTGCATCTGAAAGTAGAAACTCGCCCGAATACAACGGTATGTGTATTTTTTCCCTAGGCCATTCTGGTTAAGGGTTTGGAGCAGCAGAAGTGCGAAAAATTTTTTGCCTTCTCAACCATTTCTTGGCTTCAAACTCCCATATCTCGCGAACGGATTGACCTAACCCAAAAATTCCTATTGCATCTGAAAGTAGAATCTCGCCCGATTACAGCGGTATGTGTATTTTTTCCCTAGGTCATTCTTGTTAAACGTTTGGAGCAGCAGAATTGCGAAAAATTTTTTGCCTTCTCCACCATTTCTTGGTTTCAAACTCCCATATCTCGCAAACGGATTGACCTAACCCAAAAATTCCTATTGCATCTGAAAGTAGAATCTCGCCCGATTACAGCGGTATGTGTATTTTTTCCCTAGGCCATTCTGGTTAAGCGTTTGGAGCAGCAGAATTGCGAAAAATTTTTTGCCTTCTCAATCATTTCTTAGCTTCAAACTCCCATATCTCGCGAACGGATTGACCTAACCCAAAAACTCCTATTGCATCTGAAAGTAGAATCTCGCCCGATTACAGCGGTATGTGTATTTTTTCCCTAGGCCATTCTGGTTAAGCGTTTGGAGCAGCAGAAGTGCGAAAAATTTTTTGCCTTCTCAACCATTTCTTGGCTTCAAACTCCCATATCTCGCGAACGGATTGACCTAACCCAAAAATTCCTATTGCATCTGAAAGTAGAAACTCGCCCGAATACAACGGTATGTGTATTTTTTCCCTAGGCCATTCTGGTTAAGGGTTTGGAGCAGCAGAATTGCGAAAAATTTTTTGCCTTCTCATCCATTTCTTGGATTCAAACTCCCATATCTCGCGAACGGATTGACCTAACCCAAAAATTCCTGTTGCGTCTGAAAGAAGAAACTCGCCCGATTACAACGGTATGTGTATTTTTTCCCTAGGCCATTCTGGTTAAGCGTTTGGAGCAGCAGAATTGCGAAAAATTTTTTGCCTTCGCATCCATTTCTTGGATTTAAACTCCCATATCTCGCGAACGGATTGACCTAACCAAAAATTCCTGTTGCGTCTGAAAGTAGAAACTCGCCCGATTAAAACGGTATGTATATTTTTTCCCTAGGCCATTCTGGTTAAGCGTTTGGAGCAGCAGAATTGCGAAAAATTTTTTGCCTTCTCAACCATTTCTTGGCTTCAAACTTCCATATCTCGCGAACGGATTGACCTAACGCAAAAATACCTATTGCATCTGAAAGTAGAAACTCGCCCGATTACAGCGGTATGTGTATTTTTCCCCGAGGACATTCTGGTTAAGCGTTTGGAGCAGCAGAATTGCGATAAATTTTTTGCCTTCTGAACCATTTCTTGGCTTCAAACTCCCATATCTCGCGAACGGATTGACCTAACCCAAAAATTCCTATTGCATCTGAAAGTAGAAACTCGCCCGATTACAACGGTATGTGTATTTTTTCCCTAGGCCATTCTGGTTAAGCGTTTGGAGCAGCAGAATTGCGAAAAATTTGTTGTCTTCTCAACCATTTCTTAGGTTCAAACTCCCATATCTCGCGAACGGATTGACCTAACCCAAAAATTCCTATTGCATCTGAAAGTAGAAACTCGCCCGATTACAACGGTATGTGTATTTTTTCCCTAGGCCATTCTGGTTAAGCGTTTGGAGCAGCAGAATTGCGAAAAATTTTTTGCCTTCTCAACCATTTCTTGGTTTCAAACTCCCATATCTCGCAAACGGATTGACCTAACCCAAAAATTCCTATTGCATCTGAAAGTAGAAACTAGCCCGATTACAACGGTATGTGCATTTTTTCCCTAGGCCATTCTGGTTAAGCGTTTGGAGCAGCAGAATTGCGAAAAATTTTTTGCCTTCTCAACCATTTCTTGGTTTCAAACTCCCATATCTCGCAAACGGATTGACCTAACCCAAAAATTCCTATTGCATCTGAAAGTAGAAACTAGCCCGATTACAACGGTATGTGTATTTTTTCCCTAGGCCATTCTGGTTAAGCGTTTGGAGCAGCAGAATTGCGAAAAATTTTTTGCCTTCTCATCCATTTCTTGGATTCAAACTCCCATATCTCGCGAACGGATTGACCTAACCCAAAAATTCCTGTTGCGTCTGAAAGAAGAAACTCGCCCGATTACAACGGTATGTGTATTTTTTCCCTTGGCCATTCTGGTTAAGCGTTTGGAGCAGCAGAATTGCGAAAAATTTTTTGCCTTCGCATCCATTTCTTGGATTCAAACTCCCATATCTCGCGAACGGATTGACCTAACCCAAAAATTCCTGTTGCGTCTGAAAGTAGAAACTCGCCCGATTACAACGGTATGTGTATTTTTTCCCTAGGCCATTCTGTTTAAGCGTTTGGAGCAGCAGAATTGCGAAAAATTTTTTGCCTTCGCATCCATTTCTTGGATTTAAACTCCCATATCTCGCGAACGGATTGACCTAACCAAAAATTCCTGTTGCGTCTGAAAGTAGAAACTCGCCCGATTAAAACGGTATGTATATTTTTTCCCTAGGCCATTCTGGTTAAGCGTTTGGAGCAGCAGAATTGCGAAAAATTTTTTGCCTTCTCAACCATTTCTTGGCTTCAAACTTCCATATCTCGCGAACGGATTGACCTAACGCAAAAATACCTATTGCATCTGAAAGTAGAAACTCGCCCGATTACAGTGGTATGTGTATTTTTCCCCGAGGACATTCTGGTTAAGCGTTTGGAGCAGCAGAATTGCGATAAATTTTTTGCCTTCTGAACCATTTCTTGGCTTCAAACTCCCATATCTCGCGAACGGATTGACCTAACCCAAAAATTCCTATTGCATCTGAAAGTAGAAACTCGCCCGATTACAACGGTATGTGTATTTTTTCCCTAGGCCATTCTGGTTAAGCGTTTGGAGCAGCAGAATTGCGAAAAATTTTTTGCCTTCTCAACCATTTCTTGGTTTCAAACTCCCATATCTCGCAAACGGATTGACCTAACCCAAAAATTCCTATTGCATCTGAAAGTAGAAACTAGCCCGATTACAACGGTATGTGCATTTTTTCCCTAGGCCATTCTGGTTAAGCGTTTGGAGCAGCAGAATTGCGAAAAATTTTTTGCCTTCTCAACCATTTCTTGGTTTCAAACTCCCATATCTCGCAAACGGATTGACCTAACCCAAAAATTCCTATTGCATCTGAAAGTAGAAACTAGCCCGATTACAACGGTATGTGTATTTTTTCCCTAGGCCATTCTGGTTAAGCGTTTGGAGCAGCAGAATTGCGAAAAATTTTTTGCCTTCTCATCCATTTCTTGGATTCAAACTCCCATATCTCGCGAACGGATTGACCTAACCCAAAAATTCCTGTTGCGTCTGAAAGAAGAAACTCGCCCGATTACAACGGTATGTGTATTTTTTCCCTTGGCCATTCTGGTTAAGCGTTTGGAGCAGCAGAATTGCGAAAAATTTTTTGCCTTCGCATCCATTTCTTGGATTCAAACTCCCATATCTCGCGAACGGATTGACCTAACCCAAAAATTCCTGTTGCGTCTGAAAGTAGAAACTCGCCCGATTACAACGGTATGTGTATTTTTTCCCTAGGCCATTCTGTTTAAGCGTTTGGAGCAGCAGAATTGCGAAAAATTTTTTGCCTTCGCATCCATTTCTTGGATTTAAACTCCCATATCTCGCGAACGGATTGACCTAACCAAAAATTCCTGTTGCGTCTGAAAGTAGAAACTCGCCCGATTAAAACGGTATGTATATTTTTTCCCTAGGCCATTCTGGTTAAGCGTTTGGAGCAGCAGAATTGCGAAAAATTTTTTGCCTTCTCAACCATTTCTTGGCTTCAAACTTCCATATCTCGCGAACGGATTGACCTAACGCAAAAATACCTATTGCATCTGAAAGTAGAAACTCGCCCGATTACAACGGTATGTGTATTTTTTCCCTAGGCCATTCTGGTTAAGCGTTTGGAGCAGCAGAATTGCGAAAAATTTTTTGCCTTCTCAACCATTTCTTGGTTTCAAACTCCCATATCTCGCAAACGGATTGACCTAACCCAAAAATTCCTATTGCATCTGAAAGTAGAAACTAGCCCGATTACAACGGTATGTGCATTTTTTCCCTAGGCCATTCTGGTTAAGCGTTTGGAGCAGCAGAATTGCGAAAAATTTTTTGCCTTCTCAACCATTTCTTGGTTTCAAACTCCCATATCTCGCAAACGGATTGACCTAACCCAAAAATTCCTATTGCATCTGAAAGTAGAAACTAGCCCGATTACAACGGTATGTGTATTTTTTCCCTAGGCCATTCTGGTTAAGCGTTTGGAGCAGCAGAATTGCGAAAAATTTTTTGCCTTCTCATCCATTTCTTGGATTCAAACTCCCATATCTCGCGAACGGATTGACCTAACCCAAAAATTCCTGTTGCGTCTGAAAGAAGAAACTCGCCCGATTACAACGGTATGTGTATTTTTTCCCTTGGCCATTCTGGTTAAGCGTTTGGAGCAGCAGAATTGCGAAAAATTTTTTGCCTTCGCATCCATTTCTTGGATTCAAACTCCCATATCTCGCGAACGGATTGACCTAACCCAAAAATTCCTGTTGCGTCTGAAAGTAGAAACTCGCCCGATTACAACGGTATGTGTATTTTTTCCCTAGGCCATTCTGTTTAAGCGTTTGGAGCAGCAGAATTGCGAAAAATTTTTTGCCTTCGCATCCATTTCTTGGATTTAAACTCCCATATCTCGCGAACGGATTGACCTAACCAAAAATTCCTGTTGCGTCTGAAAGTAGAAACTCGCCCGATTAAAACGGTATGTATATTTTTTCCCTAGGCCATTCTGGTTAAGCGTTTGGAGCAGCAGAATTGCGAAAAATTTTTTGCCTTCTCAACCATTTCTTGGCTTCAAACTTCCATATCTCGCGAACGGATTGACCTAACGCAAAAATACCTATTGCATCTGAAAGTAGAAACTCGCCCGATTACAGTGGTATGTGTATTTTTCCCCGAGGACATTCTGGTTAAGCGTTTGGAGCAGCAGAATTGCGATAAATTTTTTGCCTTCTGAACCATTTATTGGCTTCAAACTCCCATATCTCGCGAACGGATTGACCTAACCCAAAAATTCCTATTGCATCTGAAAGTAGAAACTCGCCCGATTACAACGGTATGTGTATTTTTTCCCTAGGCCATTCTGGTTAAGCGTTTGGAGCAGCAGAATTGCGAAAAATTTGTTGTCTTCTCAACCATTTCTTAGGTTCAAACTCCCATATCTCGCGAACGGATTGACCTAACCCAAAAATTCCTATTGCATCTGAAAGTAGAAACTCGCCCGATTACAACGGTATGTGTATTTTTTCCCTAGGCCATTCTGGTTAAGCGTTTGGAGCAGCAGAATTGCGAAAAATTTTTTGCCTTCTCAACCATTTCTTGGTTTCAAACTCCCATATCTCGCAAACGGATTGACCTAACCCAAAAATTCCAATTGCATCTGAAAGTAGAAACTAGCCCGATTACAACGGTATGTGCATTTTTTCCCTAGGCCATTCTGGTTAAGCGTTTGGAGCAGCAGAATTGCGAAAAATTTTTTGCCTTCTCATCCATTTCTTTGATTCAAACTCCCATATCTAGCGAACGGATTGACCTAACCCAAAAACCCCTGTTGCGTCTGAAAGTAGAAACTCGCCCGATTACAACGGTATGTGTATTTTTTCCCTAGGCCATTCTGGTTAAGCGTTTGGAGCAGCAGAATTGCGAAAAATTTTTTGCCTTCTCAACCATTTCTTGGCTTCAAACTTCCATATCTCGCGAACGGATTGACCTAACCCAAAAATACCTATTGCATCTGAAAGTAGAAACTCGCCCGATTACAGCGGTATGTGTATTTTTTCCCGAGGCCATTCTGCTTAAGCGTTTGGAGCAGCAGAATTGCGAAAAATTTTTTGCCTTATCAAGCATTTCTTGGCTTCAAACTCCCATATCTCGCGAACGGATTGACCTAACCCAAATATTCCTGTAGCGTCTGGAAGTAGAAACTCGCCCGATTACAGCGGTATGTGTATTTTTTCCCTAGCCCATTCTGGTCAAGCGTTTGGAGCAGCAGAATTGCGAAAAATTTGTTGTCTTCTCAACCATTTCTTAGCTTCAAACTCCCATATCTCGCGAACGGATTGACCTAATCCAAAAATTCCTATTGCATCTGAAAGTAAAAACTCGGCCCATTACAACGGTATGTGTATTTTTTCCCTAGCCCATTCTGGTCAAGCGTTTGGAGCAGCAGAATTGCGAAAAATTTGTTGTCTTCTCAACCATTTCTTAGCTTCAAACTCCCATATCTCGCGAACGGATTGACCTAATCCAAAAATTCCTATTGCATCTGAAAGTAGAAACTCGGCCGATTACAACGGTATGTGTATTTTTTCCCTAGGCCATTCTGGTTAAGCGTTTGGAGCAGCAGAATTGCGAAAAATTTTTTGCCTTCTCAACCATTTCTTGGCTTCAAACTCCCATATCTCGCGAACGGATTGACCTAACCCAAAAATTCCAATTGCATCTGAAAGTAGAAACTCGCCCGATTACAACGGCATGTGTATTTTTTCCCTAGGCCATTCTGGTTAAGCGTTTGGATCAGCAGAAGTGCGAAAAATTTGTTGTCTTCTCAACCATTTCTTAGCTTCAAACTCCCATATCTCGCGAACGGATTGACCTAACCCAAACATTCCTGTTGCATCTGAAAGTAGAAACTCGCCCGATTACAACGGTATGTGTATTTTTTCCCTAGGCAATTCTTGTTAAGCGTTTGGAGCAGCAGAATTGCGAAAAATTTTTTGCCTTCTCAACCATTTCTTGGTTTCAAACTCCCATATCTCGCAAACGGATTGACCTAACCCAAAAATTCCTATTGCATCTGAAAGTAGAATCTCGCCCGATTACAGCGGTATGTGTATTTTTTCCCTAGGCCATTCTGGTTAAGCGCTTGGAGCAGCAGAAGTGCGAAAAATTTTTTGCCTTCTCAACCATTTGTTGGCTTCAAACCCCCATATCTCGCGAACGGATTGACCTAACCCAAAAATTCCTATTGCATCTGAAAGTAGAAACTCGCCCGAATACAACGGTATGTGTATTTTTTCCCTAGACCATTCTGGTTAAACGTTTGGAGCAGCAGAATTGCGAAAAATTTTTTGCCTTCTCCACCATTTCTTGGTTTCAAACTCCCATATCTCGCAAACGGATTGACCTAACCCAAAAATTCCTATTGCATCTGAAAGTAGAATCTCGCCCGATTACAGCGGTATGTGTATTTTTTCCCTAGGCCATTCTGGTTAAGCGTTTGGAGCAGCAGAATTGCGAAAAATTGTTTGCCTTCTCAATCATTTCTTAGCTTCAAACTCCCATATCTCGCGAACGGATTGACCTAACCCAAAAATTCCTATTGCATCTGAAAGTAGAAACTCGCCCGATTACAGCGGTATGTGTATTTTTTCCCTAGGCCATTCTGGTTAAGCGTTTGCAGCAGCAGAATTGCGAAAAATTTTTTGACTTCTCAACCATTTCTTGGCTTCAAACTCCCATATCTCGCGAACGGACTGACCTAACCCAAATATTCCTGTTGCATCTGAAAGTAGAAACTCGTCCGATTACAACGATATGTGTATTTTCTCCCTAGGCCAGACTGGTTAAGCGTTTGGAGCAGCAAAATTGCGAAAAATTTTTTGCCTTCTCATCCATATCTTGGATTCAAACTCCCATATCTCGCGAACGGATTGACCTAACCCAAAAATTCCTGTTGCGTCTGAAAGAAGAAACTCGCCCGATTACAACGGTATGTGTATTTTTTCCCTAGGCCATTCTGGTTAAGCGTTTGGAGCAGCAGAATTGCGAAAAATTTTTTGCCTTCGCATCCATTTCTTGGATTTAAACTCCCATATCTCGCGAACGGATTGACCTAACCAAAAATTCCTGTTGCGTCTGAAAGTAGAAACTCGCCCGATTAAAACGGTATGTATATTTTTTCCCTAGGCCATTCTGGTTAAGCGTTTGGAGCAGCAGAATTGCGAATAATTTTTTGCCTTCTCAACCATTTCTTGGCTTCAAACTTCCATATCTCGCGAACGGATTGACCTAACCCAAAAATACCTATTGCATCTGAAAGTAGAAACTCGCCCGATTACAGCGGTATGTGTATTTTTCCCCGAGGCCATTCTGGTTAAGCGTTTGGAGCAGCAGAATTGCGATAAATTTTTTGCCTTCTGAACCATTTCTTGGCTTCAAACTCCCATATCTCGCGAACGGATTGACCTAACCCAAAAGTTCCTATTGCATCTGAAAGTAGAAACTCGCCCGATTACAACGGTATGTGTATTTTTTCCCTAGGCCATTCTGATTAAGCGTTTGGAGCAGCAGAATTGCGAAAAATTTTTTGCCTTCTCAACCATTTCTTGGTTTCAAACTCCCATATCTCGCAAACGGATTGACCTAACCCAAAAATTCCTATTGCATCTGAAAGTAGAAACTAGCCCGATTACAACGGTATGTGTATTTTTTCCCTAGGCCATTCTGGTTAAGCGTTTGGAGCAGCAGAATTGCGAAAAATTTTTTGCCTTCTCATCCATTTCTTGGATTCAAACTCCCATATCTCGCGAACGGATTGACCTAACCCAAAAATTTCTGTTGCGTCTGAAAGAAGAAACTCGCCCGATTACAACGGTATGTGTATTTTTTTCCCTAGGCCATTCTGGTTAAGCGTTTGGAGCAGCAGAATTGCGAAAAATTTTTTGCCTTCTGAACCATTTCTTGGCTTCAAACTCCCATATCTCGCGAACGGATTGACCTAACCCAAAAATTCCTATTGCATCTGAAAGTAGAAACTCGCCCGATTACAACGGTATGTGTATTTTTTCCCTAGGCCATTCTGGTTAAGCGTTTGGAGCAGCAGAATTGCGAAAAATTTGTTGTCTTCTCTACCATTTCTTAGCTTCAAACTCGCATATCTCGCGAACGGATTGACCTAACCCAAAAATTCCTATTGCCTCTGAAAGTAGAAACTAGCCCGATTACAACGGTATGTGTATTTTTTCCCTAGGCCATTCTGGTTAAGCGTTTGGAGCAGCAGAATTGCGAAAAATTTTTTGCCTTCTCATCCATTTCTTTGATTCAAACTCCCATATCTAGCGAACGGATTGACCTAACCCAAAAACCCCTGTTGCGTCTGAAAGTAGAAACTCGCCCGATTACAACGGTATGTGTATTTTTTCCCTAGGCTATTCTGGTTAAGCGTTTGGAGCAGCAGAATTGCGAAAAATTTTTTGCCTTCTCAACCATTTCTTGGCTTCAAACTTCCATATCTCGCGAACGGATTGACCTAACCCAAAAATACCTATTGCATCTGAAAGTAGAAACTCGCCCGATTACAGCGGTATGTGTATTTTTTCCCGAGGCCATTCTGCTTAAGCGTTTGGAGCAGCAGAATTGCGAAAAATTTTTTGCCTTATCAAGCATTTCTTGGCTTCAAACTCCCATATCTCGCGAACGGATTGACCTAAGCCAAAAATTCCTATTGCCTCTGAAAGTAGAAACTAGCCCGATTACAACGGTATGTGTATTTTTTCCCGAGGCCATTCTGGTTAAGCGTTTGGAGCAGCAGAATTGCGATAAATTTTTTGCCTTCTCATCCATTTCTTGGATTCAAACTCCCATATCTCGCGAACGGATTGACCTAACCCAAAAATTCCTGTTGCGTCTGAAAGAAGAAACTCGCCCGATTACAACGGTATGTGTATTTTTGCCCTAGGCCATTCTGGTTAAGCGTTTGGAGCAGCAGAATTGCGAAAAATTTTTTGCCTTCGCATCCATTTCTTGGATTTAAACTCCCATATCTCGCGAACGGATTGACCTAACCAAAAATTCCTGTTGCGTCTGAAAGTAGAAACTCGCCCGATTAAAACGATATGTATATTTTTTCCCTAGGCCATTCTGGTTAAGCGTTTGGAGCAGCAGAATTGCGAAAAATTTTTTGCCTTCTCAACCATTTCTTGGCTTCAAACTTCCATATCTCGCGAACGGATTGACCTAACCCAAAAATACCTATTGCATCTGAAAGTAGAAACTCGCCCGATTACAGCGGTATGTGTATTTTTCCCCGAGGCCATTCTGGTTAAGCGTTTGGAGCAGCAGAATTGCGATAAATTTTTTGCCTTCTGAACCATTTCTTGGCTTCAAACTCCCATATCTCGCGAACGGATTGACCTAACCCAAAAGTTCCTATTGCATCTGAAAGTAGAAACTCGCCCGATTACAACGGTATGTGTATTTTTTCCCTAGGCCATTCTGGTTAAGCGTTTGGAGCAGCAGAATTGCGAAAAATTTTTTGCCTTCTCAACCATTTCTTGGTTTCAAACTCCCATATCTCGCAAACGGATTGACCTAACCCAAAAATTCCTATTGCATCTGAAAGTAGAAACTAGCCCGATTACAACGGTATGTGTATTTTTTCCCTAGGCCATTCTGGTTAAGCGTTTGGAGCAGCAGAATTGCGAAAAATTTTTTGCCTTCTCATCCATTTCTTGGATTCAAACTCCCATATCTCGCGAACGGATTGACCTAACCCAAAAATTCCTGTTGCGTCTGAAAGAAGAAACTCGCCCGATTACAACGGTATGTGTATTTTTTCCCTAGGCCATTCTGGTTAAGCGTTTGGAGCAGCAGAATTGCGAAAAATTTTTTGCCTTCTCAACCATTTCTTGGCTTCAAACTTCCATATCTCGCGAACGGATTGACCTAACCCAAAAATACCTATTGCATCTGAAAGTAGAAACTCGCCCGATTACAGCGGTATGTGTATTTTTTCCCGAGGCCATTCTGGTTAAGCGTTTGGAGCAGCAGAATTGCGATAAATTTTTTGCCTTCTGAACCATTTCTTGGCTTCAAACTCCCATATCTCGCGAACGGATTGACCTAACCCAAAAATTCCTATTGCATCTGAAAGTAGAAACTCGCTCGATTACAACGGTATGTGTATTTTTTCCCTAGGCCATTCTGGTTAAGCGTTTGGAGCAGCAGAATTGCGAAAAATTTGTTGTCTTCTCTACCATTTCTTAGCTTCAAACTCGCATATCTCGCGAACGGATTGACCTAACCCAAAAATTCCTATTGCCTCTGAAAGTAGAAACTAGCCCGATTACAACGGTATGTGTATTTTTTCCCTAGGCCATTCTGGTTAAGCGTTTGGAGCAGCAGAATTGCGAAAAATTTTTTGCCTTCTCATCCATTTCTTTGATTCAAACTCCCATATCTAGCGAACGGATTGACCTAACCCAAAAACCCCTGTTGCGTCTGAAAGTAGAAACTCGCCCGATTACAACGGTATGTGTATTTTTTCCCTAGGCCATTCTGGTTAAGCGTTTGGAGCAGCAGAATTGCGAAAAATTTTTTGCCTTCTCAACCATTTCTTGGCTTCAAACTTCCATATCTCGCGAACGGATTGACCTAACCCAAAAATACCTATTGCATCTGAAAGTAGAAACTCGCCCGATTACAGCGGTATGTGTATTTTTTCCCGAGGCCATTCTGCTTAAGCGTTTGGAGCAGCAGAATTGCGAAAAATTTGTTGTCTTCTCAACCATTTCTTAGCTTCAAACTCGCATATCTCGCGAACGGATTGACCTAACCCAAAAATTCCTATTGCCTCTGAAAGTAGAAACTCGCCCGATTACAACGGTATGTGTATTTTTTCCCTAGGCCATTCTGGTTAAGCGTTTGGAGCAGCAGAATTGCGAAAAATTTTTTGCCTTCTCAACCATTTCTTGGTTTCAAACTCCCATATCTCGCAAACGGATTGACCTAACCCAAAAATTCCTATTGCATCTGAAAGTAGAAACTAGCCCGATTACAACGGTATGTGTATTTTTTCCCTAGGCCATTCTGGTTAAGCGTTTGGAGCAGCAGAATTGCGAAAAATTTTTTGCCTTCTCATCTATTTCTTGGATTCAAACTCCCATATCTCGCGAACGGATTGACCTAACCCAAAAATTCCTGTTGCGTCTGAAAGAAGAAACTCGCCCGATTACAACGGTATGTGTATTTTTTCCCTAGGCCATTCTGGTTAAGCGTTTGGAGCAGCAGCATTGCGAAAAATTTGTTGTCTTCTCAACCATTTCTTAGCTTCAAACTCGCATATCTCGCGAACGGATTGACCTAACCCAAAAATTCCTATTGCCTCTGAAAGTAGAAACTCGCCCGATTACAACGGTTTTTTTTTTTTTCCCTAGGCCATTCTGGTTAAGCGTTTGGAGCAGCAGAATTGCGAAAAATTTTTGCCTTCTCAACCATTTCTTGGTTTCAAACTCCCATATCTCGCAAACGGATTGACCTAACCCAAAAATTCCTATTGCATCTGAAAGTAGAAACTAGCCCGATTACAACGGTATGTGTATTTTTTCCCTAGGCCATTCTGGTTAAGCGTTTGGAGCAGCAGAATTGCGAAAAATTTTTTGCCTTCTCATCCATTTCTTGGATTCAAACTCCCATATCTCGCGAACGGATTGACCTAACCCAAAAATTCCTGTTGCGTCTGAAAGAAGAAACTCGCCCGATTACAACGGTATGTGTATTTTTTCCCTAGGCCATTCTGGTTAAGCGTTTGGAGCAGCAGAATTGCGAAAAATTTTTTGCCTTCGCATCCATTTCTTGGATTCAAACTCCCATATCTCGCGAACGGATTGACCTAACCCAAAAATTCCTGTTGCGTCTGAAAGTAGAAACTCGCCCGATTACAACGGTATGTGTATTTTTTCCCTAGGCCATTCTGGTTAAGCGTTTGGAGCAGCAGAATTGCGAAAAATTTTTTGCCTTCTCAACCATTTCTTGGCTTCAAACTTCCATATCTCGCGAACGGATTGACCTAACCCAAAAATACCTATTGCATCTGAAAGTAGAAACTCGCCCGATTACAGCGGTATGTGTATTTTTTCCCTAGGCCATTCTGGTTAAGTGTTTGGAGCAGCAGAATTGCGAAAAATTTTTTGCCTTCTCATCCATTTCTTTGATTCAAACTCCCATATCTAGCGAACGGATTGACCTAACCCAAAAACCCCTGTTGCGTCTGAAAGTAGAAACTCGCCCGATTACAACGGTATGTGTATTTTTTCCCTAGGCCATTCTGGTTAAGCGTTTGGAGCAGCAGAATTGCGAAAAATTTTTTGCCTTCTCAACCATTTCTTGGCTTCAAACTCCCATATCTCGCGAACGGATTGACCTAACCCAAAAATTCCTATTGCATCTGAAAGTAGAAACTCGCCCGATTACAACGGTATGTGTATTTTTTCCCTAGGCCATTCTGGTTAAGCGTTTGGAGCAGCAGAATTGCGAAAAATTTGTTGTCTTCTCAACCATTTCTTAGCTTCAAACTCGCATATCTCGCGAACGGATTGACCTAACCCAAAAATTCCTATTGCCTCTGAAAGTAGAAACTAGCCCGATTACAACGGTATGTGTATTTTTTCCCTAGGCCATTCTGGTTAAGCGTTTGGACCAGCAGAATTGCGAAAAATTTTTTGCCTTCTCATCCATTTCTTTGATTCAAACTCCCATATCTAGCGAACGGATTGACTTAACCCAAAAACCCCAGTTGCGTCTGAAAGTAGAAACTCGCCCGATTACAACGGTATGTGTATTTTTTCCCTAGGCCATTCTGGTTAAGCGTTTGGAGCAGCAGAATTGCGAAATATTTTTTGCCTTCTCAACCATTTCTTGGCTTCAAACTTCCATATCTCGCGAACGGATTGACCTAACCCAAAAATACCTATTGCATCTGAAAGTAGAAACTCGCCCGATTACAGCGGTATGTGTATTTTTTCCCGAGGCCATTCTGGTTAAGCGTTTGGAGCAGCAGAATTGCGAAAAATTTTTTGCCTTATCAAGCATTTCTTGGCTTCAAACTCCCATGTCTCGCGAACGGATTGACCAAACCCAAAAATTCCTGCTGCGTCTGAAAGTAGAAACTCGTCCGATTACAACTGTATGCATATTTTTTCCCTAGGCCATTCTGGTTAAGCGTTTGGAGCAGCAGCATTGCGAAAAATTTGTTGTCTTCTCAACCATTTCTTAGCTTCAAACTCGCATATCTCGCGAACGGATTGACCTAACCCAAAAATTCCTATTGCCTCTGAAAGTAGAAACTAGCCCGATTACAACGGTATGTGTATTTTATCCCTAGGCCATTCTGGTTAAGCGTTTGGATTAGCAGAATTGCGATAAATTTTTTGCCTTCTGAACCATTTCTTGGCTTCAATCTCCCATATCTCGCGAACCGATTGACCTAACCCAAAAATTCCTATTGCATCTCAAAGTAGAATCTCGCCCGATTACAGCGGTATGTGTATTTTTTCCCTAGGCGATTCTGTTTAAGCGTTTGGAGCAGCAGAATTGCGAAAAATTTTTTGCCTTCTCAATCATTTCTTAGCTTCAAACTCCCATATCTTGCGAACGGATTGACCTAACCCAAAAATTCCTATTGCACCTGAAAGTAGAAACTCGCCCGATTACAAAGGTATTTGTATTTTTTCCCTAGGCCATTCTGGTTAAGCGTTTGGAGCAGCAGAAGTGCGAAAAATTTTTTGCCTTCTCAACCATTTCTTGGCTTCAAACTCCCATATCTCGCGAACGGATTGACCTAACCCAAAAATTCCAATTGCATCTGAAAGTAGAAACTCGCCCGATTACAACGGCATGTGTATTTTTTCCCTAGGCCATTCTGGTTAAGCGTTTGGATCAGCAGAAGTGCGAAAAATTTGTTGTCTTCTCAACGATTTCTTAGCTTCAAACTCCCATATCTCGCGAACGGATTGACCTAACCCAAAAATTCCTGTTGCATCTGAAAGTAGAAACTCGCCCGATTACATCGGTATGTGTATTTTTTCCCTAGGCCATTCTTGTTAAGCGTTTGGAGCAGCAGAATTGCGAAAAATTTTTTGCCTTCTCAACCATTTCTTGGCTTCAAACTCCCATATCTCGCGAACGGATTGACCTAACCCATAAATTCCTATTGCACCTGAAAGTAGAAACTCGCCCGATTACAAAGGTATGTGTATTTTTTCCCTAGGCCATTCTGGTTAAGCGTTTGGAGCAGCAGAATTGCGAAAAATTTTTTGCCTTCTCATCCATTTCTTGGATTCAAACTCCCATATCTCGCGAACGGATTGACCTAACCCAAAAATTCCTGTTGCGTCTGAAAGAAGAAACTCGCCCGATTACAACGGTATGTGTATTTTTTCCCTAGGCCATTCTGGTTAAGCGTTTGGAGCAGCAGAATTGCGAAAAATTTTTTGCCTTCGCATCCATTTCTTGGATTCAAACTCCCATATCTCGCGAACGGATTGACCTAACCCAAAAATTCCTGTTGCGTCTGAAAGTAGAAACTCGCCCGATTACAACGGTATGTGTATTTTTTCCCTAGGCCATTCTGGTTAAGCGTTTGGAGCAGCAGAATTGCGAAAAATTTTTTGCCTTCTCAACCATTTCTTGGCTTCAAACTTCCATATCTCGCGAACGGATTGACCTAACTCAAAAATACCTATTGCATCTGAAAGTAGAAACTCGCCCGATTACAGCGGTATGTGTATTTTTTCCCTAGGCCATTCTGGTTAAGTGTTTGGAGCAGCAGAATTGCGAAAAATTTTTTGCCTTCTCATCCATTTCTTTGATTCAAACTCCCATATCTAGCGAACGGATTGACCTAACCCAAAAACCCCTGTTGCGTCTGAAAGTAGAAACTCGCCCGATTACAACGGTATGTGTATTTTTTCCCTAGGCCATTCTGGTTAAGCGTTTGGAGCAGCAGAATTGCGAAAAATTTTTTGCCTTCTCAACCATTTCTTGGCTTCAAACTCCCATATCTCGCGAACGGATTGACCTAACCCAAAAATTCCTATTGCATCTGAAAGTAGAAACTCGCCCGATTACAACGGTATGTGTATTTTTTCCCTAGGCCATTCTGGTTAAGCGTTTGGAGCAGCAGAATTGCGAAAAATTTGTTGTCTTCTCAACCATTTCTTAGCTTCAAACTCGCATATCTCGCGAACGGATTGACCTAACCCAAAAATTCCTATTGCCTCTGAAAGTAGAAACTAGCCCGATTACAACGGTATGTGTATTTTTTCCCTAGGCCATTCTGGTTAAGCGTTTGGAGCAGCAGAATTGCGAAAAATTTTTTGCCTTCTCAACCATTTCTTGGCTTCAAACTTCCATATCTCGCGAACGGATTGACCTAACCCAAAAATACCTATTGCATCTGAAAGTAGAAACTCGCCCGATTACAGCGGTATGTGAATTTTTTCCCTAGGCCATTCTGGTTAAGTGTTTGGAGCAGCAGAATTGCGAAAAATTTTTTGCCTTCTCATCCATTTCTTTGATTCAAACTCCCATATCTAGCGAACGGATTGACCTAACCCAAAAACCCCTGTTGCGTCTGAAAGTAGAAACTCGCCCGATTACAACGGTATGTGTATTTTTTCCCTAGGCCATTCTGGTTAAGCGTTTGGAGCAGCAGAATTGCGAAAATTTTTTGCCTTCTCAACCATTTCTTGGCTTCAAACTCCCATATCTCGCGAACGGATTGACCTAACCCAAAAATTCCTATTGCATCTGAAAGTAGAAACTCGCCCGATTACAACGGTATGTGTATTTTTTCCCTAGGCCATTCTGGTTAAGCGTTTGGAGCAGCAGAATTGCGAAAAATTTGTTGTCTTCTCAACCATTTCTTAGCTTCAAACTCGCATATCTCGCGAACGGATTGACCTAACCCAAAAATTCCTATTGCCTCTGAAAGTAGAAACTAGCCCGATTACAACGGTATGTGTATTTTTTCCCTAGGCCATTCTGGTTAAGCGTTTGGACCAGCAGAATTGCGAAAAATTTTTTGCCTTCTCATCCATTTCTTTGATTCAAACTCCCATATCTAGCGAACGGATTGACTTAACCCAAAAACCCCAGTTGCGTCTGAAAGTAGAAACTCGCCCGATTACAACGGTATGTGTATTTTTTCCCTAGGCCATTCTGGTTAAGCGTTTGGAGCAGCAGAATTGCGAAATATTTTTTGCCTTCTCAACCATTTCTTGGCTTCAAACTTCCATATCTCGCGAACGGATTGACCTAACCCAAAAATACCTATTGCATCTGAAAGTAGAAACTCGCCCGATTACAGCGGTATGTGTATTTTTTCCCGAGGCCATTCTGGTTAAGCGTTTGGAGCAGCAGAATTGCGAAAAATTTTTTGCCTTATCAAGCATTTCTTGGCTTCAAACTCCCATATCTCGCGAACGGATTGACCAAACCCAAAAATTCCTGCTGCGTCTGAAAGTAGAAACTCGTCCGATTACAACTGTATGCATATTTTTTCCCTAGGCCATTCTGGTTAAGCGTTTGGAGCAGCAGCATTGCGAAAAATTTGTTGTCTTCTCAACCATTTCTTAGCTTCAAACTCGCATATCTCGCGAACGGATTGACCTAACCCAAAAATTCCTATTGCCTCTGAAAGTAGAAACTAGCCCGATTACAACGGTATGTGTATTTTATCCCTAGGCCATTCTGGTTAAGCGTTTGGATTAGCAGAATTGCGATAAATTTTTTGCCTTCTGAACCATTTCTTGGCTTCAATCTCCCATATCTCGCGAACGGATTGACCTAACCCAAAAATTCCTATTGCATCTCAAAGTAGAATCTCGCCCGATTACAGCGGTATGTGTATTTTTTCCCTAGGCGATTCTGTTTAAGCGTTTGGAGCAGCAGAATTGCGAAAAATTTTTTGCCTTCTCAATCATTTCTTAGCTTCAAACTCCCATATCTCGCGAACGGATTGACCTAACCCAAAAATTCCTATTGCACCTGAAAGTAGAAACTCGCCCGATTACAAAGGTATGTGTATTTTTTCCCTAGGCCATTCTGGTTAAGCGTTTGGAGCAGCAGAAGTGCGAAAAATTTTTTGCCTTCTCAACCATTTCTTGGCTTCAAACTCCCATATCTCGCGAACGGATTGACCTAACCCAAAAATTCCAATTGCATCTGAAAGTAGAAACTCGCCCGATTACAACGGCATGTGTATTTTTTCCCTAGGCCATTCTGGTTAAGCGTTTGGATCAGCAGAAGTGCGAAAAATTTGTTGTCTTCTCAACCATTTCTTAGCTTCAAACTCCCATATCTCGCGAACGGATTGACCTAACCCAAAAATTCCTGTTGCATCTGAAAGTAGAAACTCGCCCGATTACATCGGTATGTGTATTTTTTCCCTAGGCCATTCTTGTTAAGCGTTTGGAGCAGCAGAATTGCGAAAAATTTTTTGCCTTCTCAACCATTTCTTGGCTTCAAACTCCCATATCTCGCGAACGGATTGACCTAACCCAAAAATTCCTATTGCACCTGAAAGTAGAAACTCGCCCGATTACAAAGGTATGTGTATTTTTTCCCTAGGCCATTCTGGTTAAGCGTTTGGAGCAGCAGAATTGCGAAAAATTTTTTGCCTTCTCAACCATTTCTTGGCTTCAAACTCCCATATCTCGCGAACGGATTGACCTAACCCAAAAATTCCTATTGCATCTGAAAGTAGAAACTCGCCCGATTACAACGGTATGTGTATTTTTTCCCTAGGCCATTCTGGATAAGCGTTTGGAGCAGCAGAATTGCGAAAAATTTGTTGTCTTCTCAACCATTTCTTAGCTTCAAACTCGCATATCTCGCGAACGGATTGACCTAACCCAAAAATTCCTATTGCCTCTGAAAGTAGAAACTAGCCCGATTACAACGGTATGTGTATTTTTTCCCTAGGCCATTCTGGTTAAGCGTTTGGAGCAGCAGAATTGCGAAAAATTTTTTGCCTTCTCATCCATTTCTTTGATTCAAACTCCCATATCTAGCGAACGGATTGACTTAACCCAAAAACCCCAGTTGCGTCTGAAAGTAGAAACTCGCCCGATTACAACGGTATGTGTATTTTTTCCCTAGGCCATTCTGGTTAAGCGTTTGGAGCAGCAGAATTGCGAAATATTTTTTGCCTTCTCAACCATTTCTTGGCTTCAAACTTCCATATCTCGCGAACGGATTGACCTAACCCAAAAATACCTATTGCATCTGAAAGTAGAAACTCGCCCGATTACATCGGTATGTGTATTTTTTCCCTAGGCCATTCTTGTTAAGCGTTTGGAGCAGCAGAATTGCGAAAAATTTTTTGCCTTCTCAACCATTTCTTGGCTTCAAACTCCCATATCTCGCGAACGGATTGACCTAACCCAAAAATTCCTATTGCACCTGAAAGTAGAAGCTCGCCCGATTACAAAGGTATGTGTATTTTTTCCCTAGGCCATTCTGGTTACGCGTTTGGAGCAGCAGAAGTGCGAAAAATTTTTTGCCTTCTCAACCATTTCTTGGCTTCAAACTCCCATATCTCGCGAACGGATTGACCTAACCCAAAAATTCCTATTGCATCTGAAAGTAGAAACTCGCCCGAATACAACGGTATGTGTATTTTTTCCCTAGGCCATTCTGGTTAAGGGTTTGGAGCAGCAGAAGTGCGAAAAATTTTTTGCCTTCTCAACCATTTCTTGGCTTCAAACTCCCATATCTCGCGAACGGATTGACCTAACCCAAAAATTCCTATTGCATCTGAAAGTAGAATCTCGCCCGATTACAGCGGTATGTGTATTTTTTCCCTAGGCCATTCTGGTTAAGCGCTTGGAGCAGCAGAAGTGCGAAAAATTTTTTGCCTTCTCAACCATTTCTTGGCTTCAAACCACCATATCTCGCGAACGGATTGACCTAACCCAAAAATTCCTATTGCATCTGAAAGTAGAAACTCGCCCGAATACAACGGAATGTGTATTTTTTCCCTAGGCCATTCTTGTTAAACGTTTGGAGCAGCAGAATTGCGAAAAATTTTTTGCCTTCTCCACCATTTCTTGGTTTCAAACTCCCATATCTCGCAAACGGATTGACCTAACCCAAAAATTCCTATTGCATCTGAAAGTAGAAACTCGCCCGATTACAGCGGTATGTGTATTTTTTCCCTTGGCCATCCTGGTTAAGCGTTTGCAGCAGCAGAATTGCGAAAAATTTTTTGCCTTCTCAACCATTTCTTGGCTTCAAACTCCCATATCTCGCGAACGGATTGACCTAACCCAAAAATTCCTATTGCATCTGAAAGTAGAATCTCGCCCGATTACAGCGGTATGTGTATTTTTTCCCGAGGCCATTCTGGTTAAGCGTTTGGAGCAGCAGAATTGCGAAAAATTTTTTGCCTTCTCATCCATTTCTTGGATTCAAACTCCCATATCTCGCGAACGGATTGACCTAACCCAAAAATTCCTGTTGCGTCTGAAAGAAGAAACTCGCCCGATTACAACGGTATGTGTATTTTTTCCCTAGGCCATTCTGGTTAAGCGTTTGGAGCAGCAGAATTGCGAAAAATTTTTTGCCTTCGCATCCATTTCTTGGATTCAAACTCCCATATCTCGCGAAAGGATTGACCTAACCCAAAAATTCCTATTGCACCTGAAAGTAGAAACTCGCCCGATTACAAAAGTATGTGTATTTTTTCCCTAGGCCATTCTGGTTAAGCGTTTGGAGCAGCAGAAGTGCGAAAAATTTTTTGCCTTCTCAACCATTTCTTGGCTTCAAACTCCCATATCTCGCGAACGGATTGACCTAACCCAAAAATTCCAATTGCATCTGAAAGTAGAAACTCGCCCGATTACAACGGCATGTGTATTTTTTCCCTAGGCCATTCTGGTTAAGCGTTTGGATCAGCAGAAGTGCGAAAAATTTGTTGTCTTCTCAACCATTTCTTAGCTTCAAACTCCCATATCTCGCGAACGGATTGACCTAACCCAAAAATTCCTGTTGCATCTGAAAGTAGAAACTCGCCCGATTACATCGGTATGTGTATTTTTTCCCTAGGCCATTCTTGTTAAGCGTTTGGAGCAGCAGAATTGCGAAAAATTTTTTGCCTTCTCATCCATTTCTTGGATTCAAACTCCCATATCTCGCGAACGGATTGACCTAACCCAAAAATTCCTGTTGCGTCTGAAAGAAGAAACTCGCCCGATTACAACGGTATGTGTATTTTTTCCCTAGGCCATTCTGGTTAAGCGCTTGGAGCAGCAGAAGTGCGAAAAATTTTTTGCCTTCTCAACCATTTCTTGGCTTCAAACCACCATATCTCGCGAACGGATTGACCTTACCCAAAAATTCCTATTGCATCTGAAAGTAGAAACTCGCCCGAATACAACGGAATGTGTATTTTTTCCCTAGGCCATTCTTGTTAAACGTTTGGAGCAGCAGAATTGCGAAAAATTTTTTGCCTTCTCCACCATTTCTTGGTTTCAAACTCCCATATCTCGCAAACGGATTGACCTAACCCAAAAATTCCTATTGCATCTGAAAGTAGAATCTCGCCCGATTACAGCGGTATCTGTATTTTTTCCCTAGGCCATTCTGGTTAAGCGTTTGGAGCAGCAGAATTGCGAAAAATTTTTTGCCTTCTCAATCATTTCTTAGCTTCAAACTCCCATATCTCGCGAACGGATTGACCTAACCCAAAAATTCCTATTGCATCTGAAAGTAGAAACTCGCCCGATTACAGCGGTATGTGTATTTTTTCCCTTGGCCATCCTGGTTAAGCGTTTGCAGCAGCAGAATTGCGAAAAATTTTTTGCCTTCTCAACCATTTCTTGGCTTCAAACTCCCATATCTCGCGAACGGATTGACCTAACCCAAAAATTCCTATTGCATCTGAAAGTAGAATCTCGCCCGATTACAGCGGTATGTGTATTTTTTCCCGAGGCCATTCTGGTTAAGCGTTTGGAGCAGCAGAATTGCGAAAAATTTTTTGCCTTCTCATCCATTTCTTGGATTCAAACTCCCATATCTCGCGAACGGATTGACCTAACCCAAAAATTCCTGTTGCGTCTGAAAGAAGAAACTCGCCCGATTACAACGGTATGTGTATTTTTTCCCTAGGCCATTCTGGTTAAGCGTTTGGAGCAGCAGAATTGCGAAAAATTTTTTGCCTTCGCATCCATTTCTTGGATTCAAACTCCCATATCTCGCGAAAGGATTGACCTAACCCAAAAATTCCTGTTGCGTCTGAAAGTAGAAACTCGCCCGATTACAACGGTATGTGTATTTTTTCCCCAGGCCATTCTGGTTAAGCGTTTGGAGCAGCAGAATTGCGAAAAATTTTTTGCCTTCTCAACCATTTCTTGGCTTCAAACTTCCATATCTCGCGAACGGATTGACCTAACCCAAAAATACCTATTGCATCTGAAAGTAGAAACTCGCCCGATTACAGCTGTATGTGTATTTTTTCTCGAGGCCATTCTGGTTAAGCGTTTGGAGCAGCAGAATTGCGATAAATTTTTTGCCTTCTCAACCATTTCTTGGCTTCAAACTCCCATATCTCGCGAACGGATTGACCAAACCCAAAAATTCCTGCTGCGTCTGAAAGTAGAAACTCGCCCGATTACAACGGTATGTGTATTTTTTCCCTAGGCCATTCTGGTTAAGCGTTTGGAGCAGCAGAATTGCGAAAAATTTGTTGTCTTCTCAACCATTTCTTAGCTTCAAACTCGCATATCTGGCGAACGGATTGACCTAACCCAAAAATTCCTATTGCCTCTGAAAGTAGAAACAAGCCCGATTACAACGGTATGTGTATTTTTTCCCTAGGCCATTCTGGTTAAGCGTTTGGAGCAGCAGAATTGCGAAAAATTTTTTGCCTTCTCATCCATTTCTTGGATTCAAACTCCCATATCTCGCGAACGGATTGACCTAACCCAAAAATTCCTGTTGCGTCTGAAAGAAGAAACTCGCCCGATTACAACGGTATGTGTATTTTTTCCCTAGGCCATTCTGGTTAAGCGTTTGGAGCAGCAGAATTGCGAAAAATTTTTTGCCTTCGCATCCATTTCTTGGATTCAAACTCCCATATCTCGCGAAAGGATTGACCTAACCCAAAAATTCCTGTTGCTTCTGAAAGTAGAAACTCGCCCGATTACAACGGTATGTGTATTTTTTCCCTAGGCCATTCTGGTTAAGCGTTTGGAGCAGCAGAAATGCGAAAAATTTTTTGCCTTCTCAACCATTTCTTGGCTTCAAACTTCCATATCTCGCGAACGGATTGACCTAACCCAAAAATACCTATTGCATCTGAAAGTAGAAACTCGCCCGATTACAGCGGTATGTGTATTTTTTCCCGAGGCCATTCTGGTTAAGCGTTTGGAGCAGCAGAATTGCGAAAAATTTTTTGCCTTCTCAACCATTTCTTGGCTTCAAACTCCCATATCTCGCGAACGGATTGACCTAACCCAAAAATTCCTATTGCCTCTGAAAGTAGAAACTAGCCCGATTACAACGGTATGTGTATTTCCTCCCTAGGCCATTCTGGTTAAGCGTTTGGATTAGCAGAATTGCGATAAATTTTTTGCCTTCTGAACCACTTCTTGGCTTCAAACTCCCATATCTCGCGAACGGATTGACCTAACCCAAAAATTCCTATTGCATCTGAAAGTAGAAACTCGCCCGATTACAACGGTATGTGTATTTTTTCCCTAGGACATTCTGGTTAAGCGTTTGGAGCAGCAGAATTGCGAAAAATTTGTTGTCTTCTCAACCATTTCTTAGCTTCAAACTCGCATATCTCGCGAACGGATTGACCTAACCCAAAAATTCCTATTGCCTCTGAAAGTAGAAACAAGCCCGATTACAACGGTATGTGTATTTTTTCCCTAGGCCATTCTGGTTAAGCGTTTGGAGCAGCAGAATTGCGAAAAATTTTTTGCCTTCTCATCCATTTCTTGGATTCAAACTCCCATATCTCGCGAACGGATTGACCTAACCCAAAAATTCCTGTTGCGTCTGAAAGAAGAAACTCGCCCGATTACAACGGTATGTGTATTTTTTCCCTAGGCCATTCTGGTTAAGCGTTTGGAGCAGCAGAATTGCGAAAAATTTTTTGCCTTCGCATCCATTTCTTGGATTCAAACTCCCATATCTCGCGAAAGGATTGACCTAACCCAAAAATTCCTGTTGCGTCTGAAAGTAGAAACTCGCCCGATTACAACGGTATGTGTATTTTTTCCCTAGGCCATTCTGGTTAAGCGTTTGGAGCAGTAGAAATGCGAAAAATTTTTTGCCTTCTCAACCATTTCTTGGCTTCAAACTTCCATATCTCGCGAACGGATTGACCTAACCCAAAAATACCTATTGCATCTGAAAGTAGAAACTCGCCCGATTACAGCGGTATGTGTATTTTTTCCCGAGGCCATTCTGGTTAAGCGTTTGGAGCAGCAGAATTGCGAAAAATTTTTTGCCTTCTCAACCATTTCTTGGCTTCAAACTCCCATATCTCGCGAACGGATTGACCTAACCCAAAAATTCCTATTGCCTCTGAAAGTAGAAACTAGCCCGATTACAACGGTATGTGTATTTCCTCCCTAGGCCATTCTGGTTAAGCGTTTGGATTAGCAGAATTGCGATAAATTTTTTGCCTTCTGAACCATTTCTTGGCTTCAAACTCCCATATCTCGCGAACGGATTGACCTAACCCAAAAATTCCTATTGCATCTGAAAGTCGAAACTCGCCCGATTACAACGGTATGTGTATTTTTTCCCTAGGACATTCTGGTTAAGCGTTTGGAGCAGCAGAATTGCGAAAAATTTGTTGTCTTCTCAACCATTTCTTAGCTTCAAACTCGCATATCTCGCGAACGGATTGACCTAACCCAAAAATTCCTATTGCCTCTGAAAGTAGAAACAAGCCCGATTACAACGGTATGTGTATTTTTTCCCTAGGCCATTCTGGTTAAGCGTTTGGAGCAGCAGCATTGCGAAAAATTTTTTGCCTTCTCATCCATTCCTTGGATTCAAACTCCCATATCTCGCGAAAGGATTGACCTAACCCAAAAATTCCTGTTGCGTCTGAAAGTAGAAACTCGCCCGATTACAACGGTATGTGTATTTTTTCCCTAGGCCATGCTGGTTAAGCGTTTGGAGCAGCAGAAATGCGAAAAATTTTTTGCCTTCTCAACCATTTCTTGGCTTCAAACTTCCATTTCTCGCGAACGGATTGACCTAACCCAAAAATACCTATTGCATCTGAAAGTAGAAACTCGCCCGATTACAGCGGTATGTGTATTTTTTCCCGAGGCCATTCTGGTTAAGCGTTTGGAGCAGCAGAATTGCGAAAAATTTTTTGCCTTCTCAACCATTTCTTGGCTTCAAACTCCCATATCTCGCGAACGGATTGACCTAACCCAAAAATTCCTATTGCCTCTGAAAGTAGAAACTAGCCCGATTACAACGGTATGTGTATTTCCTCCCTAGGCCATTCTGGTTAAGCGTTTGGATTAGCAGAATTGCGATAAATTTTTTGCCTTCTGAACCATTTCTTGGCTTCAAACTCCCATATCTCGCGAACGGATTGACCTAACCCAAAAATTCCTATTGCATCTGAAAGTAGAAACTCGCCCGATTACAACGGTATGTGTATTTTTTCCCTAGGCCATTCTGGTTAAGCGTTTGGAGCAGCAGAATTGCGAAAAATTTTTTGCCTTCTCATCCATTTCTTGGATTCAAACTCCCATATCTCGCGAACGGATTGACCTAACCCAAAAATTCCTGTTGCGTCTGAAAGAAGAAACTCGCCCGATTACAACGGTATGTGTATTTTTTCCCTAGGCCATTCTGGTTAAGCGTTTGGAGCAGCAGAATTGCGAAAAATTTTTTGCCTTCGCATCCATTTCTTGGATTCAAACTCCCATATCTCGCGAAAGGATTGACCTAACCCAAAAATTCCTATTGCACCTGAAAGTAGAAACTCGCCCGATTACAAAGGTATGTGTATTTTTTCCCTAGGCCATTCTGGTTAAGCGTTTGGAGCAGCAGAAGTGCGAAAAATTTTTTGCCTTCTCAACCATTTCTTGGCTTCAAACTCCCATATCTCGCGAACGGATTGACCTAACCCAAAAATTCCAATTGCATCTGAAAGTAGAAACTCGCCCGATTACAACGGCATGTGTATTTTTTCCCTAGGCCATTCTGGTTAAGCGTTTGGATCAGCAGAAGTGCGAAAAATTTGTTGTCTTCTCAACCATTTCTTAGCTTCAAACTCCCATATCTCGCGAACGGATTGACCTAACCCAAAAATTCCTGTTGCATCTGTAAGTAGAAACTCGCCCGATTACATCGGTATGTGTATTTTTTCCCTAGGCCATTCTTGTTAAGCGTTTGGAGCAGCAGAATTGCGAAAAATTTTTTGCCTTCTCAACCATTTCTTGGCTTCAAACTCCCATATCTCGCGAACGGATTGACCTAACCCAAAAATTCCTATTGCACCTGAAAGTAGAAGCTCGCCCGATTACAAAGGTATGTGTATTTTTTCCCTAGGCCATTCTGGTTAAGCGTTTGGAGCAGCAGAAGTGCGAAAAATTTTTTGCCTTCTCAACCATTTCTTGGCTTCAAACTCCCATATCTCGCGAACGGATTGACCTAACCCAAAAATTCCTATTGCATCTGAAAGTAGAAACTCGCCCGAATACAACGGTATGTGTATTTTTTCCCTAGGCCATTCTGGTTAAGGGTTTGGAGCAGCAGAAGTGCGAAAAATTTTTTGCCTTCTCAACCATTTCTTGGCTTCAAACTCCCATATCTCGCGAACGGATTGACCTAACCCAAAAATTCCTATTGCATCTGAAAGTAGAATCTCGCCCGATTACAGCGGTATGTGTATTTTTTCCCTAGGCCATTCTGGTTAAGCGTTTGGAGCAGCAGAAGTGCGAAAAATTTTTTGCCTTCTCAACCATTTCTTGGCTTCAAACTCCCATATCTCGCGAACGGATTGACCTAACCCAAAAATTCCTATTGCATCTGAAAGTAGAAACTCGCCCGAATACAACGGTATGTGTATTTTTTCCCTAGGCCATTCTGGTTAAGGGTTTGGAGCAGCAGAAGTGCGAAAAATTTTTTGCCTTCTCAACCATTTCTTGGCTTCAAACTCCCATATCTCGCGAACGGATTGACCTAACCCAAAAATTCCTATTGCATCTGAAAGTAGAATCTCGCCCGATTACAGCGGTATGTGTATTTTTTCCCTAGGCCATTCTGGTTAAGCGTTTGGAGCAGCAGAATTGCGAAAAATTTTTTGCCTTCTCAACCATTTCTTGGCTTCAAACCACCATATCTCGCGAACGGATTGACCTAACCCAAAAATTCCTATTGCATCTGAAAGTAGAAACTCGCCCGAATACAACGGAATGTGTATTTTTTCCCTAGGCCATTCTTGTTAAACGTTTGGAGCAGCAGAATTGCGAAAAATTTTTTGCCTTCTCCACCATTTCTTGGTTTCAAACTCCCATATCTCGCAAACGGATTGACCTAACCCAAAAATTCCTATTGCATCTGAAAGTAGAATCTCGCCCGATTACAGCGGTATCTGTATTTTTTCCCTAGGCCATTCTGGTTAAGCGTTTGGAGCAGCAGAATTGCGAAAAATTTTTTGCCTTCTCAATCATTTCTTAGCTTCAAACTCCCATATCTCGCGAACGGATTGACCTAACCCAAAAATTCCTATTGCATCTGAAAGTAGAAACTCGCCCGATTACAGCGGTATGTGTATTTTTTCCCTAGGCCATTCTGGTTAAGCGTTTGGAGCAGCAGAAGTGCGAAAAATTTTTTGCCTTCTCAACCATTTCTTGGCTTCAAACTCCCATATCTCGCGAACGGATTGACCTAACCCAAAAATTCCTATTGCATCTGAAAGTAGAAACTCGCCCGAATACAACGGTATGTGTATTTTTTCCCTAGGCCATTCTGGTTAAGGGTTTGGAGCAGCAGAAGTGCGAAAAATTTTTTGCCTTCTCAACCATTTCTTGGCTTCAAACTCCCATATCTCGCGAACGGATTGACCTAACCCAAAAATTCCTATTGCATCTGAAAGTAGAATCTCGCCCGATTACAGCGGTATGTGTATTTTTTCCCTAGGCCATTCTGGTTAAGCGCTTGGAGCAGCAGAAGTGCGAAAAATTTTTTGCCTTCTCAACCATTTCTTGGCTTCAAACCACCATATCTCGCGAACGGATTGACCTAACCCAAAAATTCCTATTGCATCTGAAAGTAGAAACTCGCCCGAATACAACGGAATGTGTATTTTTTCCCTAGGCCATTCTTGTTAAACGTTTGGAGCAGCAGAATTGCGAAAAATTTTTTGCCTTCTCCACCATTTCTTGGTTTCAAACTCCCATATCTCGCAAACGGATTGACCTAACCCAAAAATTCCTATTGCATCTGAAAGTAGAATCTCGCCCGATTACAGCGGTATCTGTATTTTTTCCCTAGGCCATTCTGGTTAAGCGTTTGGAGCAGCAGAATTGCGAAAAATTTTTTGCCTTCTCAATCATTTCTTAGCTTCAAACTCCCATATCTCGCGAACGGATTGACCTAACCCAAAAATTCCTATTGCATCTGAAAGTAGAAACTCGCCCGATTACAGCGGTATGTGTATTTTTTCCCTTGGCCATCCTGGTTAAGCGTTTGCAGCAGCAGAATTGCGAAAAATTTTTTGCCTTCTCAACCATTTCTTGGCTTCAAACTCCCATATCTCGCGAACGGATTGACCTAACCCAAAAATTCCTATTGCATCTGAAAGTAGAATCTCGCCCGATTACAGCGGTATGTGTATTTTTTCCCGAGGCCATTCTGGTTAAGCGTTTGGAGCAGCAGAATTGCGAAAAATTTTTTGCCTTCTCATCCATTTCTTGGATTCAAACTCCCATATCTCGCGAACGGATTGACCTAACCCAAAAATTCCTGTTGCGTCTGAAAGAAGAAACTCGCCCGATTACAACGGTATGTGTATTTTTTCCCTAGGCCATTCTGGTTAAGCGTTTGGAGCAGCAGAATTGCGAAAAATTTTTTGCCTTCGCATCCATTTCTTGGATTCAAACTCCCATATCTCGCGAAAGGATTGACCTAACCCAAAAATTCCTGTTGCGTCTGAAAGTAGAAACTCGCCCGATTACAACGGTATGTGTATTTTTTCCCCAGGCCATTCTGGTTAAGCGTTTGGAGCAGCAGAATTGCGAAAAATTTTTTGCCTTCTCAACCATTTCTTGGCTTCAAACTTCCATATCTCGCGAACGGATTGACCTAACCCAAAAATACCTATTGCATCTGAAAGTAGAAACTCGCCCGATTACAGCTGTATGTGTATTTTTTCTCGAGGCCATTCTGGTTAAGCGTTTGGAGCAGCAGAATTGCGATAAATTTTTTGCCTTCTCAACCATTTCTTGGCTTCAAACTCCCATATCTCGCGAACGGATTGACCAAACCCAAAAATTCCTGCTGCGTCTGAAAGTAGAAACTCGCCCGATTACAACGGTATGTGTATTTTTTCCCTAGGCCATTCTGGTTAAGCGTTTGGAGCAGCAGAATTGCGAAAAATTTGTTGTCTTCTCAACCATTTCTTAGCTTCAAACTCGCATATCTGGCGAACGGATTGACCTAACCCAAAAATTCCTATTGCCTCTGAAAGTAGAAACAAGCCCGATTACAACGGTATGTGTATTTTTTCCCTAGGCCATTCTGGTTAAGCGTTTGGAGCAGCAGAATTGCGAAAAATTTTTTGCCTTCTCATCCATTTCTTGGATTCAAACTCCCATATCTCGCGAACGGATTGACCTAACCCAAAAATTCCTGTTGCGTCTGAAAGAAGGAACTCGCCCGATTACAACGGTATGTGTATTTTTTCCCTAGGCCATTCTGGTTAAGCGTTTGGAGCAGCAGGATTGCGAAAAATTTTTTGCCTTCGCATCCATTTCTTGGATTCAAACTCCCATATCTCGCGAAAGGATTGACCTAACCCAAAAATTCCTGTTGCTTCTGAAAGTAGAAACTCGCCCGATTACAACGGTATGTGTATTTTTTCCCTAGGCCATTCTGGTTAAGCGTTTGGAGCAGCAGAAATGCGAAAAATTTTTTGCCTTCTCAACCATTTCTTGGCTTCAAACTTCCATATCTCGCGAACGGATTGACCTAACCCAAAAATACCTATTGCATCTGAAAGTAGAAACTCGCCCGATTACAGCGGTATGTGTATTTTTTCCCGAGGCCATTCTGGTTAAGCGTTTGGAGCAGCAGAATTGCGAAAAATTTTTTGCCTTCTCAACCATTTCTTGGCTTCAAACTCCCATATCTCGCGAACGGATTGACCTAACCCAAAAATTCCTATTGCCTCTGAAAGTAGAAACTAGCCCGATTACAACGGTATGTGTATTTCCTCCCTAGGCCATTCTGGTTAAGCGTTTGGATTAGCAGAATTGCGATAAATTTTTTGCCTTCTGAACCATTTCTTGGCTTCAAACTCCCATATCTCGCGAACGGATTGACCTAACCCAAAAATTCCTATTGCATCTGAAAGTAGAAACTCGCCCGATTACAACGGTATGTGTATTTTTTCCCTAGGACATTCTGGTTAAGCGTTTGGAGCAGCAGAATTGCGAAAAATTTGTTGTCTTCTCAACCATTTCTTAGCTTCAAACTCGCATATCTCGCGAACGGATTGACCTAACCCAAAAATTCCTATTGCCTCTGAAAGTAGAAACAAGCCCGATTACAACGGTATGTGTATTTTTTCCCTAGGCCATTCTGGTTAAGCGTTTGGAGCAGCAGAATTGCGAAAAATTTTTTGCCTTCTCATCCATTTCTTGGATTCAAACTCCCATATCTCGCGAACGGATTGACCTAACCCAAAAATTCCTGTTGCGTCTGAAAGAAGAAACTCGCCCGATTACAACGGTATGTGTATTTTTTCCCTAGGCCATTCTGGTTAAGCGTTTGGAGCAGCAGAATTGCGAAAAATTTTTTGCCTTCGCATCCATTTCTTGGATTCAAACTCCCATATCTCGCGAAAGGATTGACCTAACCCAAAAATTCCTGTTGCGTCTGAAAGTAGAAACTCGCCCGATTACAACGGTATGTGTATTTTTTCCCTAGGCCATTCTGGTTAAGCGTTTGGAGCAGCAGAAATGCGAAAAATTTTTTGCCTTCTCAACCATTTCTTGGCTTCAAACTTCCATATCTCGCGAACGGATTGACCTAACCCAAAAATACCTATTGCATCTGAAAGTAGAAACTCGCCCGATTACAGCGGTATGTGTATTTTTTCCCGAGGCCATTCTGGTTAAGCGTTTGGAGCAGCAGAATTGCGAAAAATTTTTTGCCTTCTCAACCATTTCTTGGCTTCAAACTCCCATATCTCGCGAACGGATTGACCTAACCCAAAAATTCCTATTGCCTCTGAAAGTAGAAACTAGCCCGATTACAACGGTATGTGTATTTCCTCCCTAGGCCATTCTGGTTAAGCGTTTGGATTAGCAGAATTGCGATAAATTTTTTGCCTTCTGAACCATTTCTTGGCTTCAAACTCCCATATCTCGCGAACGGATTGACCTAACCCAAAAATTCCTATTGCATCTGAAAGTAGAAACTCGCCCGATTACAACGGTATGTGTATTTTTTCCCTAGGACATTCTGGTTAAGCGTTTGGAGCAGCAGAATTGCGAAAAATTTGTTGTCTTCTCAACCATTTCTTAGCTTCAAACTCGCATATCTCGCGAACGGATTGACCTAACCCAAAAATTCCTATTGCCTCTGAAAGTAGAAACAAGCCCGATTACAACGGTATGTGTATTTTTTCCCTAGGCCATTCTGGTTAAGCGTTTGGAGCAGCAGCATTGCGAAAAATTTTTTGCCTTCTCATCCATTTCTTGGATTCAAACTCCCATATCTCGCGAAAGGATTGACCTAACCCAAAAATTCCTGTTGCGTCTGAAAGTAGAAACTCGCCCGATTACAACGGTATGTGTATTTTTTCCCTAGGCCATTCTGGTTAAGCGTTTGGAGCAGCAGAAATGCGAAAAATTTTTTGCCTTCTCAACCATTTCTTGGCTTCAAACTTCCATATCTCGCGAACGGATTGACCTAACCCAAAAATACCTATTGCATCTGAAAGTAGAAACTCGCCCGATTACAGCGGTATGTGTATTTTTTCCCGAGGCCATTCTGGTTAAGCGTTTGGAGCAGCAGAATTGCGAAAAATTTTTTGCCTTCTCAACCATTTCTTGGCTTCAAACTCCCATATCTCGCGAACGGATTGACCTAACCCAAAAATTCCTATTGCCTCTGAAAGTAGAAACTAGCCCGATTACAACGGTATGTGTATTTCCTCCCTAGGCCATTCTGGTTAAGCGTTTGGATTAGCAGAAATGCGATAAATTTTTTGCCTTCTGAACCATTTCTTGGCTTCAAACTCCCATATCTCGCGAACGGATTGACCTAACCCAAAAATTCCTATTGCATCTGAAAGTAGAAACTCGCCCGATTACAACGGTATGTGTATTTTTTCCCTAGGACATTCTGGTTAAGCGTTTGGAGCAGCAGAATTGCGAAAAATTTGTTGTCTTCTCAACCATTTCTTAGCTTCAAACTCGCATATCTCGCGAACGGATTGACCTAACCCAAAAATTCCTATTGCCTCTGAAAGTAGAAACAAGCCCGATTACAACGGTATGTGTATTTTTTCCCTAGGCCATTCTGGTTAAGCGTTTGGAGCAGCAGCATTGCGAAAAATTTTTTGCCTTCTCATCCATTTCTTGGATTCAAACTCCCATATCTCGCGAACGGATTGACCTAACCAAAAAATTCCTGTTACGTCTGAAAGAAGAAACTCGCCCGATTACAACAGTATGTGTATTTTTTCCCTAGGCCATTCTGGTTAAGCGTTTGGAGCAGCAGAATTGCGAAAAATTTTTTGCCTTCGCATCCATTTCTTGGATTCAAACTCCCATATCTCGCGAACGGATTGACCTAACCCAAAAATTCCTGTTGCGTCTGAAAGTAGAAACTCGCCCGATAACAACGGTATGTGTATTTTTTCCCTAGGCCATTCTGGTTAAGCGTTTGGATCAGCAGAATTGCGAAAAATTTTTTGCCTTCTCAACCATTTCTTGGCTTCAAACCCCCATATCTCGCGAACGGATTGACCTAACCCAAAAATTCCTATTGCATCTGAAAGTAGAAACTCGCCCGAATACAACGGTATGTGTATTTTTTCCCTAGGCCATTCTGGTTAAACGTTTGGAGCAGCAGAATTGCGAAAAATTTTTTGCCTTCTCAACCATTTCTTGGTTTCAAACTCCCATATCTCGCGAACGGATTGACCTAACCCAAAAATTCCTATTGCATCTGAAAGTAGAAACTCGCCCGATTACAGCGGTATGTGTATTTTTTCCCTAGGCCATTCTGGTTAAGCGTTTGGAGCAGCAGAATTGCGAAAAATTTTTTGCCTTCGCATCCATTTCTTGGATTCAAACTCCCATATCTCGCGAACGGATTGACCTAACCCAAAAATTCCTGTTGCGTCTGAAAGTAGAAACTCGCCCGATAACAACGGTATGTGTATTTTTTCCCTAGGCCATTCTGGTTAAGCGTTTGGATCAGCAGAAATGCGTAAAATTTTTTGCCTTCTCAACCATTTCTTGGCTTCAAACTTCCATATCTCGCGAACGGATTGACCTAACCCAAAAATACCTATTGCATCTGAAAGTAGAAACTCGCCCGATTACAGCGGAATGTGTATTTTTTCCAGAGGCCATTCTGGTTAAGCGTTTGGAGCAGCAGAATTGCGATAAATTTTTTGCCTTCTGAACCATTTCTTGGCTTCAAACTCCCATATCTCGCGAACGGATTGACCTAACCCAAAAATTCCTATTGCATCTGAAAGTAGAAACTCGCCCGATTACAACGGTATGTGTATTTTTTCCCTAGGCCATTCTGGTTAAGCGTTTGGAGCAGCAGAATTGCGAAAAATTTGTTGTCTTCTCAACCATTTCTTAGCTTCAAACTCGCATATCTCGCGAACGGATTGACCTAACCCAAATATTCCTATTGCCTCTGGAAGTAGAAACTAGCCCGATTACAACGGTATGTGTATTTTTTCCCTAGGCCATTCTGGTTAAGCGTTTGGATCAGCAGAATTGCGAAAAATTTTTTGCCTTCTCAACCATTTCTTGGCTTCAAACCCCCATATCTCGCGAACGGATTGACCTAACCCAAAAATACCTATTGCATCTGAAAGTAGAAACTCGCCCGACTACAGCGGTATGTGTATTTTTTCCCGAGGCCATTCTGGTTAAGCGTTTGGTGCAGCAGCATTGCGAAAAATTTGTTGTCTTCTCAACTATTTCTTAGCTTCAAACTCGCATATCTCGCGAACGGATTGACCTAACCCAAAAATTCCTATTGCGTCTGAAAGTAGAAACTAGCCCGATTACAACGGTATGTGTATTTTCTCCCTAGGCCATTCTGGTTAAGCGTTTGGATTAGCAGAATTGCGATAAATTTTTTGCCTTCTGAACCATTTCTTGGCTTCAAACTCCCATATCTCGCGAACGGATTGACCTAACCCAAAAATTCTTATTGCATCTCAAAGTAGAATCTCGCCCGATTACAGCGGTATGTGTATTTTTTCCCTAGGCGATTCTGTTTAAGCGTTTGGAGCAGCAGAATTGCGAAAAATTTTTTGCCTTCTCAATCATTTCTTAGCTTCAAACTCCCATATCTCGCGAACGGATTGACCTAACCCAAAAATTCCTATTGCACCTGAAAGTAGAAACTCGCCCGATTACAAAGGTATGTGTATTTTTTCCTTAGGCCATTCTGGTTAAGCGTTTGGAGCAGCAGAAGTGCGAAAAATTTTTTGCCTTCTCAACCATTTCTTGGCTTCAAACTCCCATATCTCGCGAACGGATTGACCTAACCCAAAAATTCCTATTGCATCTGAAAGTAGAAACTCGCCCGAATACAACGGTATGTGTATTTTTTCCTAGGCCATTCTGGTTAAGCGTTTGGAGCAGCAGAATTGCGAAAAAATTTTTGCCTTCTCAACCATTTCTTGGTTTCAAACTCCCATATCTCGCAAACGGATTGACCTAACCCAAAAATTCCTATTGCATCTGAAAGTAGAATCTCGCCCGATTACAGCGGTATGTGTATTTTTTCCCTAGGCCATTCTGATTAAGCGCTTGGAGCAGCAGAATTGCGAAAAATTTTTTGCCTTCTCAATCATTTCTTAGCTTCAAACTCCCATATCTCGCGAACGGATTGACCTAACCCAAAAATTCCTATTGCATGTGAAAGTAGAAACTCGCCCGATTACAGCGGTATGTGTATTTTTTCCCTAGGCCATTCTGGTTAAGCGTTTGGAGCAGCAGAATTGCGAAAAATTTTTTGCCCTCTCAACCATTTCTTGGATTCAAACTCCCATATCTCGCGAACGGATTGACCTAACCCAAAAATTCCTGTAGCGTCTGGAAGTAGAAACTCGCCCGATTACAGCGGTATGTGTATTTTTTCCCTAGCCCATTCTGGTCAAGCGTTTCGAGCAGCAGAATTGCGAAAAATTTGTTGTCTTCTCAACCATTTCTTAGCTTCAAACTCCCATATTTCGCGAACGGATTGAACTAATCCAAAAATTCCTATTGCATCTGAAAGTAGAAACTCGGCCGATTACAACGGTACGTGTATTTTTTCCCTAGGCCATTCTGGTTAAGCGTTTGGAGCAGCAGAATTGCGAAAAATTTTTTGCCTTCTCAACCATTTCTTGGCTTCAAACTCCCATATCTCGCGAACGGATTGACCTAACCCAAAAATTCCAATTGCATCTGAAAGTAGAAACTCGCCCGATTACAACGGCATGTGTATTTTTTCCCTAGGCCATTCTTATTAAGCGTTTGGAGCAGCAGAATTGCGAAAAATTTTTTGCCTTCTCAACCATTTCTTGGCTTCAAACTCCCATATCTCGCGAACGGATTGACCTAACCCAAAAATTCCTATTGCACCTGAAAGCAGAAACTCGCCCGATTACAAAGGTATGTGTATTTTTTCCCTAGGCCATTCTGGTTAAGCGTTTGGAGCAGCAGAATTGCGAAAAATTTTTTGCCTTCTCAACCATTTCTTGGCTTCAAACTCCCATATCTCGCGAACGGATTGACCTAACCCAAAAATTCCAATTGCATCTGAAAGTAGAAACTCGCCCGATTACAACGGCATGTGTATTTTTTCCCTAGGCCATTCTGGTTAAGCGTTTGGATCAGCAGAAGTTCGAAAAATTTGTTGTCTTCTCAACCATTTCTTAGCTTCAAACTCCCATATCTCGCGAACGGATTGACCTAACCCAAAAATTCCTGTTGCATCTGAAAGTAGAGACTCGCCCGATTACAACGGTATGTGTATTTTTTCCCTAGGCCATTCTTGTTAAGCGTTTGGAGCAGCAGAATTGCGAAAAATTTTTTGCCTTCTCAACCATTTCTTGGCTTCAAACTCCCATATCTCGCGAACGGATTGACCTAACCCAAAAATTCCTATTGCACCTGAAAGCAGAAACTCGCCCGATTACAAAGGTATGTGTATTTTTTCCCTAGGCCATTCTGGTTAAGCGTTTGGAGCAGCAGAATTGCGAAAAATTTTTTGCCTTCTCAATCATTTCTTAGCTTCAAACTCCCATATCTCGCGAACGGATTGACCTAACCCAAAAATTCCTATTGCATCTGAAAGTAGAAACTCGCCCGATTACAGCGGTATGTGTATTTTTTCCCTAGGCCATTCTGGTTAAGCGTTTGCAGCAGCAGAATTGCGAAAAATTTTTTGACTTCTCAACCATTTCTTGGTTTCAAACTCCCATATCTCGCGAACGGACTGACCTAACCCAAATATTCCTGTTGCATCTGAAAGTAGAAACTCGTCCGATTACAACGATATGTGTATTTTCTCCCTAGGCCATTCTGGTTAAGCGTTTGGAGCAGCAGAATTGCGAAAAATTTTTTGCCTTCTCAACCATTTCTTGGCTTCAAACTCCCATATCTCGCGAACGGATTGACCAAACCCAAAAATTCCTGCTGCGTCTGAAAGTAGAAACTCGTCCGATTACAACTGTATGCGTATTTTTTCCCTAGGCCATTCTGGTTAAGCGTTTGGAGCAGCAGAATTGCGAAAAAATTTTTGCCTTCTCAACCATTTCTTGGTTTCAAACTCCCATATCTCGCAAACGGATTGACCTAACCCAAAAATTCCAATTGCATCTGAAAGTAGAAACTCGCCCGATTACAACGGCATGTGTATTTTTTCCCTAGGCCATTCTTATTAAGCGTTTGGAGCAGCAGAATTGCGAAAAATTTTTTGCCTTCTCAACCATTTCTTGGCTTCAAACTCCCATATCTCGCGAACGGATTGACCTAACCCAAAAATTCCTATTGCACCTGAAAGCAGAAACTCGCCCGATTACAAAGGTATGTGTATTTTTTCCCTAGGCCATTCTGGTTAAGCGTTTGGAGCAGCAGAATTGCGAAAAATTTTTTGCCTTCTCAACCATTTCTTGGCTTCAAACTCCCATATCTCGCGAACGGATTGACCTAACCCAAAAATTCCAATTGCATCTGAAAGTAGAAACTCGCCCGATTACAACGGTATGTGTATTTTTTCCCTAGGACATTCTGGTTAAGCGTTTGGAGCAGCAGAATTGCGAAAAATTTGTTGTCTTCTCAACCATTTCTTAGCTTCAAACTCGCATATCTCGCGAACGGATTGACCTAACCCAAAAATTCCTATTGCCTCTGAAAGTAGAAACAAGCCCGATTACAACGGTATGTGTATTTTTTCCCTAGGCCATTCTGGTTAAGCGTTTGGAGCAGCAGCATTGCGAAAAATTTTTTGCCTTCTCATCCATTTCTTGGATTCAAACTCCCATATCTCGCGAACGGATTGACCTAACCCAAAAATTCCTGTTACGTCTGAAAGAAGAAACTCGCCCGATTACAACGGTATGTGTATTTTTTCCCTAGGCCATTCTGGTTAAGCGTTTGGAGCAGCAGAATTGCGAAAAATTTTTTGCCTTCGCATCCATTTCTTGGATTCAAACTCCCATATCTCGCGAACGGATTGACCTAACCCAAAAATTCCTGTTGCGTCTGAAAGTAGAAACTCGCCCGATAACAACGGTATGTGTATTTTTTCCCTAGGCCATTCTGGTTAAGCGTTTGGATCAGCAGAATTGCGAAAAATTTTTTGCCTTCTCAACCATTTCTTGGCTTCAAACCCCCATATCTCGCGAACGGATTGACCTAACCCAAAAATTCCTATTGCATCTGAAAGTAGAAACTCGCCCGAATACAACGGTATGTGTATTTTTTCCCTAGGCCATTCTGGTTAAACGTTTGGAGCAGCAGAATTGCGAAAAATTTTTTGCCTTCTCAACCATTTCTTGGTTTCAAACTCCCATATCTCGCGAACGGATTGACCTAACCCAAAAATTCCTATTGCATCTGAATGTAGAAACTCGCCCGATTACAGCGGTATGTGTATTTTTTCCCTAGGCCATTCTGGTTAAGCGTTTGGAGCAGCAGAATTGCGAAAAATTTTTTGCCTTCGCATCCATTTCTTGGATTCAAACTCCCATATCTCGCGAACGGATTGACCTAACCCAAAAATTCCTGTTGCGTCTGAAAGTAGAAACTCGCCCGATAACAACGGTATGTGTATTTTTTCCCTAGGACATTCTGGTTAAGCGTTTGGATCAGCAGAATTGCGAAAAATTTTTTGCCTTCTCAACCATTTCTTGGCTTCAAACTTCCATATCTCGCGAACGGATTGACCTAACCCAAAAATACCTATTGCATCTGAAAGTAGAAACTCGCCCGATTACAGCGGAATGTGTATTTTTTCCAGAGGCCATTCTGGTTAAGCGTTTGGAGCAGCAGAATTGCGAAAAATTTTTTGCCTTCTCAACCATTTCTTGGCTTCAAACCCCCATATCTCGCGAACGGATTGACCTAACCCAAAAATACCTATTGCATCTGAAAGTAGAAACTCGCCCGACTACAGCGGTATGTGTATTTTTTCCCGAGGCCATTCTGGTTAAGCGTTTGGAGCAGCAGCATTGCGAAAAATTTGTTGTCTTCTCAACTATTTCTTAGCTTCAAACTCGCATATCTCGCGAACGGATTGACCTAACCCAAAAATTCCTATTGCCTCTGAAAGTAGAAACTAGCCCGATTACAACGGTATGTGTATTTTCTCCCTAGGCCATTCTGGTTAAGCGTTTGGATTAGCAGAATTGCGATAAATTTTTTGCCTTCTGAACCATTTCTTGGCTTCAAACTCCCATATCTCGCGAACGGATTGACCTAACCCAAAAATTCTTATTGCATCTCAAAGTAGAATCTCGCCCGATTACAGCGGTATGTGTATTTTTTCCCTAGGCGATTCTGTTTAAGCGTTTGGAGCAGCAGAATTGCGAAAAATTTTTTGCCTTCTCAATCATTTCTTAGCTTCAAACTCCCATATCTCGCGAACGGATTGACCTAACCCAAAAATTCCTATTGCACCTGAAAGTAGAAACTCGCCCGATTACAAAGGTATGTGTATTTTTTCCCTAGGCCATTCTGGTTAAGCGTTTGGAGCAGCAGAAGTGCGAAAAATTTTTTGCCTTCTCAACCATTTCTTGGCTTCAAACTCCCATATCTCGCGAACGGATTGACCTAACCCAAAAATTCCTATTGCATCTGAAAGTAGAAACTCGCCCGAATACAACGGTATGTGTATTTTTTCCCTAGGCCATTCTGGTTAAGCGTTTGGAGCAGCAGAATTGCGAAAAAATTTTTGCCTTCTCAACCATTTCTTGGTTTCAAACTCCCATATCTCGCAAACGGATTGACCTAACCCAAAAATTCCTATTGCATCTGAAAGTAGAATCTCGCCCGATTACAGCGGTATGTGTATTTTTTCCCTAGGCCATTCTGATTAAGCGCTTGGAGCAGCAGAATTGCGAAAAATTTTTTGCCTTCTCAATCATTTCTTAGCTTCAAACTCCCATATCTCGCGAACGGATTGACCTAACCCAAAAATTCCTATTGCATCTGAAAGTAGAAACTCGCCCGATTACAGCGGTATGTGTATTTTTTCCCTAGGCCATTCTGGTTAAGCGTTTGGAGCAGCAGAATTGCGAAAAATTTTTTGCCTTCTCAATCATTTCTTAGCTTCAAACTCCCATATCTCGCGAACGGATTGACCTAACCCAAAAATTCCTATTGCACCTGAAAGCAGAAACTCGCCCGATTACAACGGCATGTGTATTTTTTCCCTAGGCCATTCTGGTTAAGCGTTTGGATCAGCAGAAGTTCGAAAAATTTGTTGTCTTCTCAACCATTTCTTAGCTTCAAACTCCCATATCTCGCGAACGGATTGACCTAACCCAAAAATTCCTGTTGCATCTGAAAGTAGAGACTCGCCCGATTACAACGGTATGTGTATTTTTTCCCTAGGCCATTCTTGTTAAGCGTTTGGAGCAGCAGAATTGCGAAAAATTTTTTGCCTTCTCAACCATTTCTTGGATTCAAACTCCCATATCTCGCGAACGGATTGACCTAACCCAAAAATTCCTATTGCACCTGAAAGCAGAAACTCGCCCGATTACAAAGGTATGTGTATTTTTTCCCTAGGCCATTCTGGTTAAGCGTTTGGAGCAGCAGAATTGCGAAAAATTTTTTGCCTTCTCAATCATTTCTTAGCTTCAAACTCCCATATCTCGCGAACGGATTGACCTAACCCAAAAATTCCTATTGCATCTGAAAGTAGAAACTCGCCCGATTACAGCGGTATGTGTATTTTTTCCCTAGGCCATTCTGGTTAAGCGTTTGCAGCAGCAGAATTGCGAAAAATTTTTTGCCTTCTCAACCATTTCTTGGCTTCAAACTCCCATATCTCGCGAACGGATTGACCTAACCCAAAAATTCCTATTGCACCTGAAAGCAGAAACTCGCCCGATTACAAAGGTATGTGTATTTTCTCCCTAGGCCATTCTGGTTAAGCGTTTGGATTAATAGAATTGCGATAAATTTTTTGCCTTCTGAACCATTTCTTGGCTTCAAACTCCCATATCTCGCGAACAGATTGACCTAACCCAAAAATTCCTATTGCATCTGAAAGTAGAAACTCGCCCGATTACAACGGTATGTGTATTTTTTCCCTAGGCCATTCTGGTTAAGCGTTTGGAGCAGCAGAATTGCGAAAAATTTGTTGTCTTCTCAACCATTTCTTAGCTTCAAACTCGCATATCTCGCGAACGGATTGACCTAACCCAAAAATTCCTATTGCCTCTGAAAGTAGAAACAAGCCCGATTACAACGGTATGTGTATTTTTTCCCGAGGCCATTCTGGTTAAGCGTTTGGAGCAGCAGAATTGCGAAAAATTTTTTGCCTTCTCAACCATTTCTTGGCTTCAAACTCCCATATCTCGCGAACGGATTGACCAAACCCAAAAATTCCTGCTGCGTCTGAAAGTAGAAACTCGTCCGATTACAACTGTATGCGTATTTTTTCCCTAGGCCATTCTGGTTAAGCGTTTGGAGCAGCAGCATTGCGAAAAATTTGTTGTCTTCTCAACCATTTCTTAGCTTCAAACTCGCATATCTCGCGAACGGATTGACCTAACCCAAAAATTCCTATTGCCTCTGAAAGTAGAAACTAGCCCGATTACAACGGTATGTGTATTTTCTCCCTAGGCCATTCTGGTTAAGCGTTTGGGTTAGCAGAATTGCGATAAATTTTTTGCCTTCTGAACCATTTCTTGGCTTCAAACTCCCATATCTCGCGAACGGATTGACCTAACCCAAAAATTCCTATTGCATCTGAAAGTAGAAACTCGCCCGATTACAACGGTATGTGAATTTTTTCCCTAGGCCATTCTGGTTAAGCGTTTGGAGCAGCAGAATTGCGAAAAATTTGTTGTCTTCTCAACCATTTCTTAGCTTCAAACTCGCATATCTCGCGAACGGATTGACCTAACCCAAAAATTCCTATTGCCTCTGAAAGTAGAAACAAGCCCGATTACAACGGTATGTGTATTTTTTCCCTAGGCCATTCTGGTTAAGCGTTTGGAGCAGCAGAATTGCGAAAAATTTTTTGCCTTCTCATCCATTTCTTGGATTCAAACTCCCATATCTCGCGAACGGATTGACTTAACCCAAAAATTCCTGCTGCGTCTGAAAGAAGAAACTCGCCCGATTACAACGGTATGTGTATTTTTTCCCTAGGCCATTCTGGTTAAGCGTTTGGAGCAGCAGAATTGCGAAAAATTTTTTGCCTTCGCATCCATTTCTTGGATTCAAACTCCCATATCTCGCGAAAGGATTGACCTAACCCAAAAATTCCTGTTGCGTCTGAAAGTAGAAACTCGCCCGATTACAACGGTATGTGTATTTTTTCCCTAGGCCATTCTGGTTAAGCGTTTGGAGCAGCAGAATTGCGAAAAATTTTTTGCCTTCTCAACCATTTCTTGGCTTCAAACTTCCATATCTCGCGAACGGATTGACCTAACCCAAAAATACCTATTGCATCTGAAAGTAGAAACTCGCCCGATTACAGCGGTATGTGTATTTTTTCCCGAAGCCATTCTGGTTAAGCGTTTGGAGCAGCAGAATTGCGAAAAATTTTTTGCCTTCTCAACCATTTCTTGGCTTCAAACTCCCATATCTCGCGAACGGATTGACCAAACCCAAAAATTCCTGCTGCGTCTGAAAGTAGAAACTCGTCCGATTACAACTGTATGCGTATTTTTTCCCTAGGCCTTTCTGGTTAAGCGTTTGGAGCAGCAGCATTGCGAAAAATTTGTTGTCTTCTCAACCATTTCTTAGCTTCAAACTCGCATATCTCGCGATCGGATTGACCTAACCCAAAAACTCCTATTGCCTCTGAAAGTAGAAACTAGCCCGATTACAACGGTATGTGTATTTTCTCCCTAGGCCATTCTGGTTAAGCGTTTGGATTAGCAGAATTGCGATAAATTTTTTGCCTTCTGAACCATTTCTTGGCTTCAAACTCCCATATCTCGCGAACGGATTGACCTAACCCAAAAATTCCTTTTGCATCTGAAAGTAGAAACTCGCCCGATTACAACGGTATGTGTATTTTTTCCTTAGGCCATTCTGGTTAAGCGTTTGGAGCAGCAGAATTGCGAAAAATTTTTTGCCTTCTCATCCATTTCTTGGATTCAAACTCCCATATCTCGCGAACGGATTGACCTAACCCAAAAATTCCTGTTGCGTCTGAAAGAAGAAACTCGCCCGATTACAACGGTATGTGTATTTTTTCCCTAGGCCATTCTGGTTAAGCGTTTGGAGCAGCAGAATTGCGAAAAATTTTTTGCCTTCGCATCCATTTCTTGGATTCAAACTCCCATATCTCGCGAAAGGATTGACCTAACCCAAAAATTCCTGTTGCGTCTGAAAGTAGAATCTCGCCCGATTACAGCGGTATGTGTATTTTTTCCCTAGGCCATTCTGGTTAAGCGTTTGGAGCAGCAGAATTGCGAAAAATTTTTTGCCTTCTCAACCATTTCTTGGCTTCATACTTCCATATCTCGCGAACGGATTGAGCTAACCCAAAAATACCTATTGCATCTGAAAGTAGAAACTCGCCCGATTACAGCGGTATGTGTATTTTTTCCCGAGGCCATTCTGGTTAAGCGTTTGGAGCAGCAGAATTGCGAAAAATTTTTTGCCTTCTCAACCATTTCTTGGCTTCAAACTCCCATATCTCGCGTACGGATTGACCAAACCCAAAAATTCCTGCTGCGTCTGAAAGTAGAAACTCGTCCGATTACAACTGTATGCGTATTTTTTCCCTAGGCCATTCTGGTTAAGCGTTTGGAGCAGCAGCATTGCGAAAAATTGTTTGTCTTCTCAACCATTTCTTAGCTTCAAACTCGCATATCTCGCGAACGGATTGACCTAACCCAAAAATTCCTATTGCCTCTGAAAGTAGAAACTAGCCCGATTACAAAGGTATGTGTACTTTCTCCCTAGGCCATTCTGGTTAAGCGTTTGGGTTAGCAGAATTGCGATAAATTTTTTGCCTTCTGAACCATTTCTTGGCTTCAAACTCCCATATCTCGCGAACGGATTGACATAACCCAAAAATTCCTATTGCATCTGAAAGTAGAAACTCGCCCGATTACAACGGTACGTGTATTTTTTCCCTAGGCCATTCTGGTTAAGCGTTTGGAGCAGCAGAATTGCGAAAAATTTGTTGTCTTCTCAACCATTTCTTAGCTTCAAACTCGCATATCTCGCGAACGGATTGACCTAACCCAAAAATTCCTATTGCCTCTGAAAGTAGAAACAAGCCCGATTACAACGGTATGTGTATTTTTTCCCTAGGCCATTCTGGTTAAGGGTTTGGAGCAGCAGAATTGCGAAAAATTTTTTGCCTTCTCATCCATTTCTTGGATTCAAACTCCCATATCTCGCGAACGGATTGACCTAACCCAAAAATTCCTGTTGCGTCTGAAAGAAGAAACTCGCCCGATTACAACGGTATGTGTATTTTTTCCCTAGGCCATTCTGGTTAAGAGTTTGGAGCAGCAGAATTGCGAAAAATTTTTTGCCTTCGCATCCATTTCTTGGATTCAAACTCCCATATCTCGCGAAAGGATTGACCTAACCCAAAAATTCCTGTTGCGTCTGAAAGTAGAAACTCGCCCGATTACAACGGTATGTGTATTTTTTCCCTAGGCCATTCTGGTTAAGCGTTTGGAGCAGCAGAATTGCGAAAAATTTTTTGCCTTCTCAACCATTTCTTGGCTTCAAACTTCCATATCTCGCGAACGGATTGACCTAACCCAAAAATACCTATTGCATCTGAAAGTAGAAACTCGCCCGATTACAGCGGTATGTGTATTTTTTCCCGAAGCCATTCTGGTTAAGCGTTTGGAGCAGCAGAATTGCGAAAAATTTTTTGCCTTCTCAACCATTTCTTGGCTTCAAACTCCCATATCTCGCGAACGGATTGACCAAACCCAAAAATTCCTGCTGCGTCTGAAAGTAGAAACTCGTCCGATTACAACTGTATGCGTATTTTTTCCCTAGGCCATTCTGGTTAAGCGTTTGGAGCAGCAGCATTGCGAAAAATTTGTTGTCTTCTCAACCATTTCTTAGCTTCAAACTCGCATATCTCGCGATCGGATTGACCTAACCCAAAAACTCCTATTGCCTCTGAAAGTAGAAACTAGCCCGATTACAACGGTATGTGTATTTTCTCCCTAGGCCATTCTGGTTAAGCGTTTGGATTAGCAGAATTGCGATAAATTTTTTGCCTTCTGAACCATTTCTTGGCTTCAAACTCCCATATCTCGCGAACGGATTGACCTAACCCAAAAATTCCTATTGCATCTGAAAGTAGAAACAAGCCCGATTACAACGGTATGTGTATTTTTTCCTTAGGCCATTCTGGTTAAGCGTTTGGAGCAGCAGAATTGCGAAAAATTTTTTGCCTTCTCATCCATTTCTTGGATTCAAACTCCCATATCTCGCGAACGGATTGACCTAACCCAAAAATTCCTGTTGCGTCTGAAAGAAGAAACTCGCCCGATTACAACGGTATGTGTATTTTTTCCCTAGGCCATTCTGGTTAAGCGTTTGGAGCAGCAGAATTGCGAAAAATTTTTTGCCTTCGCATCCATTTCTTGGATTCAAACTCCCATATCTCGCGAAAGGATTGACCTAACCCAAAAATTCCTGTTGCGTCTGAAAGTAGAATCTCGCCCGATTACAGCGGTATGTGTATTTTTTCCCTAGGCCATTCTGGTTAAGCGTTTGGAGCAGCAGAATTGCGAAAAATTTTTTGCCTTCTCAACCATTTCTTGGCTTCATACTTCCATATCTCGCGAACGGATTGAGCTAACCCAAAAATACCTATTGCATCTGAAAGTAGAAACTCGCCCGATTACAGCGGTATGTGTATTTTTTCCCGAGGCCATTCTGGTTAAGCGTTTGGAGCAGCAGAATTGCGAAAAATTTTTTGCCTTCTCAACCATTTCTTGGCTTCAAACTCCCATATCTCGCGTACGGATTGACCAAACCCAAAAATTCCTGCTGCGTCTGAAAGTAGAAACTCGTCCGATTACAACTGTATGCGTATTTTTTCCCTAGGCCATTCTGGTTAAGCGTTTGGAGCAGCAGCATTGCGAAAAATTTGTTGTCTTCTCAACCATTTCTTAGCTTCAAACTCGCATATCTCGCGAACGGATTGACCTAACCCAAAAATTCCTATTGCATCTGAAAGTAGAAACTCGCCCGATTACAACGGTATGTGTATTTTTTCCCTAGGCCATTCTGGTTAAGCGTTTGGAGCAGCAGAATTGCGAAAAATTTGTTGTCTTCTCAACCATTTCTTAGCTTCAAACTCGCATATCTCGCGAACGGATTGACCTAACCCAAAAATTCCTATTGCCTCTGAAAGTAGAAACAAGCCCGATTACAACGGTATGTGTATTTTTTCCTTAGGCCATTCTGGTTAAGCGTTTGGAGCAGCAGAATTGCGAAAAATTTTTTGCCTTCTCATCCATTTCTTGGATTCAAACTCCCATATCTCGCGAACGGATTGACCTAACCCAAAAATTCCTGTTGCGTCTGAAAGAAGAAACTCGCCCGATTACAACGGTATGTGTATTTTTTCCCTAGGCCATCCTGGTTAAGCGTTTGGAGCAGCAGAATTGCGAAAAATTTTTTGCCTTCGCATCCATTTCTTGGATTCAAACTCCCATATCTCGCGAAAGGATTGACCTAACCCAAAAATTCCTGTTGCGTCTGAAAGTAGAATCTCGCCCGATTACAGCGGTATGTGTATTTTTTCCCTAGGCCATTCTGGTTAAGCGTTTGGAGCAGCAGAATTGCGAAAAATTTTTTGCCTTCTCAACCATTTCTTGGCTTCATACTTCCATATCTCGCGAACGGATTGAGCTAACCCAAAAATACCTATTGCATCTGAAAGTAGAAACTCGCCCGATTACAGCGGTATGTGTATTTTTTCCCGAGGCCATTCTGGTTAAGCGTTTGGAGCAGCAGAATTGCGAAAAATTTTTTGCCTTCTCAACCATTTCTTGGCTTCAAACTCCCATATCTCGCGTACGGATTGACCAAACCCAAAAATTCCTGCTGCGTCTGAAAGTAGAAACTCGTCCGATTACAACTGTATGCGTATTTTTTCCCTAGGCCATTCTGGTTAAGCGTTTGGAGCAGCAGCATTGCGAAAAATTTGTTGTCTTCTCAACCATTTCTTAGCTTCAAACTCGCATATCTCGCGAACGGATTGACCTAACCCAAAAATTCCTATTGCCTCTGAAAGTAGAAACTAGCCCGATTACAAAGGTATGTGTACTTTCTCCCTAGGCCATTCTGGTTAAGCGTTTGGATTAGCAGAATTGCGATAAATTTTTTGCCTTCTCATCCATTTCTTGGATTCAAACTCCCATATCTCGCGAACGGATTGACCTAACCCAAAAATTCCTGTTGCGTCTGAAAGAAGAAACTCGCCCGATTACAACGGTATGTGTATTTTTTCCCTAGGCCATTCTGGTTAAGCGTTTGGAGCAGCAGCATTGCGAAAAATTTGTTGTCTTCTCATCCATTTCTTAGCTTCAAACTCGCATATCTCGCGAACGGGTTGACCTAACCCAAAAATTCCTATTGCCTCTGAAAGTAGAAACTAGCCCGATTACAACGCTATGTGTATTTTCTCCCTAGGCCATTCTGGTTAAGCGTTTGGAGCAGCAGAATTGCGAAAAATTTTTTGCCTTCGCATCCATTTCTTGGATTCAAACTCCCATATCTCGCGAAAGGATTGACCTAACCCAAAAATTCCTGTTGCGTCTCAAAGTAGAAACTCGCCCGATTACAACGGTATGTGTATTTTTTCCCTAGGCCATTCTGGTTAAGCGTTTGGAGCAGCAGAATTGCGAAAAATTTTTTGCCTTCTCAACCATTTCTTGGCTTCAAACTTCCATATCTCGCGAACGGATTGACCTAACCCAAAAATACCTATTGCATCTGAAAGTAGAAACTCGCCCGACTACAGCGGTATGTGTATTTTCTCCCTAGGCCATTCTGGTTAAGCGTTTGGAGCAGCAGAATTGCGAAAAATTTTTTGCCTTCGCATCCATTTCTTGGATTCAAACTCCCATATCTCGCGAAAGGATTGACCTAACCCAAAAATTCCTGTTGCGTCTGAAAGTAGAAACTCGCCCGATTACAACGGTATGTGTATTTTTTCCCTAGGCCATTCTGGTTAAGCGTTTGGAGCAGCAGAATTGCGAAAAATTTTTTGCCTTCTCAACCATTTCTTGGCTTCAAACTTCCATATCTCGCGAACGGATTGACCTAACCCAAAAATACCTATTGCATCTGAAAGTAGAAACTCGCCCGATTACAGCGGTATGTGTATTTTTTCCCGAGGCCATTCTGGTTAAGCGTTTGGCGCAGCAGAATTGCGAAAATTTTTTTGCTTTCTCAACCATTTCTTGGCTTCAAACTCCCATATCTCGCGAACGGATTGACCAAACCCAAAAATTCCTGCTGCGTCTGAAAGTAGAAACTCGTCCGATTACAACTGTATGCGTATTTTTTCCCTAGGCCATTCTGGTTAAGCGTTTGGTGCAGCAGCATTGCGAAAAATTTGTTGTCTTCTCATCCATTTCTTAGCTTCAAACTCGCATATCTCGCGAACGGATTGACATAACCCAAAAATTCCTATTGCCTCTGAAAGTAGAAACTAGCCCGATTACAACGGTATGTGTATTTTCTCCCTAGGCCATTCTGGTTAAGCGTTTGGAGCAGCAGAATTGCGAAAAATTTTTTGCCTTCTCAACCATTTCTTGGCTTCAAACTTCCATATCTCGCGAACGGATTGACCTAACCCAAAAATACCTATTGCATCTGAAAGTAGAAACTCGCCCGACTACAGCGGTATGTGTATTTTCTCCCTAGGCCATTCTGGTTAAGCGTTTGGAGCAGCAGAATTGCGAAAAATTTTTTGCCTTCGCATCCATTTCTTGGATTCAAACTCCCATATCTCGCGAAAGGATTGACCTAACCCAAAAATTCCTGTTGCGTCTGAAAGTAGAAACTCGCCCGATTACAACGGTATGTGTATTTTTTCCCTAGGCCATTCTGGTTAAGCGTTTGGAGCAGCAGAATTGCGAAAAATTTTTTGCCTTCTCAACCATTTCTTGGCTTCAAACTTCCATATCTCGCGAACGGATTGACCTAACCCAAAAATACCTATTGCATCTGAAAGTAGAAACTCGCCCGATTACAGCGGTATGTGTATTTTTTCCCGAGGCCATTCTGGTTAAGCGTTTGGAGCAGCAGAATTGCGAAAAATTTTTTGCCTTCTCAACCATTTCTTGGCTTCAAACTCCCATATCTCGCGAACGGATTGACCAAACCCAAAAATTCCTGCTGCGTCTGAAAGTAGAAACTCGTCCGATTACAACTGTATGCGTATTTTTTCCCTAGGCCATTCTGGTTAAGCGTTTGGAGAAGCAGCATTGCGAAAAATTTGTTGTCTTCTCAACCATTTCTTAGCTTCAAACTCGCATATCTCGCGATCGGATTGACCTAACCCAAAAACTCCTATTGCCTCTGAAAGTAGAAACTAGCCCGATTACAACGGTATGTGTATTTTCTCCCTAGGCCATTCTGGTTAAGCGTTTGGATTAGCAGAATTGCGATAAATTTTTTGCCTTCTGAACCATTTCTTGGCTTCAAACTCCCATATCTCGCGAACGGATTGACCTAACCCAAAAATTCCTATTGCATCTGAAAGTAGAAACAAGCCCGATTACAACGGTATGTGTATTTTTTCCTTAGGCCATTCTGGTTAAGCGTTTGGAGCAGCAGAATTGCGAAAAATTTTTTGCCTTCTCATCCATTTCTTGGATTCAAACTCCCATATCTCGCGAACGGATTGACCTAACCCAAAAATTCCTGTTGCGTCTGAAAGAAGAAACTCGCCCGATTACAACGGTATGTGTATTTTTTCCCTAGGCCATTCTGGTTAAGCGTTTGGAGCAGCAGAATTGCGAAAAATTTTTTGCCTTCGCATCCATTTCTTGGATTCAAACTCCCATATCTCGCGAAAGGATTGACCTAACCCAAAAATTCCTGTTGCGTCTGAAAGTAGAATCTCGCCCGATTACAGCGGTATGTGTATTTTTTCCCTAGGCCATTCTGGTTAAGCGTTTGGAGCAGCAGAATTGCGAAAAATTTTTTGCCTTCTCAACCATTTCTTGGCTTCATACTTCCATATCTCGCGAACGGATTGAGCTAACCCAAAAATACCTATTGCATCTGAAAGTAGAAACTCGCCCGATTACAGCGGTATGTGTATTTTTTCCCGAGGCCATTCTGGTTAAGCGTTTGGAGCAGCAGAATTGCGAAAAATTTTTTGCCTTCTCAACCATTTCTTGGCTTCAAACTCCCATATCTCGCGTACGGATTGACCAAACCCAAAAATTCCTGCTGCGTCTGAAAGTAGAAACTCGTCCGATTACAACTGTATGCGTATTTTTTCCCTAGGCCATTCTGGTTAAGCGTTTGGAGCAGCAGCATTGCGAAAAATTTGTTGTCTTCTCAACCATTTCTTAGCTTCAAACTCGCATATCTCGCGAACGGATTGACCTAACCCAAAAATTCCTATTGCATCTGAAAGTAGAAACTCGCCCGATTACAACGGTATGTGTATTTTTTCCCTAGGCCATTCTGGTTAAGCGTTTGGAGCAGCAGAATTGCGAAAAATTTGTTGTCTTCTCAACCATTTCTTAGCTTCAAACTCGCATATCTCGCGAACGGATTGACCTAACCCAAAAATTCCTATTGCCTCTGAAAGTAGAAACAAGCCCGATTACAACGGTATGTGTATTTTTTCCTTAGGCCATTCTGGTTAAGCGTTTGGAGCAGCAGAATTGCGAAAAATTTTTTGCCTTCTCATCCATTTCTTGGATTCAAACTCCCATATCTCGCGAACGGATTGACCTAACCCAAAAATTCCTGTTGCGTCTGAAAGAAGAAACTCGCCCGATTACAACGGTATGTGTATTTTTTCCCTAGGCCATCCTGGTTAAGCGTTTGGAGCAGCAGAATTGCGAAAAATTTTTTGCCTTCGCATCCATTTCTTGGATTCAAACTCCCATATCTCGCGAAAGGATTGACCTAACCCAAAAATTCCTGTTGCGTCTGAAAGTAGAATCTCGCCCGATTACAGCGGTATGTGTATTTTTTCCCTAGGCCATTCTGGTTAAGCGTTTGGAGCAGCAGAATTGCGAAAAATTTTTTGCCTTCTCAACCATTTCTTGGCTTCATACTTCCATATCTCGCGAACGGATTGAGCTAACCCAAAAATACCTATTGCATCTGAAAGTAGAAACTCGCCCGATTACAGCGGTATGTGTATTTTTTCCCGAGGCCATTCTGGTTAAGCGTTTGGAGCAGCAGAATTGCGAAAAATTTTTTGCCTTCTCAACCATTTCTTGGCTTCAAACTCCCATATCTCGCGTACGGATTGACCAAACCCAAAAATTCCTGCTGCGTCTGAAAGTAGAAACTCGTCCGATTACAACTGTATGCGTATTTTTTCCCTAGGCCATTCTGGTTAAGCGTTTGGAGCAGCAGCATTGCGAAAAATTTGTTGTCTTCTCAACCATTTCTTAGCTTCAAACTCGCATATCTCGCGAACGGATTGACCTAACCCAAAAATTCCTATTGCCTCTGAAAGTAGAAACTAGCCCGATTACAAAGGTATGTGTACTTTCTCCCTAGGCCATTCTGGTTAAGCGTTTGGATTAGCAGAATTGCGATAAATTTTTTGCCTTCTCATCCATTTCTTGGATTCAAACTCCCATATCTCGCGAACGGATTCACCTAACCCAAAAATTCCTGTTGCGTCTGAAAGAAGAAACTCGCCCGATTACAACGGTATGTGTATTTTTTCCCTAGGCCATTCTGGTTAAGCGTTTGGAGCAGCAGCATTGCGAAAAATTTGTTGTCTTCTCATCCATTTCTTAGCTTCAAACTCGCATATCTCGCGAACGGGTTGACCTAACCCAAAAATTCCTATTGCCTCTGAAAGTAGAAACTAGCCCGATTACAACGCTATGTGTATTTTCTCCCTAGGCCATTCTGGTTAAGCGTTTGGAGCAGCAGAATTGCGAAAAATTTTTTGCCTTCGCATCCATTTCTTGGATTCAAACTCCCATATCTCGCGAAAGGATTGACCTAACCCAAAAATTCCTGTTGCGTCTCAAAGTAGAAACTCGCCCGATTACAACGGTATGTGTATTTTTTCCCTAGGCCATTCTGGTTAAGCGTTTGGAGCAGCAGAATTGCGAAAAATTTTTTGCCTTCTCAACCATTTCTTGGCTTCAAACTTCCATATCTCGCGAACGGATTGACCTAACCCAAAAATACCTATTGCATCTGAAAGTAGAAACTCGCCCGACTACAGCGGTATGTGTATTTTCTCCCTAGGCCATTCTGGTTAAGCGTTTGGAGCAGCAGAATTGCGAAAAATTTTTTGCCTTCGCATCCATTTCTTGGATTCAAACTCCCATATCTCGCGAAAGGATTGACCTAACCCAAAAATTCCTGTTGCGTCTGAAAGTAGAAACTCGCCCGATTACAACGGTATGTGTATTTTTTCCCTAGGCCATTCTGGTTAAGCGTTTGGAGCAGCAGAATTGCGAAAAATTTTTTGCCTTCTCAACCATTTCTTGGCTTCAAACTTCCATATCTCGCGAACGGATTGACCTAACCCAAAAATACCTATTGCATCTGAAAGTAGAAACTCGCCCGATTACAGCGGTATGTGTATTTTTTCCCGAGGCCATTCTGGTTAAGCGTTTGGCGCAGCAGAATTGCGAAAATTTTTTTGCTTTCTCAACCATTTCTTGGCTTCAAACTCCCATATCTCGCGAACGGATTGACCAAACCCAAAAATTCCTGCTGCGTCTGAAAGTAGAAACTCGTCCGATTACAACTGTATGCGTATTTTTTCCCTAGGCCATTCTGGTTAAGCGTTTGGTGCAGCAGCATTGCGAAAAATTTGTTGTCTTCTCATCCATTTCTTAGCTTCAAACTCGCATATCTCGCGAACGGATTGACATAACCCAAAAATTCCTATTGCCTCTGAAAGTAGAAACTAGCCCGATTACAACGGTATGTGTATTTTCTCCCTAGGCCATTCTGGTTAAGCGTTTGGAGCAGCAGAATTGCGAAAAATTTTTTGCCTTCTCAACCATTTCTTGGCTTCAAACTTCCATATCTCGCGAACGGATTGACCTAACCCAAAAATACCTATTGCATCTGAAAGTAGAAACTCGCCCGACTACAGCGGTATGTGTATTTTCTCCCTAGGCCATTCTGGTTAAGCGTTTGGAGCAGCAGAATTGCGAAAAATTTTTTGCCTTCGCATCCATTTCTTGGATTCAAACTCCCATATCTCGCGAAAGGATTGACCTAACCCAAAAATTCCTGTTGCGTCTGAAAGTAGAAACTCGCCCGATTACAACGGTATGTGTATTTTTTCCCTAGGCCATTCTGGTTAAGCGTTTGGAGCAGCAGAATTGCGAAAAATTTTTTGCCTTCTCAACCATTTCTTGGCTTCAAACTTCCATATCTCGCGAACGGATTGACCTAACCCAAAAATACCTATTGCATCTGAAAGTAGAAACTCGCCCGATTACAGCGGTATGTGTATTTTTTCCCGAGGCCATTCTGGTTAAGCGTTTGGAGCAGCAGAATTGCGAAAAATTTTTTGCCTTCTCAACCATTTCTTGGCTTCAAACTCCCATATCTCGCGAACGGATTGACCAAACCCAAAAATTCCTGCTGCGTCTGAAAGTAGAAACTCGTCCGATTACAACTGTATGCGTATTTTTTCCCTAGGCCATTCTGGTTAAGCGTTTGGAGAAGCAGCATTGCGAAAAATTTGTTGTCTTCTCAACCATTTCTTAGCTTCAAACTCGCATATCTCGCGAACGGATTGACCTAACCCAAAAATTCCTATTGCCTCTGAAAGTAGAAACTAGCCCGATTACAACGGTATGTGTATTTTCTCCCTAGGCCATTCTGGTTAAGCGTTTGGATTAGCAGAATTGCGATAAATTTTTTGCCTTCTGCACCATTTCTTGGCTTCAAACTCCCATATCTCGCGAACGGATTGACCTAACCCAAAAATTCCTATTGCATCTGAAAGTAGAAACTCGCCCGATTACAACGGTATGTGTATTTTTTCCCTAGGCCATTCTGGTTAAGCGTTTGGAGCAGCAGAATTGCGAAAACTTTTTTGCCTTCTCAACCATTTCTTAGCTTCAAACTCGCATATCTCGCGAACGGATTGACCTAACCCAAAAATTCCTGTTGCGTCTGAAAGAAGAAACTCGCCCGATTACAACGGTATGTGTATTTTTTCCCTAGGCCATTCTGGTTAAGCGTTTGGAGCAGCAGAATTGCGAAAAATTTTTTGCCTTCGCATCCATTTCTTGGATTCAAACTCCCATATCTCGCGAAAGGATTGACCTAACCCAAAAATTCCTGTTGCGTCTGAAAGTAGAAACTCGTCCGATTACAACTGTATGCGTATTTTTTCCCTAGGCCATTCTGGTTAAGCGTTTGGAGCAGCAGCATTGCGAAAAATTTGTTGTCTTCTCAACCATTTCTTAGCTTCAAACTCGCATATCTCGCGAACGGATTGACCTAACCCAAAAATTCCTATTGCCTCTGAAAGTAGAAACTAGCCCGATTACAACGGTATGTGTATTTTCTCCCTAGGCCATTCTGGTTAAGCGTTTGGATTAGCAGAATTGCGATAAATTTTTTGCCTTCTGCACCATTTCTTGGCTTCAAACTCCCATATCTCGCGAACGGATTGACCTAACCCAAAAATTCCTATTGCATCTGAAAGTAGAAACTCGCCCGATTACAACGGTATGTGTATTTTTTCCCTAGGCCATTCTGGTTAAGCGTTTGGAGCAGCAGAATTGCGAAAACTTTTTTGCCTTCTCAACCATTTCTTAGCTTCAAACTCGCATATCTCGCGAACGGATTGACCTAACCCAAAAATTCCTGTTGCGTCTGAAAGTAGAAACTCGCCCGATTACAACGGTATGTGTATTTTTTCCCTAGGCCATTCTGGTTAAGCGTTTGGAGCAGCAGAATTGCGAAAAATTTTTTGCCTTCTCAACCATTTCTTGGCTTCAAACTTCCATATCTCGCGAACGGATTGACCTAACCCAAAAATACCTATTGCATCTGAAAGTAGAAACTCGCCCGATTACAGCGGTGTGTGTATTTTTTCCCGAGGCCATTCTGGTTAAGCGTTTGGAGCAGCAGAATTGCGAAAAATTTTTTGCCTTCTCAACCATTTCTTGGCTTCAAACTCCCATATCTCGCGAACGGATTGACCAAACCCAAAAATTCCTGCTGCGTCTGAAAGTAGAAACTCGTCCGATTACAACTGTATGCGTATTTTTTCCCTAGGCCATTCTGGTTAAGCGTTTGGAGCAGCAGCATTGCGAAAAATTTGTTGTCTTCTCAACCATTTCTTAGCTTCAAACTCGCATATCTCGCGAACGGATTGACCTAACCCAAAAATTCCTATTGCCTCTGAAAGTAGAAACTAGCCCGATTACAACGGTATGTGTATTTTCTCCCTAGGCCATTCTGGTTAAGCGTTTGGATTAGCAGAATTGCGATAAATTTTTTGCCTTCTGAACCATTTCTTGGCTTCAAACTCCCATATCTCGCGAACGGATTGACCTAACCCAAAAATTCCTATTGCATCTGAAAGTAGAAACTCGCCCGATTACAACGGTATGTGTATTTTTTCCCTAGGCCATTCTGGTTACGCGTTTGGAGCAGCAGAATTGCGAAAAATTTGTTGTCTTCTCAACCATTTCTTAGCTTCAAACTCGCATATCTCGCGAACGGATTGACCTAACCCAAAAATTCCTATTGCCTCTGAAAGTAGAAACTAGCCCGATTACAACGGTATGTGTATTTTCTCCCTAGGCCATTCTGGTTAAGCGTTTGGATTAGCAGAATTGCGATAAATTTTTTGCCTTCTGCACCATTTCTTGGCTTCAAACTCCCATATCTCGCGAACGGATTGACCTAACCCAAAAATTCCTATTGCATCTGAAAGTAGAAACTCGCCCGATTACAACGGTATGTGTATTTTTTCCCTAGGCCATTCTGGTTAAGCGTTTGGAGCAGCAGAATTGCGAAAAATTTTTTGCCTTCTCATCCATTTCTTGGATTCAAACACCCATATCTCGCGAACGGTTTGACCTAACCCAAAAATTCCTGTTGCGTCTGAAAGAAGAAACTCGCCCGATTACAACGGTATGTGTATTTTTTCCCTAGGCCATTCTGGTTAAACGTTTGGAGCAGCAGAATTGCGAAAAATTTTTTGCCTTCGCATCCATTTCTTGGATTCAAACTCCCATATCTCGCGAAAGGATTGACCTAACCCAAAAATTCCTGTTGCGTCTGAAAGTAGAAACTCGCCCGATTACAACGGTATGTGTATTTTTTCCCTAGGCCATTCTGGTTAAGCGTTTGGAGCAGCAGAATTGCGAAAAATTTTTTGCCTTCTCAACCATTTCTTGGCTTCAAACTTCCATATCTCGCGAACGGATTGACCTAACCCAAAAATACCTATTGCATCTGAAAGTAGAAACTCGCCCGATTACAGCGGTATGTATTTTTTCCCGAGGCCATTCTGGTTAAGCGTTTGGAGCAGCAGAATTGCGAAAAATTTTTTGCCTTCTCAACCATTTCTTGGCTTCAAACTCCCATATCTCGCGAACGGATTGACCAAACCCAAAAATTCCTGCTGCGTCTGAAAGTAGAAACTCGTCCGATTACAACTGTATGCGTATTTTTTCCCTAGGCCATTCTGGTTAAGCGTTTGGAGCAGCAGCATTGCGAAAAATTTGTTGTCTTCTCAACCATTTCTTAGCTTCAAACTCGCATATCTCGCGAACGGATTGACCTAACCCAAAAATTCCTATTGCCTCTGAAAGTAGAAACTAGCCCGATTACAACGGTATGTGTATTTTCTCCCTAGGCCATTCTGGTTAAGCGTTTGGATTAGCAGAATTGCGATAAATTTTTTGCCTTCTGAACCATTTCTTGGCTTCAAACTCCCATATCTCGCGAACGGATTGACCTAACCCAAAAATTCCTATTGCATCTGAAAGTAGAAACTCGCCCGATTACAACGGTATGTGTATTTTTTCCCTAGGCCATTCTGGTTACGCGTTTGGAGCAGCAGAATTGCGAAAAATTTGTTGTCTTCTCAACCATTTCTTAGCTTCAAACTCGCATATCTCGCGAACGGATTGACCTAACCCAAAAATTCCTATTGCCTCTGAAAGTAGAAACTAGCCCGATTACAACGGTATGTGTATTTTCTCCCTAGGCCATTCTGGTTAAGCGTTTGGATTAGCAGAATTGCGATAAATTTTTTGCCTTCTGCACCATTTCTTGGCTTCAAACTCCCATATCTCGCGAACGGATTGACCTAACCCAAAAATTCCTATTGCATCTGAAAGTAGAAACTCGCCCGATTACAACGGTATGTGTATTTTTTCCCTAGGCCATTCTGGTTAAGCGTTTGGAGCAGCAGAATTGCGAAAAATTTGTTGTCTTCTCAACCATTTCTTAGCTTCAAACTCGCATATCTCGCGAACGGATTGACCTAACCCAAAAATTCCTATTGCCTCTGAAAGTAGAAACAAGCCCGATTACAACGGTATGTGTATTTTTTCCCTAGGCCATTCTGGTTAAGCGTTTGGAGCAGCAGAATTGCGAAAAATTTTTTGCCATCGCATCCATTTCTTGGATTCAAACTCCCATATCTCGCGAAAGGATTGACCTAACCCAAAAATTCCTGTTGCGTCTGAAAGTAGAAACTCGCCCGATTACAACGGTATGTGTATTTTTTCCCTAGGCCATTCTGGTTAAGCGTTTGGAGCAGCAGAATTGCGAAAAATTTTTTGCCTTCTCAACCATTTCTTGGCTTCAAACTTCCATATCTCGCGAACGGATTGACCTAACCCAAAAATACCTATTGCATCTGAAAGTAGAATCTCGCCCGATTACAGCGGTATGTGTATTTTTTCCCGAGGCCATTCTGGTTAAGCGTTTGGAGCAGCAGAATTGCGAAAAATTTTTTGCCTTCTCAACCATTTCTTGGCTTCAAACTCCCATATCTCGCGAACGGATTGACCAAACCCAAAAATTCCTGCTGCGTCTGAAAGTAGAAACTCGTCCGATTACAACTGTATGCGTATTTTTTCCCTAGGCCATTCTGGTTAAGCGTTTGGAGCAGCAGCATTGCGAAAAATTTGTTGTCTTCTCAACCATTTCTTAGCTTCAAACTCGCATATCTCGCGAACGGATTGACCTAACCCAAAAATTCCTATTGCCTCTGAAAGTAGAAACTAGCCCGATTACAACGGTATGTGTATTTTCTCCCTAGGCCATTCTGGTTAAGCGTTTGGATTAGCAGAATTGCGATAAATTTTTTGCCTTCTGAACCATTTCTTGGCTTCAAACTCCCATATCTCGCGAACGGATTGACCTAACCCAAAAATTCCTATTGCATCTGAAAGTAGAAACTCGCCCGATTACAACGGTATGTGTATTTTTTCCCTAGGCCATTCTGGTTAAGCGTTTGGAGCAGCAGAATTGCGAAAAATTTTTTGCCTTCTCATCCATTTCTTGGATTCAAACTCCCATATCTCGCGAACGGATTGACCTAACCCAAAAATTCCTGTTGCGTCTGAAAGAAGAAACTCGCCCGATTACAACGGTATGTGTATTTTTTCCCTAGGCCATTCTGGTTAAGCGTTTGGAGCAGCAGAATTGCGAAAAATTTTTTGCCTTCGCATCCATTACTTGGATTCAAACTCCCATATCTCGCGAAAGGATTGACCTAACCCAAAAATTCCTGTTGCGTCTGAAAGTAGAATCTCGCCCGATTACAACGGTATGTGTATTTTTCCCTAGGCCATTCTGGTTAAGCGTTTGGAGCAGCAGAATTGCGAAAAATTTGTTGTCTTCTCAACCATTTCTTAGCTTCAAACTCGCATATCTCGCGAACGGATTGACCTAACCCAAAAATTCCTATTGCCTCTGAAAGTAGAAACAAGCCCGATTACAACGGTATGTGTATTTTTTCCCTAGGCCATTCTGGTTAAGCGTTTGGAGCAGCAGAATTGCGAAAAATTTTTTGCCTTCTCATCCATTTCTTGGATTCAAACACCCATATCTCGCGAACGGATTGACCTAACCCAAAAATTCCTGTTGCGTCTGAAAGAAGAAACTCGCCCGATTACAACGGTATGTGTATTTTTTCCCTAGGCCATTCTGGTTAAACGTTTGGAGCAGCAGAATTGCGAAAAATTTTTTGCCTTCGCATCCATTTCTTGGATTCAAACTCCCATATCTCGCGAAAGGATTGACCTAACCGAAAAATTCCTGTTGCGTCTGAAAGTAGAAACTCGCCCGATTACAACGGTATGTGTATTTTTTCCCTAGGCCATTCTGGTTAAGCGTTTGGAGCAGCAGAATTGCGAAAAATTTTTTGCCTTCTCAACCATTTCTTGGCTTCAAACTTCCATATCTCGCGAACGGATTGACCTAACCCAAAAATACCTATTGCATCTGAAAGTAGAAATTCGCCCGATTACAGCGGTATGTGTATTTTTTCCCGAGGCCATTCTGGTTAAGCGTTTGGAGCAGCAGAATTGCGAAAAATTTTTTGCCTTCTCAACCATTTCTTGGCTTCAAACTCCCATATCTCGCGAACGGATTGACCTAACCCAAAAATTCCTATTGCATCTGAAAGTAGAAACTCGCCCGATTACAACGGTATGTGTATTTTTTCCCTAGGCCATTCTGGTTACGCGTTTGGAGCAGCAGAATTGCGAAAAATTTGTTGTCTTCTCAACCATTTCTTAGCTTCAAACTCGCATATCTCGCGAACGGATTGAACTAACCCAAAAATTCCTATTGCCTCTGAAAGTAGAAACTAGCCCGATTACAACGGTATGTGTATTTTCTCCCTAGGCCATTCTGGTTAAGCGTTTGGATTAGCAGAATTGCGATAAATTTTTTGCCTTCTGCACCATTTCTTGGCTTCAAACTCCCATATCTCGCGAACGGATTGACCTAACCCAAAAATTCCTATTGCATCTGAAAGTAGAAACTCGCCCGATTACAACGGTATGTGTATTTTTTCCCTAGGCCATTCTGGTTAAGCGTTTGGAGCAGCAGAATTGCGAAAAATTTGTTGTCTTCTCAACCATTTCTTAGCTTCAAACACGCATATCTCGCGAACGGATTGACCTAACCCAAAAATTCCTATTGCCTCTGAAAGTAGAAACAAGCCCGATTACAACGGTATGTGTATTTTTTCCCGAGGCCATTCTGGTTAAGCGTTTGGAGCAGCAGAATTGCGAAAAATTTTTTGCCTTCTCAACCATTTCTTGGCTTCAAACTCCCATATCTCGCGAACGGATTGACCAAACCCAATAATTCCTGCTGCATCTGAAAGTAGAAACTCGTCCGATTACAACTGTATGCGTATTTTTTCCCTAGGCCATTCTGGTTAAGCGTTTGGAGCAGCAGCATTGCGAAAAATTTGTTGTCTTCTCAACCATTTCTTAGCTTCAAACTCGCATATCTCGCGAACGGATTGACCTAACCCAAAAATTCCTATTGCCTCTGAAAGTAGAAACTAGCCCGATTACAACGGTATGTGTATTTTCTCCCTAGGCCATTCTGGTTAAGCGTTTGGGTTAGCAGAATTGCGATAAATTTTTTGCCTTCTGAACCATTTCTTGGCTTCAAACTCCCATATCTCGCGAACGGATTGACCTAACCCAAAAATTCCTATTGCATCTGAAAGTAGAAACTCGCCCGATTACAACGGTACGTGTATTTTTCCCTAGGCCATTCTGGTTAAGCGTTTGGAGCAGCAGAATTGCGAAAAATTTGTTGTCTTCTCAACCATTTCTTAGCTTCAAACTCGCATATCTCGCGAACAGATTGACCTAACCCAAAAATTCCTATTGCCTCTGAAAGTAGAAACAAGCCCGATTACAACGGTATGTGTATTTTTTCCCTAGGCCATTCTGGTTAAGCGTTTGGAGCAGCAGAATTGCGAAAAATTTTTTGCCTTCTCATCCATTTCTTGGATTCAAACTCCCATATCTCGCGAACGGATTGACCTAACCCAAAAATTCCTGTTGCGTCTGAAAGAAGAAACTCGCCCGATTACAACGGTATGTGTATTTTTTCCCTAGGCCATTCTGGTTAAACGTTTGGAGCAGCAGAATTGCGAAAAATTTTTTGCCATCGCATCCATTTCTTGGATTCAAACTCCCATATCTCGCGAAAGGATTGACCTAACCCAAAAATTCCTGTTGCGTCTGAAAGTAGAAACTCGCCCGATTACAACGGTATGTGTATTTTTTCCCTAGGCCATTCTGGTTAAGCGTTTGGAGCAGCAGAATTGCGAAAATTTTTTGCCTTCTCAACCATTTCTTGGCTTCAAACTTCCATATCTCGCGAACGGATTGACCTAACCCAAAAATACCTATTGCATCTGAAAGTAGAATCTCGCCCGATTACAGCGGTATGTGTATTTTTTCCCGAGGCCATTCTGGTTAAGCGTTTGGAGCAGCAGAATTGCGAAAAATTTTTTGCCTTCTCAACCATTTCTTGGCTTCAAACTCCCATATCTCGCGAACGGATTGACCAAACCCAAAAATTCCTGCAGCGTCTGAAAGTAGAAACTCGTCCGATTACAACTGTATGCGTATTTTTTCCCTAGGCCATTCTGGTTAAGCGTTTGGAGCAGCAGCATTGCGAAAAATTTGTTGTCTTCTCAACCATTTCTTAGCTTCAAACTCGCATATCTCGCGAACGGATTGACCTAACCCAAAAATTCCTATTGCCTCTGAAAGTAGAAACTAGCCCGATTACAACGGTATGTGTATTTTCTCCCTAGGCCATTCTGGTTAAGCGTTTGGATTAGCAGAATTGCGATAAATTTTTTGCCTTCTGAACCATTTCTTGGCTTCAAACTCCCATATCTCGCGAACGGATTGACCTAACCCAAAAATTCCTATTGCATCTGAAAGTAGAAACTCGCCCGATTACAACGGTATGTGTATTTTTTCCCTAGGCCATTCTGGTTAAGCGTTTGGAGCAGCAGAATTGCGAAAAATTTTTTGCCTTCTCATCCATTTCTTGGATTCAAACTCCCATATCTCGCGAACGGATTGACCTAACCCAAAAATTCCTGTTGCGTCTGAAAGAAGAAACTCGCCCGATTACAACGGTATGTGTATTTTTTCCCTAGGCCATTCTGGTTAAGCGTTTGGAGCAGCAGAATTGCGAAAAATTTTTTACCTTCGCATCCATTTCTTGGATTCAAACTCCCATATCTCGCGAAAGGATTGACCTAACCCAAAAATTCCTGTTGCGTCTGAAAGTAGAATCTCGCCCGATTACAGCGGTATGTGTATTTTTTCCCTAGGCCATTCTGGTTAAGCGTTTGGAGCAGCAGAATTGCGAAAAATTTTTGCCTTCTCAACCATTTCTTGGCTTCATACTTCCATATCTCGCGAACGGATTGACCTAACCCAAAAATACCTATTGCACCTGAAAGTAGAAACTCGCCCGATTACAGCGGTATGTGTATTTTTTCCCGAGGCCATTCTGGTTAAGCGTTTGGAGCAGCAGAATTGCGAAAAATTTTTTGCCTTCTCAACCATTTCTTGGCTTCAAACTCCCATATCTCGCGAACGGATTGACCTAACCCAAAAATACCTATTGCACCTGAAAGTAGAAACTCGCCCGATTACAGCGGTATGTGTATTTTTTCCCGAGGCCATTCTGGTTCAGCGTTTGGAGCAGCAGAATTGCGAAAAATTTTTTGCCTTCTCAACCATTTCTTGGCTTCAAACTCCCATATCTCGCGAACGGATTGACCAAACCCAAAAATTCCTGCTGCGTCTGAAAGTAGAAACTCGTCCGATTACAACTGTATGCGTATTTTTTCCCTAGGCCATTCTGGTTAAGCGTTTGGAGCAGCAGCATTGCGAAAAATTTGTTGTCTTCTCAACCATTTCTTAGCTTCAAACTCGCATATCTCGCGAACGGATTGACCTCACCCAAAAATTCCTATTGCCTCTGAAAGTAGAAACTAGCCCGATTACAAAGGTATGTGTATTTTCTCCCTAGGCCATTCTGGTTAAGCGATTGGATTAGCAGAATTGCGATAAATTTTTTGCCTTCTCATCCATTTCTTGGATTCAAACTCCCATATCTCGCGAACGGATTGACCTCTAACCCAAAAATTCCTGTTGCGTCTGAAAGAAGAAACTCGCCCGATTACAACGGTATGTGTATTTTTTCCCTAGGCCATTCTGGTTAAGCGTTTGGAGCAGCAGAATTGCGAAAAATTTTTTGCCTTCGCATCCATTTCTTGGATTCAAACTCCCATATCTCGCGAACGGATTGACCTAACCCAAAAATTCCTGTTGCGTCTGAAAGTAGAAACTCGCCCGATTACAGCGGTATGTGTATTTTTTCCCTAGGCCATTCTGGTTAAGCGTTTGGAGCAGCAGAATTGCGAAAAATTTTTTGCCTTCGCAACCATTTCTTGGCTTCATACTTCCATATCTCGCGAACGGATTGACCTAACCCAAAAATACCTATTGCATCTGAAAGTAGAAACTCGCCCGATTACAGCGGTATGTGTATTTTTTCCCGAGGCCATTCTGGTTAAGCGTTTGGAGCAGCAGAATTGCGATAAATTTTTTGCCTTCTGAACCATTTCTTGGCTTCAAACTCCCACATCTCGCGAACGGATTGACCTAACCCAAAAATTCCTATTGCATCTGAAAGTAGAAACTCGCCCGATTACAACGGTATGTGTATTTTTTCCCTAGGCCATTCTGGTTAAGCGTTTGGAGCAGCAGAATTGCGAAAAATTTGTTGTCTTCTCAACCATTTCTTAGCTTCAAACTCGCATATCTCGCGAACGGATTGACCTAACCCAAAAATTCCTATTGCCTCTGAAAGTAGAAACTAGCCCGATTACAACGGTATGTGTATTTTTTCCCTAGGCCATTCTGGTTAAGCGTTTGGAGCAGCAGAATTGCGAAAAATTTTTTGCCTTCTCAACCATTTCTTGGCTTCAAACTTCCATATCTCGCGAACGGATTGACCTAACCCAAAAATTCCTGTTGCGTCTCAAAGTAGAAACTCGCCCGATTACAACGGTATGTGTATTTTTTCCCTAGGCCATTCTGGTTAAGCGTTTGGAGCAGCAGAATTGCGAAAAATTTTTTGCCTTCGCATCCATTTCTTGGATTCAAACTCCCATATCTCGCGAACGGATTGACCAAACCCAAAAATTCCTGCTGCGTCTGAAAGTAGAAACCCGTCCGATTACAACTGTATGCGTATTTTTTCCCTAGGCCATTCTGGTTAAGCGTTTGGAGCAGCAGCATTGCGAAAAATTTGTTGTCTTCTCATCCATTTCTTAGCTTCAAACTCGCATATCTCGCGAACGGATTGACCTAACCCAAAAATTCCTATTGCCTCTGAAAGTAGAAACTAGCCCGATTACAACGGTATGTGTATTTTCTCCCTAGGCCATTCTGGTTAAGCGTTTGGATTAGCAGAATTGCGATAAATTGTTTGCCTCCTGAACCATTTCTTGGCTTCAAACTCCCATATCTCGCGAACGGATTGACCTAACCCAAAAATTCCTATTGCATCTCAAAGTAGAATCTCGCCCGATTACAGCGGTATGTGTATTTTTTCCCTAGGCGATTCTGTTTAAGCGTTTGGAGCAGCAGAATTGCGAAAAATTTTTTGCCTTCTCAATCATTTCTTAGCTTCAAACTCCATATCTCGCGAACGGATTGACCTAACCCAAAAATTCCTATTGCATCTGAAAGTAGAAACTCGGCCGATTACAACGGTATGTGTATTTTTTCCCTAAGCCATTCTGGTTAAGCGTTTGGAGCAGCAGAATTGCGAAAAATTTTTTGCCTTCTCAACCATTTCTTGGCTTCAAACTCCCATATCTCGCGAACGGATTGACCTAACCCAAAAATTCCAATTGCATCTGAAAGTAGAAACTCACCCGATTACAACGGCATGTGTATTTTTTCCCTAGGCCATTCTGGTTAAGCGTTTGGATCAGCAGAAGTGCGAAAAATTTGTTGTCTTCTCAACCATTTCTTAGCTTCAAACTCCATATCTCGCGAACGGATTGACCTAAGCCAAAAATTCCTGTTGCATCTGAAAGTAGAAACTCGCCCGATTACAACGGTATGTGTATTTTTTCCCTAGGCCATTCTTGTTAAGCGTTTGGAGCAGCAGAATTGCGAAAAATTTTTTGCCTTCTCAACCATTTCTTGGCTTCAAACTCCCATATCTCGCGAACGGATTGACCTAACCCAAAAATTCCTTTTGCACCTGAAAGTAGAAACTCGCCCGTTTACGAAGGTATGTGTATTTTTTCCCTAGGCCATTCTGGTTAAGCGTTTGGAGCAGCAGAAGTGCGAAAAATTTTTTGCCTTCTCAACCATTCCTTGGCTTCAAACCCCCATATCTCGCGAACGCATTGACCTAACCCAAAAATTCCTATTGCATCTGAAAGTAGAAACTCGCCCGAATACAACGGTATGTGTATTTTTTCCCTAGGCCATTCTGGTTAAACGTTTGGAGCTGCAGAATTGCGAAAAATTTTTTGCCTTCTCAACCATTTCTTGGCTTCAAACTCCCATATCTCGCGAACGGATTGACCAAACCCAAAAATTCCTGCTGCGTCTGAAAGTAGAAACTCGTCCGATTACAACTGTATGCGTATTTTTTCCCTAGGCCATTCTGGTTAAGCGTTTGGAGCAGCAGCATTGCGAAAAATTTGTTGTCTTCTCATCCATTTCTTAGCTTCAAACTCGCATATCTCGCGAACGGATTGACCTAACCCAAAAATTCCTATTGCCTCTGAAAGTAGAAACTAGCCCGATTACAACGGTATGTGTATTTTTCCCATAGGCCATTCTGGTTAAGCGTTTGGAGCAGCAGAAGTGCGAAAAATTTGTTGCCTTCTCAACCATTTCTTAGCTTCAAACTCCCATATCTCGCGAACAGATTGACC